>NW_011889124.1:823517-828643 GCF_000151845.1 Pteropus vampyrus
GCCTGCCATGAAGGGAGCCGAGAGTGTGTGCAAGGGTGAGATTATGACCATGGCCCGTGGACATTAAGCCGTGGAAGTGAAACTCGAGACGGATGAGGGACGTTGAAACGTGTAGGGTCAGCGGATCGCAGGTGTTGGTGAGTGAAGGACGATCGGACCCCACGGTGCCAAAAGGCCGTGAGCTGGGAAGATGGGAGGTGGGCTCGCTGGGCGGGGAGCTTGGTGGTGTTGCCATGGCCGGGCTTAGAGTTGGCCGTGGGTGGGAGGAGAGCAGGGTCAGGTAACAGAGGCCGGAGGCCATTGTTCTAAGTGGACGGGCGAGAACGGGGAACAGTCCTGGGTCAGAGGGGACGGAGCTGCACTCACTCCTGGACCCTTGGACTGATTTGCTAGAGGGTCGTGGACTGTGAGGGCTTAGACCCTCCTCCAGGGGGCTTTGCCCAGTGAGTCGGGTGGTGCCCTTCCCTACAAGCTGCCAGGACATCAGAAGTAACTTAGATGCGCTGAGTGACGGGACGTCTGGGGCCACGGGTGCTGTTTTCAGATTTAAAAAATTACTTTTTTCCTATAGGCTGATTTATTTCTTTAAGGTCCTGTGGAGTTAGTTTTCAGCCTTGGACCCCTGACAGCCTTGGCCTGTGGAGCTGGCCTGTCCTAACCGGGCCCAGCCCAGACTGGTAGCGGTCTTCTCACGTCTGCCTGGTGGGCTTCTCAGCTTCGTGCTGATGGAGTGATTTGTTCGCTTCACTGAACACTTTCGAGCTGATATCTTAAACTAAGTGTTTTTCTTGTAGAAATTACAGAGAAGTATAAAGGGAAAAAATGAACATTCTTATAATTCTACCCCCTAAAATGTTAACATTTTAATGTACGTCCAGAATCTAGTTTTTTCCCTTGTGCACATTTGTATAGAATTTTTCTCACAGAACGAGGGTCGTGTGGCATAGACTCTGTCTTTTCGCTCTCTGCGGTGTTCCGAGCACTTACTCATATGGCCAAAGGCCATCCCATGGCATGGAGAGGCCACACGCGATGGGTGTATAGATTGTTTCTATGTTGCCACCTTTCGGACATTGTGACCAACGCTGTTGCGAACATTCTGTGCACAGGTGTTGCTCGTTTTCTTGAGTAAACATCTCTGTTGCTCGTTTTCTTGAGTAAACATCTCGTAGTGGAACTGCTGGGTCACAAACTGAGTTTAACTCCTGGAGAAACCGCCAGACTTTTCCGCTTTCCATCCCACCAGCAGTGAACGAGGGCTCCGGTTTCTCCGCATCCTCGCCCATATTTAGTATTATCACGTGTCTTTGATGATAGCCAACCTAGGGGTGTGAAGTGCTTTGTCATTTGATTTGCACTTCGTTAGTGACGAATGATGTCGTGCATCTTTTCATGTGCTTGTTGGCCATTTGTGTGTCTTCTTTGGAGAAATGTCTATTCAGATCTCTTTAAATGGGGTCGTTTGGCTTGTGTCGAGCTGAAGAGTTCATCGTACAACTGCACAGAAGTCTTGTCGGACGCGTGCCTTGCAGGTAGTTTCTCCATTTCTGTAGAGTGTCCTTTTACTTTCTTGCTGACATCATTTGCAGCACGAACATTTTTAATTTGGACGAGTCAAATGTACCTGTTTTTTTCTCTTGCTGTATACATTTTTGGTGTCAGAGCTAAGAAACCGTTGTCTAATACGAGGCCGTGAAGACCTACTTCTGTGCTTTCTTCTAAGACTTTCATGGTTTAGCTCTTAAATTTAGGTTTTTGATCCTTTTCGAGTTAAGTTTTCATGTACGGTATGAAGCAGGGCTCCAACTTCCTTCTTTTGCATGGGGACATCCAGCTGTCCTAGGACCATTTGTTGAAAAAACTGTCCTTTCCCATGGAATGGTCTTGGCTCCCTTGTCGATAATCAATTGACAATAAATGTTAAGGAAATGTCATTCTCTATACAAACATTGTCTCAAAGTTATGCGTCACCATCTCTTGGAATTATTAAAAGAAACCTTTTTATAATCTGGAAAAGTCGCCCGACCCCCTTTTAGCAAATAGACCTAGTGATTAAACTTTTTCATGATAATTTGCAGAGCGAATATAGATTTTAACTTAACTTTTATGGTAACCGGTATGTAAATATTTGTCAAACTTTTCTTATTTCTCCAACAAGGTAATTGGCCGGCAGAGTCCTTTGTCTTTTCAAAGCCCCTGTGTCAACAGCATCTCCTTCTTTCAAGATTTCTTATTACCCTGTTCGTTGAAATTTGTAGCCTTTGGCTTTGGCACTTCTTTTAGACAAGGCTTAATTAAAAGATGTGAGCTTGGAATTTTCTGAGTCCTCGGCAGCGATTCTCTTCAGTGTGCCGTCGCCGGTCACAGCTCCAGGTGGGACAGAGGGAGGGCTTCGTGCTGGCTCTGCGTCCTTGGCAGTGGCTTCCTTGGTTTTGGGCAGCTCTTCATCCCAGGCTCGCCTCTCGCTTTCCTGGCTCCAGACCCGGCATCCGAGGCGGCTCTGGCTCCTTTTTAGAGAGAGGTATTTAGAGCCCGGTGTGGGCTCTCGGCGCCGGCGCTTCTGGGCCCGTGTCGTTGTGACCGCCCTTGTTCACGTCACCGTTCCCATCATCCTTTCCTTTTGTGCTTAGCAGTTATTTCCTGCTGTAGGATGTTTACCCCATTAGAGTGTGAGCTGCGGGTTTCTGAACTGCCCGGTCCAGCCTAGAGCTGGACCAGCAGCTCTTGGCACAGGGTCAGCACTCGGCAGGTGGGGACCGACAAGTGACGATATCCATGGAAGTGCATCTGGAGTGGGACTGCTGGGTGACAGGTGTACGCATGCTTGATCCTACCAGCTGACACGTTGGTGTAATTTTCCCTTCTGTCCCTATGGAAACAGTTTTGGGGAGTTTATGTCTCGGCGAGTCCGTCTACGGTGAGAAGGACACTTGAGCGAGAGGACGTGTTCGGGACACACCCCGGCCTTTGCACACCTTCGGCGGGCCTTTGTCCTTCACCTGCCCCCTCGCTCCTCAGGACATTCTGTGGCCCAGGGCCTTTGCACCCGCCGTTCCTTCCGCGGTGTGTGTGTGTGTCCCTAGCTCTTCACGTGGCCGCTACCCCGGCCCTTCGCGGCTCTCTCAGAGGCCCCGACACTGTCCGCGTGTCCCTGCCTCCCCAGCCACCTGCTCGCTTCACTCTGTTTTGTTTTCTTAGTATCGCTCATCTCTGTGTAAGGTGTTTACTCATTCGCTCCAGTAACAGGTGTGTCTTTCCCAGCAGAAGGGGCGCTCCTGAGACCAGGGCTGTTCGCCACAGCTGTCCCCTCAGAGCCGGAAGGGCTCTCCACCGCAGCCACTTCTCTGGCCCCCCTGTCACATGGCCCCACGAAGGAGACAGGTGTTGGGGTCGTGGCTTTTCCCGTTCTTGCAAGCGCAGTTGGGTACCACCGTGCCAGTGACAGTGACAGTGGCTGTAATCGGTTCCGCCTGGTGTCTGGGGCCGCGTGTCCGCCCTTCCACACGGCCCCAGCCCTGCTGCAGCCACAGACCCAGGAGGTCACTGCAGACTCCTGTGTGGCCCACTGATGCCCTAGTGACATGGCGCGTGACCGTCACTCGCAGCCTCCCTAGTTGGTGGGGAAGTACAAGTTAGTCCATAGTAGCAGGAAATGAAAATAATCCAAGATACCCAGTAATTAGGGAATAGGCAAATGTTCGTAATTTTCACTTTGGGGAAATTTTGATACCGTCATCAGAAATGACATTTCTCTTCATCGTAAAAAGCTCAGTGTCCGCATGTAGTTAGAAGCTCAGACTACACGTGCAGAAACACTTGGGACAGGAAGGAAGTCCGCCAGAATGTCAGATTGCTCGTCTGGACGCGACGAAGCCAGGAGATTTGCCTTTCTTTTACCTTTTCTATAATTTCTGTATTTTCTGAAATACCTTCGTATTTCACTCAGAGAACACGAGAACATCATATGGCCTTGGACCTCGCGTTTCCTGTGTATTTAGCGATTTACTTTCTGTCGCAGGATGGCGAAGCAGAAGAGAAAAGTTACCGAAGTGACAGAGAAAAAGAACAAAAAGTTGAAGAAGGCGCCAGCAAACGAGAAAGAGCCGGCCCCCGAAGCCGCCCCGGCCCCCGCGGGAGCGCCGCCCCAGGTAGGCACGCGCAGTCTTGCTGCCCTCACCTCGGTCCCTCGCCTGGAGGGAGAGGCAGGTGGTGTCCGCCGGGCTGGCGCAGACGAGGGTGTGAGTGACACGCAGACGTGCTCTGTGCCCTCTGAAAGCATCGTAGGACAAATAAGAACTGCGGTGCATTTTAGGTTGGACTCCATGACAGTCTTCGGCCACCAAACCTGCAGAGTCTGTGCTGGGTACCACGCGTTAAAGCTTTCGATGGCTCAGCGGAGGCTCCGGGATGGCGAGGGCCGGGGCAGGGCCTGTGAGCCGTGCTCTGAGGAGCGGGGGCGCGGCGTGCACAACGGCCACGTGTGGAGCGTGGCCGGGAAGCCGTAGTTAAGAATTCTCATCTAAAATGCTGTGTCTAGCGTAACGTAATCCGCCAGAAAATGTGGACGCTCTGAAATTTGTTTCCTCCTATCACGCGGTTCCGAGTGGTACCTCTTTCTTCTGTATCGAGCTGTCGTTACAACCCCTAGCATGCCATTGATCCAAATAGCGTAAGGTCGTCCGCCGTGACAAATTATCGAGCGTGACGTTTGCTTGGGCGTGCGTCACGGAACTCTGCGGCGGGCGGTTGGACGTTACGGCTCCACGGGCCAGGGGCTCAGGCGTTTCTGTTGCTGTTTTTCGACTCTCACCGTAAGCGTGGAGTGGCCGTCCTCACGCCAATCGGCGAACGAGGACAGAGGCTCTGCGGTGTGGCTTGTTCCTGAACTCTGAGGTTGTCGTGTGGTTTGGGCACAAGCTGTCAGACGTTGTTTGTGAAGCTCTCTTGTTGCGAAGCAGCCGGATTGGCTGCTGCAGTTTCTTTCCGCGGAGAGAAGTGGAAACCGCCTGGCTGGCCAGGTCGTCGCCGGCCTCCATGTCGGGCTGTCAAGCTCTGTTGCTGGTCAGTGCCCCCGAGGCTTCGCCCGGGCGATGCACCGCAGTCCGGTCCAGGGGGACAGGCGGCCG
>NW_011889124.1:830078-833027 GCF_000151845.1 Pteropus vampyrus
GGGCCTTAACCTGCACCTGCAGCCTCTGCAGGGTTGTGAGTGTGGGAGGCCCGGCTGCGCCAGTCTCTGGCTGGCCAGCAGGGGTCGCAGCCCCTCTGCCCAGAGCCACCAGCTGTCGGCTTGTCCTGCAGGGGCCGGGGAGTGGGAGGTGGGGCAGGGAGGGTTTTCTGCCAGTGTCGGTGGCCGGTGGCCGGTGGCCGGCTTGGGGGCTGGTGTCCTGAAGACTGTGTCTCATCTTGCAGGGCCCGCCTCCCTAGGTGGTGGCGATGGCTCTTCCTGGAGGGTATCCTGATCTCTGCTAATAGAAATATTTCTTCACGCTCTCTCGTTCTCGTGGGAAATTATGGAAAAGAGATGTCCGGCATTTTTTGAGGAACAGAATGTTGACCGCTGCACCTAAGTTTAAGGAGGGTGGGTGACCAGCTGGGCGGGAGAGCACGTCCTGTCACCAGAGCTGGTGGAAAAGTACTGCGCTGCCCCACCCATGACTGAGGCCTGGCGGGAGCTCTGGACTCTAGTGGGCAGCCGAGGAGCCTCTGTCCCCGCTTGAGCCACTGTGTTCTTCTCCTGGAAACGTCCATCTAGGGAGGCCTGCGGGTCCCTTTGCAGTCACTTCCCACAGCACAAGTGCCTAGAGCCTGTGTCAGGATGGCCGAGTTGTGCCCAAGTGACGCCACTTCGTGGCCCCGGGTGGAGTGTATCCGCAGGGTTAGGTCCCCGGTCTTCGGCCGGGCCGAGTGTTGCACACCCCGCTGCCCCCGCGCCTCATCTGGGTGCCTTCGTCTGGCACAGACACGGCCACTTGTGCCGCTCGTGGGCCCTGAGGGCGCCTGCTCGCTTCTCGCTCCTGTTTGCTGGGCTCCCTGCCATCGAGCTGCCACCTGAACTCACGGAGGACGGTGCTGTGTGACATCCGGGACAGGAGGGGCCCACAGGGCCTTCCCAGAGAGTGCCCCCTCACCACCCCTTCCGCAGTCCTGCTGGAGCGGTCTGCGAGATCTGGGGGGACCCGGGCCCCTCCTCTTGTGAGGCTGCCGCCCTCCACTGGGGATCTCGGGGTCCCCCTGCCTGCCTACGCACTGCTCGAATCCGTGCCCTGTGAGCCGGGCTCCAGCCGCAGAGACCCGGGCCACCCGTCCCCACATTCTTCGGGACTGGCTTCGGCTTGAGGGCCGCAAGGACCCCGTTCCAGACGGCGTGTTGGGAGTACTGAGGACCGCACTGGGGCCAGGGTGGGCATGGGCACCCCACGGCCCTGCCTTTCCATCTCGTTCCCACGAGGGGACATACCAGCTCAGCTGCCACTCGCATGGCCACTCAAGCGTGTCCTTCAGGGACACCTGGGGAGCTGGCCGCCTCTGCTGGGAATGGGGCAGCGGGAGTGGCTGGTGTTTTGGCGTCAGCTCTGCCCCCTCACTTTCTCCTCGCCTTGTCCACGAGCCCCTAACTTCGCAGAGCGGGCTCTGCTTACAGCGGCACCTCAGCGGTGGCCCTCAGCAGCCCCGAGGGCCGAGGGGGGCCCTCGCACCTCACGGAGAGATTGAGGCACCTGCATGCCCGCCTGGCCAGCTGGGGATGGAGAAGAGACTCACACATGGGTTTCCCGTCTCTGATCCCCTTTCGGAGAGCACGAGGGGAGACAAGGGACATGAGTGTCACCCGCCCTAGTCCCTTTATAACTGGGCTGAGGAGTGCGGCGGGTGGGTGGCTCAGCTGTCAGCATCCAAAGCACCGTGCGAGGGACGCCGGCTCACTGGGGCCTCTGCCGTCCGCTGTGACCGCGGCTGACGCTGGTGGAGGAGGACCTCAGACGGCCGGGCGTTAGGGATGACGGCCTGGAGTGCACGGTGACGAGTGACTTTCAGAAGGGTAGTGACCCTCTTGCCCGGAGTGGAGCGTGCTCTTCGTGGCCGCCTGGTTCCCGAGCTCCCCAGGGCCCGGCGCGGTCTGGCCGCCCCGGTTGTTTTCGCGTCTTTGCTGAAACGTGACCCGCGGGACAGCGGGCTGAGGGAGGCCAGCGCGCGGCACCGCGGCGTCCTCGGAGGTCACGGGTGTTGTTTATTCGGAGGAGAAGCGGAGCTGCGGCATGAGCCGTTCTGCTTCCTCCTTCCTGGTCTCGGAACCGGGAGGACTTTCGCGGGCCGAAGCCTGCGGCGCGGTACCGCCCGTCGCGGGGCCTCGAGAGCCTGCGGGGCAGAATGCCGCGTGCGGGCAGCACTGCGCCTCGAGAAATGCTCCCGGTCGGGCCGGGGACTTTCGTCCTGAAGCTGGCGGGCGGGGGTCGCTGACCCTCCCAAGCGGCTCCCTGGGGCCCGGACTGCTTTTCTTGGCAGAATCTCCTCTTCCGCTGCTTTTGTTTTCTGCTCTGTGACAGCCGAGCCGGCTCGGCTGCCAGGCGGTTGGAATAAGTGTGAGCGGAGGGACTCGTCGGGATCCAGAGCCTGAGAAAGTGAGGCCGGAGGCGGGCCGTGGAGTCCCTGCGGCCCAGGCAGTCTCCCCTGGAAACGACGGCGGCGCGTCCTCACGGCCTGTGCCCTCTGCATGCCCGGAGAGGGGCGGCGGGCTGGCGGGCACGTCCCCGCGAAGCCGGCTCCCAGCGCCTCCCAGGCCCCGCTCGCTGCCCCGGGCTTCGTCTCGGCCAGCCCGGCCTGCGTCCGCTCATCGGGGCGGGGCGCTCTGTGTTTCCGGTTTTTGTGTTCAGTCCTCTGATGCCGCTGCTCGTGTTTGGGTGACGACAGCCAGAGCAGAGGCAGACAGAGCCCTGCTCTCCCGGGGCGCACGGATTTGTGCCTCTGGCTCTGTCGACTCTAGAAGGTGTCGGATGGGCCGGGACCGGGGGTTTCCTGCTTCATGGCGGGGCCGTCCTGCTGGGCCCACATCTGCCGTGGCCCCTGTCTGCCCTGCTTGTGCATGACATCCTTGTCTTTCTCCAGGAGCTTTTTGGGGGTG
>NW_011889124.1:837432-840007 GCF_000151845.1 Pteropus vampyrus
GGACGTTTTAGAGGTTATGGGAAGTTCTGCCCCGTCGGTGCCCAGTGCTTGTTGGTGACGTGTGCCTGTGCCTCCCTGGGCAGCCGTGCCGGGCACTGCCCCAGCCTTCCCTGTGTTTGAACGGCCGAGCATTTCCCTCCCGGTAGCCAGTGCTCATTAATAAAACGCACACGGCAGGGCCAAGCGCTTCCTGTCTCACCCTTTCTCCGGCCGAGATGATCCCCACTTCCTGGCTGCTCGAAGGTTCTCCAGTTCGGGGTCTGAAATACCGCGATGGGCAGACGAGGCCGAGTGTTTGTGCAGTCTTTCCAAGACTCTTTTGTAGCGGCAAGATTTCCCAGGCCGGGGCCGCACAGCTGGGAAAACAGCTTCTGCTTTGAGGGCACTTTCCCAGGCACAGGCTCAGGCCCCCCGCTGTTTGGCGCATAAACAGCGTCTGGTGGGACTTGCCGGGCCGGTTTCTGCGGCACAAGACCGTGGAGTTGTGAGCCTGGAGAGCATTTGGGTGCAGCTGTGACGGTGCCAGTGCCGCCGCGGCACATGGTGCAGAGTTGGTGGCCCCGTGAAGGCTAAGCGTAAAAGTGGACGCTGGGGGCCTGGCCCACCGTGGACCCTCAGGTTTGGCCTGAACGGTGCTGTCTGCACCTCTGTTTGGCTCCCGGTCCGGTGCGTTCTTCAGGACTCAGCGGCCATCTGAAACCGGGCATGCCGACCCCCTGGGCCACCCTCGTGGAGTGCGAGGTTGCTGTGCAGGGCCCCACTGGGTTCAGGGGCGGGGACCGCAGTGTGTGACTGCAGGACATCAGCAGGGACCAGGAGCCTGGCAGAGGCCGGGCACGGGCCCCATGCGCAGCGTGTCCTCGGCGAGTGCCTGGGAGGGAGCCAGGAAGCAGGCCCTGAGACCCAGGTGTACGGCGCGTGTGAGGCTCGTGTGAGGCACGTGTGAGGCGGGGGCACCGCAGCCGAGCCCCCAAGCCCAGCGCCGCAGACAGGCAGAGATGTGCTTCGTGGTCCTGAGCAGAGGGCCCGCCGGGCGGCTGTTTTGTGGGCTGTGTGGAGACCCGGGCTTCTCACAGCTTGCCGCCCCCTGCCCCTGGGTGCCACCCCACCCCCGGGTGCTGGCCCCTGGCTGTAAGGTCAAAGGGCGCCCGCCCCCCTGTGCACTCGCGTTCTGTGGCAGGGACAGACCAGTGGCCCACGTGCCTTCATCCTGAAGGGGAAGGCTGGAAGGTCAGACACGCCTCCACTCACACCCTGCTGACCTGCCTCAGCGTCCCCAGCGAGGCGTGGGGACACTACGGTATCCCCGCCGGGCCACCAAGAGCCTGATGGAAATGGGCCCTGTTCTGGAGGGCAGGAAGGGGACAAGTGCTGGGCTGTCTTTGTCGTGAGCTCCGTTGCCTCGCCGTCCAGCTCAGAGAAGGGCTGAGGGCTTGGTGAGCTTCGCTGGCGTGGGTCGGGTAGACTGGGCTCGGACAGGGTGACCAGGCGGCTGTGACCTTGGCACCACACTCCTCTCTGAGACTTAACACATAGGGCGGCCATGGGGTACCACAAGGGGTGTTTTAAAGTAGGTGATGTGCCTGCCACGAGCAGCAGCTCGGTGAATGACGGCTGTGTTCCTTCTGTGGCTATTGGAACGAGTCAGACACGTCCGCGTGCTCTGGGGAGGACGGCGTCCGTGCGCGTGGAGCGTGAGCGGTCTGCTGAGTTAGTCTTTGTCTGCAGTGACACCGTAGGAAGCTGGCGACTCAGCATTCTGAGTGTGGAGCCAAAACCCCCCGGAAGCCACCTGCGCCCCCTTACTAGCTCTGCGGCTCGAGGCGGGGGACACCTCTGTGCTCCAGCATCACAGCCGTGAAGTGCAGGTGATCACGGCCCCGTCTCAGGTGCCAGGAAGGGACATGAGGCTCAGCCTCGTGCGTCGCGCCTGGTCTCCCAGCGAGTGAGACGCAGCCCGGGGCGCACGCCGGGCCGAGCTCCGTCGTCATCCCATCGGCAGGAGCCTGCGCTGCACTCCGCTCCGGTTTGTGCGGCGACGGCCTGCTCAGCCCCAGACCTTCCGAGGTGACCAGGTTTTGTGTGCTAAATTGTCATTCTGGGGACGACGGGTGGCACCTGACAGCTGGGGTTTCCGTAGCTGGGCGGAGTGAGTGAGCCCTGTCGTCTGCCGGCAGGCTCGGGTGGTTTCCCGGGCAGCGGCTTCCCTTCCAGCCTCCCACCTGAAGGACCCTTCAAGCAGAGGGTGGCGCCTGCGCCCGGCCGAGTGTGGACGCTCATTTTTGCCACACAGGCCGAAATGTCGTCATTGCCCCAAACGACTGACTTCCGGTCAGTCGTGAGCACAGAGAGCCGGGGACGTGCCGGCTGCGCTGCGACATGGTTCTGCTTCTGGAATGTCTTATTTTGACAGCCACTTGAGTGTCCCTGCCAGCAGCACAGAGTGTTGTCACCTTCTCTGTGGAGATGTCTGTCCACCTCGCCAGACTGAGTGGGCTGAGGACTCCCTGAGGGCAGGCTCAGGGGACCCCAGGCCAGTCGAGATGTGGATGACACGCGGGGCGTGTGAGTGAGC
>NW_011889124.1:841710-845326 GCF_000151845.1 Pteropus vampyrus
GTCCGTGAGGGATCGGGTTGGTGCCGTCCCCCCTGACCTGCCGTCACGCCCACTCTGGGCCAGCCCCTCACCTGATCCCCCACGCAGCCTCCCCCGGTCTCTGCTTCCGCCCCCGCGCCGTGGGCAGTCAGCGCTGGGGGACAGAGTCGCAGAGTCACGTCCTGTCCTGCCCAGAGCTCCCGGCTGCCTCCTGCCTTCGTGTGGTCATCACGGTTCAGACGCAGACTTCTCACTCACCTCTCCGGCGCCTCTGTCTCCTTCCACGCGTGGGCCCAGGAGACCCTGGCCCAGGTCCCTGGGACTCACATCGCGAGATGTTCTGTCAGGTGCTTTTTCCATATCCGTTGTTCTGATCGTGGGAATTTTCCTTAGCTTATCCACTGCGGCGCATTACCCTGATCCACACTTGCCGCCTGAGCCAGCCTCGTGCCTGGACTGGGCCCCGTGTGGTCACGGTGTGCAATAGCTTTTATCTGAGCTGCACCCCACTTGCCGATGTTTCCTTGAGAATTTTTGCATCTCGATTCACGAGGGGGACTGGCCCGTAGCTCTCTCTTTCTTGTACGGCCTCTGGTTTCGAATCACATTATTTACTGTTAATTATTCTTTAAATGTTTGGTAGAATTTGCCAGTGAAACCATCTGGGCCTGGAGACTTATTTTTCAGGAATTTTTAAATTATGAATTCGATTTCCTTAATCATTATAATGCTGTTCAAAGTATCTGTCACGTGGGTTGTGTTGTAAAGTTTGTGCTTTGTGAGGACCTGGTGTATTTAAGTTCCCTTTTATACTTTCATGTTGCGTGCAGATACTTTCAGCTTTGACATCTGTTCCTTTAAACACGATGAGCATGGTCGTTTGAAGATCTGCGTTTTACGTTCCAGCGTGGAGTCTGTGAGTTTGATTCTGCGTCTGCTGTGTCTGCCGTTTAGTTTATGCAGCTGCTTCTGTCACTGTGTACCAGGCTCTCTTTGACCCTGACCTGGTCACTGCTAGAGAATTACTTAGGGCGTTTCCAAGGCCTGGGATGGTGGTGTCCCCTGCAGGAAGCCCATATTGGCTCTTGCCAGGTGTCGGGTGCCACCAGGGGGATGCCTCCAGTGGGTACCACCAGTGCCTCAGGCCTTGTCCCAAGCTCCTGGGTGCTCCACACCCACAGACTGTGTCTCTGCTTCCCTGTCACCAGGCAGCCTTTTGTGCCTTAGCACCAAGGGCGTCTGTGCTCTAGTCTGCTGTAAATGTGTGCACACGTGTGTGCATACGCACCCGTGCATGCGGGGGCCGGGGTAAAGTTGATATGGAGGCTCAGTTGGCTGTACGTCGGGTGCAGCCCCAGAGAGCAGCTCTTCTGGGTTCTCGCTCACTGAGGGGAGCGCGGCGTGGACGCTGGTGGGACTGGCACTCAGTCACTTACCTCCCCTATTTCGAGTTTTCTCCTAGAAATAGTCTGGGAGCTCCCCATCCTTTGCGGTTTTCCATGCTTTTACGGTGCGGAATTTGACGTCGGAACCCCTGACATGGTTTCCGCTGCTGTCAGGGTGGGCTGATCGGGGTTGGAAGTGACCTCAGCAACTTCCTATGGATTTGGGGGATCGTCCTGAGGCCAGGTCTTCCCGCACGGGGACAGCACGTAGTCACTACAACAGTAGTCACTCTGGGGGAGAGCTCTGCCTCGTGGCTTTGAGGACGAGGACCTTCTTTCTGCGTTTTGCTGTGCGGAGAGACCGGCTCAGCCGGGCACCGGCCGATGTTTCTTGGGAGAATGAAGATGAAACTAATGGCCTGAGACAGGGGCCCGCGGGCGCTCTCTTCATTCCTGGGAGAGTTGCATTTTTGAGTGAGCAAAGGCAAGCGCCGTGTTGTTGCTAAACACGGACTGTTCTGAGCAGGGCTGCGTCTTAAGACTGATGGGCGCTATCTTAAGTAAGATAGTTTGTTGGAGCAGTTTATCGTGACTTCCTTTGGGACTCACCTGTATTCCGGGGTGAGGCTGAGGTTTGGGGCCCACGCAGTGCCCTGTTGGAGGTGCCGCGGAGACGGAGACAGACAGGCGGGACAGGTGGCCGCTGGGGGTGGACCAGGAAGCGGGCGGTGGGCGAGCTCGGGAGCGGCTGTCCAGGCCGGGCGGGTGGAGGCGGGAAGGAACGAGACTTGGTGCGGGAATCCTTCCATGTGGGGGCATTCCGGCTCTGCAGGACCCGCGCCCTCGGGAGGTGGGGCGCCAGGGCCTCCCCAGCCCTCCCGCAGCTGACCTCCCACGATGCAGCTGGCGCTGCAGTGGGGCCTGACACTCTGCTGGCTTGCGTTCCTTTGGCTTTTAAATCCTTGTTCCCAGGCCAGATGCCCCACCCACTGGACGGTGGCAGAATCAGATCAACACAGCGGCTGGTACTTTCCTGGGTGTGTGACGGCTAAGGCTGCAGCCCGTGCACACTCACCCGCCTGCCCGAGTGTTTGTGTGTAGACTCAGGCACCGCTGTGGGATGCCCCAGCCTTTTACGGGGCGCTCCCAGGCCTCGTGCTCCTGGACGCAGGCCATGTGTCTGTTTGGTGCTCCTGGAGCAGCAGCGGGGCCACACCTAGTCGGCTAAGGGCCCGCCCTGCTCCGATGGACAGGCCTCCTGCCTTGTCCGGGGCCCTCCCCAGCCTGCGGGCTTGCTGACTGTCTTTCCAGGGGTTGTGGGCTGTGCCTGTGGCGGGATGCATCAGGGCACTCAAAATGTCTTCCAACGGGAGGCTGAGGGTGCACAACAGCAGGGACGCAGCTCCCCCCTCCTCCCTTTCCCCTGCCGCCCATGACCCGCCATGACCCCCCCTCCCCCGCCCACCTCAGCTCCGGGAGGCAGAGAGCTGCTCCATGGGCCCTGGGGTGGCCTCCGGAAGATGCTCAGCGAGTTTTTCTCAGTCCATCATTTAGTTCAAGAAGTGAATGCTTTTTGTCCCCAGACTTTCTCAGTGGCCGTGGACGGGAGGGGGCCGTGGGAAAGCCCTGCTGTGCCGACATCTCAGTGACCTGAGCGGGGGCCGGGCCGTCTGTGCACCTGCTGCTCGCGTCAACGGGCGCCCCGTCTCCGGGTCTAGCGCTTCATCTAGCCCAGGCAGGACAGGCTCTCCTTCCGGAGTCCTGAGCAGACGCCCGGTGAAGGTGCCCCGGCACAGGACACAGTAAGCGAGGTGACGGCGTGTCCACTTCCTTTCCGTACTGGCGCCGTTACAGCGATGCCTGGAAAGTCAGCCGAGGCGAACAGCAGCCCGAGCCAGGCGCTGGCTAGCGCGCAGGTCCCCTCAGGCCCTGGCGGAACCCTCGGGGCGGGCTGGCCCGCACGCCCGCGTGGGCCTCCCAGGGCGAGTGCTGTGCGTTGGGCTGTGGTGTCCATCAGGTTTCTCTTTCTCTATTTTTAATTTAAAAGCGTATCAAAAGATACCCCAGACCATTAGTTCCTACGTGGAAAGAAATTAAAGCTTGAATTTCTGGGCAGTAAGTGAGGGGGAAACTTTGAGTGGAGGACTTGCGGTCACCGTTAGAAGGTGGCTCCTGGGGCCCCAGATGGCTGAGACCTCTTCGTTTTCAGCGGGTCGCGGCTGCGAGTGAAGCGCTGGCACGGGCCACCCACT
>NW_011889124.1:845940-862235 GCF_000151845.1 Pteropus vampyrus
CCTGTGCGTGGCCCCCTGCGGCCTGGCTTCTCCAGCAGGCCACCCTCTCGCTCGCGCCCGCCTCCGGGCTGCATCCCTGAGCGCTCCCTGGCCTGGGCGGTCCCACTTTTCCGTTTCAGGATGGCAACATTTTGGCTGAGTCTTAGCTCCCTGTCCCCTCCAGGGTTTTCCCGTTTCCCTGATTAGGTTCAGGTCGCCCTCCCAGGTGAGACGCGGGGACCTGGTGCCCTCCTCTCGGTCCACGTTGGGACGCCCCTCAGGCGGGCTCACGTGGCAGGCCAGGGCCACGCTGCCCTGTGCTGTGCGGTCCGTCTCGCCCGTGTGCCGCAGGGCCGGGGAGAGGAGACGCAAAGCTCGGCAGCGTGCTGTTCTTTGTTGGTGGCCCTGGGTTAGCCTGCGTTTGGGGTCCCTGCCCGTCCCGGCTTCCCTGGGACAGTTGGAGGAGGACAGCTCTGCTCTGGCACACCCCTGTCACCGGTCAGCAGCCGCATGTGCTGCGGCCAGACCCCACCTGCTCATTCGTCCGTGCGTGCCTGCGTTGGGTTTATGTCATTGCTTTTCCGTGTGTTTGTCACTGGCGTGGACTCTGTCACATGCAGGCCTGGCCCACTCCCAGTCGGCACTTTTCAGGAGGCAGGTGTTCTATGGGAGGCGTGCCGTGCCCAGAGCCCCAGTGGGGTATGCGACCTCGGCCAGCTCTCTGCCAGGCGGGAGCTCTGGGTCTCGGGGTAAAGAGACAGGCGGAGGCCCCAGTGCAGCCCCGGGCTCGGTAGGCGTCCCTCGTGTCCAGCCAGGCCCTCTGCCTGGTCCTGGCCCCCCTAGAGGCCCCGCTCTTCTGCTGCCCATCTGCGGACCCCTGGAGCAGCTCTGCCCCGCGTTTACCGGTCAGGAAATGGGCTGTGAGGCCAGGGGCAGGGGCTGTGTCCAGCGCTGTTTGACCTGTACCTTGGGCAAGTGCCAACCAAAAGAGGCCTTGTGGTGAGGCGGTTTGGATGCTGGGGGTGGCTGACGAGGGCAAGGCTGGCGTTTTCAGTCTCAAAGCAGCGTGTGTCGTGGGCGAGGACAGGTTTGTCCCGTGGGATCTCACAGGCGGACCCCCAGGTGGAGCTTCCTGTGCTGTAGGCCGGGAAAGGGCTCACGAGCGTCCCAAACGGTCACATGGGGGCCTGCCTGGGAGGTGTGAGGTCCCCGTGCTTGACCGTGCTCCATGCCCAGAGACGCCTGGAGGGCACTTGTGTCCTGCCTCCCACCGCTCTGAGGCACCTGGGAAAGGTTCGGGCGGTGACCGTGACTGGCCTCTGGACGCCCCCGGCACCCAGCTCTGTGTGGTTTCTGCGGGCCTGCGGTCGCCCGTTGGGTACAGGGGCTGCCGAGGCCGTGGGGGAGGGCCCGTCAGTGGTGCGGTGCCTGCCGTGTCGCTGCCGTCTGGGGTCCTCAGCGGCTCTGGGCTCCACGGCAGCAGGGTCCGTCTGAGCGAAGGGGCAGCACGGCCCCCTGGACCTGCTCGTTGGAAGGCTCAGAGACGGGGCTTTGTTCTCTGACGTGCTGGCCATCTCCCCACCCTTAGCGGTGTCCCCGTCACCGCGGATGAGGATGAGGATGGTGACCGCGTCTCTGAACCCTTGTGTGTAGGCAGGTGCTCGATGCTGGAGCGCCAGGCTGTGCCCGCCTCCCGTGATGGCGTTGCCAGTGCCGAGGTCAGAAGGGGCCCCGGTCACCAGCACTCCCCTTGGAAGCTGACCCCGTCGGGGTCGCGGGCCCGTGCATGGGCGCCGCCCACTGCTCTGACCAGGCCGCGTGCTGACGGCAGAGGCATTAAGGAGCAGGGGAAGGGGCGCGCAGGGAGACATCTCGCCCCCCGCAACAAAGCAAGGGTGTAGATGTGGCCGTCCTACCGTTTATCGACTTGGTGGCTTGGGATGATTCGGAGTGGCAGGGGGAAGGGCTGTCTCCCTAGGGAGCGGCTCAGGCACCCAGGTCGCCTGCTCGCGCTCACCTCAGCTGGACCAGATGGGGGTGTGGGGGTGGTCTGCCCCTGGCAAGCCCCTCGCCACGCCCGCCTGTGGTGGGTCCCACGTGCACGGCGCTGGCCCTGTTGGGGGGCGTCGGGAGAGGTCTGGTTCCTGGATGCAGTCGCGCTGCTCAGACTGCAGTGGCTCGTCCCTGTCAGGAAACCACCCTGGGAAGAGCCTTGATGAGAGGGGGGTACTGGGGGGGCCTCTGCACACCTCAGAGTGATGGGAGCCCACGGCCTGATGCTCCATCCCTGCTCACGCCCCTGCAGATGCCGTGGCTCTGCCGACAGCCAGAGCCTTCTAGAAAAGTGAGGGTACGGGGCCCATCTGCAGGAGGACAGATGGCTATGCAGCAACTTGCAGATGCCCTGGAGGTGGCGGTGTCACAGGGCCGGGCCATGTGCTGGCCCCACATACTGGCCCCATCAGCTGTGTCCCCCGTTGAGGCCCTGAGACCCCTACTGAGACCCCCAATGAGACCCCCACTGAGACCCCCACCGAGGAACCACTTAGAATATCGGAAGAACCAGCACGTGACTGTGTTTCATTGAGGAAGGCTGAGCGATGCTGTAATCATTAGCTCTTTCTGTACAGTCAGTGAGAACTGTTTACACTGTCCCCGCCCCCCGTGCCGCGGTGCCCCAGCCTCACCGCACACCGGTGTGGGCGTGGAGAGGCCATGAACAAACAGCGTCTGGGTCGGCGTCTCGGATTGCTCACAGCCTGTCACTGGAGAGGAGCCTCCGCATTTCAGGTGGCCTGAGGACACAGGTGTGACTCACCAGGTGCCAGCGAGGTGGTTGTCCCAAAAGGAGAAGGGTGCTCCGCACACTTCCTCTCTGCCCTGAACCCACGGCACTCTGTCCGCAGGCCCGTGAGGGGACCACTGTGCCCAGTGCAAGCCCGCAAGGGGACGCCGTGCCCGGTGCAGGCCAAGCGGAGCGTGTTTTCCTCCAAGGTGGCAGACTTGCCGCCTAGAAGCCAAGACACTACCTGCAAAGCGCCCCTCCTTTGTCTCCTGCTGGGAGATGCCATCCGTGCAGAGAGGATGGGAGAGCCACGCGGGTACCCAGGACCCCCCGTCAGCCCCTGGCCTGCACTCGTGAGCAGGGCCTGCCACAGCCTTGTGCGGGAGCAGCGTGGGGCCTGGGTGGCTAGCGAGGGTGCCTGAGCCAGCGCTGCCTGCCTGGGGGGGAGTGGCACGGTGGCACCCTGACCCCGCCCTCTGTCCCCAGCGCCCTCGGGGCGGTGCCTATCTACACCGCAGGGCTGAGCCTCACCTCCGACTGCTCCGTGCTGTCTGGGAGGGCTGCCTTCAGGGCAGCATGACAGAGGCGATTCAGAGCCGACAGGTTTGTTTTCTGCTCGATGTACAGCCTCAGTTTGTCCCTGAAGGTCTCCCCGAGGAAGCTGTAGATGAGGGGGTTCAGGCAGCTGTTGGAGAAAGCCGCGAGGTTGACGATGTGGCCCACGAGGGGGTAGGCGTGGCGGAAAGACTGCTGGCAGGGCGCGGCCCCCGGCTGCGTACGCTGCAGGAGCTGGACGCTGATGAAGACGTTCTCGGGCAGCCAGCAGACGAAGAAGACCAGGACCACGGCCAGGATCATGCGCAGGGCCTTCTGCCTCCGGGGGCGCAGATCGCGGTGCCTGTGAGCCTTGACCAGCGCCCGCACGATGAGCGAGTAGCAGAGGCCGATAATGGCGAAGGGGATGATGAAGCCCAGGGTGACCTCCAGCCACTGGATCTCCCTGACGTCGGCGAAGCAGAAGCAGACGTCGCCGGTGTGCTGCAGGTGCACGGCGGTGAAGGGCACCAAGGTGGCAGAGATCGAGGCCATCCAGATGAGGCCGCAGCTCAGCCGGGCGTGCTGCTTCGTGCGGAACGGGCCACAGCGCATGGCTTTGGCCAGGGCCAGGTAGCGGTCGAAGCTCATCCACGTGAGGAAGAAGACGCTGCTGTACATGTTGACCTGCAGGAAGAGGGACATGAACGTGCAGAGCGCGGTGACGTCATAGTACTGCTCGTGCAGGTTGAACACCTCCACCAGAGAGTCGGCCACCAGGATGAGGTCAGCCGCCGCCAGGTTGATGAAGTACAGGTCGGGGATGGCCATCTTGTCCCGGAAGCTGATGTTCACCACCAGGATCAGGATGTTGCCCACGAAGCCGATGGGGAAGAGGAAGACGGTGTAGAGGCAGGACAGGAAGAGGCCGAGGGCGTAGTGCTGCTGCTCCGTGTGGTTGGCCAGGGCCGCGCCGCCCAGCGCCTGCGGCAGGTGGAGCGCCGCGGGGGTGCCGTTGTGGGTGCCGAGGCTCGTCTCCATGCCAGAGGCAGGCGCTCGGAGTCACAGCCACGTCCCCTCCACGCGCGACGCTCAGGGTTCTCCGCAGGGCTCACCGAGATCCGTCTTAAGCCACAGCCCCATCCTCAGAAAGGAGGGTGCCGCTCTTGGAAGTGAGCCGGACGGATGTGAAACCAGGGCTGTCACTGGTAGGTGCCCTGGTGGTCCGGGTCTGCTTGGCACAGTCGAGCTGAGGGTAGGGTCACCGGTGTGTGCGCCAAGAGCAGCCGGCGTGCGTCTCTGCCCGGCCCAGCCGCTGCGTCCACACCGCTTCTCCCTCTGGGCACCTGGGGGGCAGGGGGGCAGCGTTAGTCCTCACGTTAGGGCCGCAGGGCTTTCTGACGAGGCCCCGTGGTGGTCGCTGAGCATCTCGGGCAGAAGCGCGAGATGCAGAGAATGCCCGTGTCTTCCCCACGGGCTCCCGGAGCTGCTGGAGACGGACAGCGAGCCACCCTCGCACCCTGCAGATGCCTTTTTTTTTTTTTAAGTAGTCGAATAGCAGGCTTATGAGGCAACGTGGATATTGGGCTTGGAGATCTTAGGAAAACTACTGTTTGTCAGCAGAGGAAATGGAGTTGATCTCAGCAGCTGTTGGACGCAAAGGAGCGGGGAACGCGGCTTTTCTGAACGATAGTGGGTCCGGGACCTTGTGGGAATTGGAACAGCATCTTTTCTCTTGTAATAAAACGGTAAAAGAAATCTAGCTTGTTTGCTAATCCCAGTGCTAAGTTCGGATGGTGAAGATGAAACTTTTTTCATGATATGGAAGGAAAAAGCAAAGGACTAAGATAGTAACCGCTTTCGAAAATGATATTGAAATTTTAGTCAGATGTTTTGACAAATCTTTGTAAAGCCTAACGTTTTCGTAATGCCGATTGTAACGGGGAAAGTCGGCGACCTAGCAAGTGGGTCAGGGACGCCGCCCTTCGCCCGCTCCTGCCGGGGCTGGCGTGGGGCAGGCGTGTGGCTGCCGCCTACGGTGAGGCGCGTCCGCTCCGCCCAGCCGGGGCCCCGGGCTGCGTCTCCGAGCTCCGCAGAAGTGCCCCGTGGCGTCAGCCAGGGTCGGTGGGCAGCGCTGTGGTATTTGGGCGGTCTCAACCGAGGAGTGGGGTGCTCCTGGAACCAAAGACACCCTACCCTGCCCAGGACGGCCCCCCAGAGAGGGATCCAGCCCAGAGGCAGAGAAACCCGGAGCAAACGCCTCGTTGCCCTGAAACGAGTTCGAATTGTTTTCCCTGGGGAGCTTTTGTTTTATCCTGAAAGGTCATTAGGAATCATTTTCAAAGTCTCGCCAAGACCGGATTAGGTGTTTATCGGCCTGTTGCTTGAAAATACCACTTTAAAAAAGAGGAAAAGTGAAAAAGGTTATCACAGCCCTGGTGCCAGTTACTGTATTAAAGTGCTCAACACCCTTTGCTTAGCTGGGGTCGGTAAATTCGATTTTAGGAGTATTTTGTTTAACGCCTCAGTGTTTCACGTCTTGTTAAAAACTGCGCAGACTGTTTCGCTCTTTACATGCAGAAATTCTAGAAGGTTTGGACTGCGTTTCAGAGGATCGCTTGAAGGCGGGTGGAACCCAGCCGAGGCACCTGTTGCCCCCCGTCGCGGGGAATGGAATGCAGCCTCACCCCTTCCCGTGCCCACGGGTCTTTGCTCCTTGGCAAGAACTGACAGTGGTCTCGGGGAAAGGAACGGGGACTTAGTCCCAAACCCACTGCTGACGCAGCATCCTCGTGAGAGCTGGCCGTGAATGCCTGACAACAAGGCCAACGAGTGTTCAGCCGCTCGGTGGCGTTTTTTCGGATGTCCCCATCTAGGAGAACACGCGTTTTTGTCACATCTCCAGGGTGTGTGTCCATGAAGGACCGTCTGTCTAGCCGTGACTGTGCTGGAGGGTGACTAAGGGCTGGGCCGTGAGGCGGAGCGGGGTCGTCTGTCTCTCAGTGAGACCTGCCCTTGCTTGGACAAAGGACAATAGAATGCTGGACGATGGTGTTTTTGGCCGCACTATGGAAAGAGCCCGCGTCCTAGCCCCCACTGCTGCGGCCTCGCCGAGACTGTCCGAGCAGAGCTGGCTGTCCTCACATGGAGCTGGAAGCCGGGACCCCCCCCACCCCACCGCCACAGAGGTGCCCAGCTGACCCACGCCCGCGCCCAGCCGTGAGCCCCAGCAAGCTGCCCTCGGGTGAGGGCCCACTACGGCACCAACCCACAGCAGGACCGAGAGCCCAGGACACACTCACCTGCGCCACGGCCGGCTTCCACTCGGTGTCACCTCGCAGCAGACCCCCTCCTGTCCTCAGCGGGCTACTTGGCCAGCCCCAGGGAGTGTGCTCATGGCAGCCTGGCCGTACGGGTGGGACTCAGCGTCTGCGACTCAGCGTCTGCGAGCTTGCCATCGAGGAAGCGAAAACCTCCCTGTCATTGTCACTAGCAGCCAAGGCAGGGTGCCCGCAGCCAGCAGGCTTTATAGGCTCCCCAGGGCCGCCCGCCCCTCCTGCGTGGATGGCCTGGACTGCCTCCTAGGAAGACCGCCATTAACCATTTTTTTGCTGGCCCTTTTTCTCCCACACTGTCTCATGAGCTCAGTTCCACTAAACACTTTGACAGAAGCTTCCAGTTTACTGCTCTTCTTCACCCACTGATGAATGTCCTTTTAGGTTTGAAAGGGCTGTGAAGAGGTCTTGTTTCCCCTTCAGATGATAACCTGTCATTTGTCGAAACTTAAGTACTTTTGCTTTTTTTTTTTATCAACTGACTGGCTTTTAAAACTAAAGAGTGAATTTCCCACACTTTAGAGAGTGGCATGTGAATTACACACAGGAAGTTTCACCTGGGAATTTTGCAAGAGATTCACAAAGAAATTTAAACCCAAGAGATAGGGATTTTGGCAAATAAATGAGGAATGGGTCGTTTCCCTGCTGTCAGGATTAGCCGCGTCTCGGCTCGCCCCTTCCCTGTGCCCCTCAGCCCACCCGCATGCGCCCGTCTTGCAGTGCAGGTGTTGGGGACAGTCCCGAGAGGCCACCTCCTCACATGGCGCCCCGCTTCCTTGCCCAGCTCCTGCCCCTGCGAGGTCAGGACAGCAGGTGCGGCCCCTAGGGCCCCACCTGCTGCTGGTTGGCATCTTGACATCGTCCTGGAGAAGGGCTGGGGTTGGGGGTAGGCCACTGTCCCCGGACGTGCGCGGTCTGGGCCCGCCGTGCACAGCTGCTCACAGAATTAGCAGTTTCCTAAGCTTCGCATTTGAATTGTTGCCACACTCCTCCTGGTGTCCCTTTGCCCTTCTGGCTTTGGAAGCTGTGAGGCTGGATCCGAGCGACCTCCGTGTCGAATGGGAGTAAAGCAAGCTGCCACCACGCCGACGGCACAGGCCGCGCTCCCGCTCCCCGAGCACAGGCCAGTCTCAGCCTTGAGCTGAGGCACGGGAGACGAGCCGAGCCGTGAGCTCCCTTTCAGGACAGGCGCATTGCAGGCGAGCCTGGAGGCCTCCGGGTGACGGCGACTCACCATGGCGGGGCCTGCGTTTTGGGGAGTACACACATAGTTTTCAACAGAGAATTCTGTGTTAATTTTTTTACAGGAAAACACTGACATTCAGGGTTCTTTCCAGCCTTAGCATCCAGCCCCGATTCTGATACGGCAGCTTCTGAAACACCTGCGTGACACGCAACCTGAGTGCGGCCGGTTTGATTTTGGACGCGTTTTTGGCCGGCTGCGACTCGCCATGGTTTCAGCACCAAAAATGCCTGAGCCACCATTTTGAAAGGAATGAGTCATGAGAAAGTGCAACTTCCTTTTCAGTTAAATAAATAAATAAAATAGAACCCGAACCTTGAAATAGCCAAACATGTCGCGTAAAAATAGCCGCTGGCCGCTCACGCATGCTGGCCCGGGCGTCCCTGCGGCCCGCGGCTCCGGGCGGCCCTGGACACCTTTGCAGTCCCACTGGACGTGCCTCGGGATGCGTGCACCCGAGTGCCCAAGGCTTGGGGTCACTTGAATTGGGGCTGCAGGTCTTGGGGTCTCGCCATCTCATTAGTGCGCCGGATGGTAGAGTGATCTGTCAGCCCCCATGTGACCAGTCAGAATAAGGACAGGACCCCGGTTTAGGAATTTTGGTCCACCAAGCCCTAGCCAGTACTGGCGTGAGCGTGGACAGATGGCGCACACCAGCTTCTGCCCTGGGGAGGGGCTGTCCAGTTCCCATGGATGTTTATGCATGGAATGTTCTGGAATGTCAGGCGAAGACCGGATCCCGACCCCACCTTAAGTGGTCCCCAAGCTCTGTCCACAGGAAGTGGCTTCCGCCCCGCCTCCCGCAGTCTGATTTGCCTTTACGCTAAAGTCCCCCTTGGGCGTCCTTCGGGACAAAGGGCCCGCCCGCACGGGACAGCCACAGCTCCGTGTGCTCTGTGCTCTGTCCACCCCACTGCTCCCCCTGGCTCTGTCCTGGGAACCGTCCTCCATGTGTCCTGACCGCCGCAGGGCCAGGGGCGACTGAGTCAGAGCCACGCGGGACCACGGGGGTGGGGGTGGGTTCTGGGCGCATGGACGTTGTGGCAGACAGGTGTCTGTCTCACAGTCCAGTCTCGTCAGCCAGACCTCCTCCATGCCTCACGTTGGGCGTGTGCTTAAAGAAAGGGCCCTCCCGCCCAAGAGAAGCATGAGAACCACCGATTTGTATTCTGGGGGCTGGTTCTAAGGTCACCCCTGTAGCTGACACGCGTGGGAACTCAGTGGGGTCAGATTCTCCGGGCCCCTCCTGAGTCGGCCACTTCTCCGAAGAGCCCCACGCGCACACACTTGTAACCTCCCGTTTAGTTCTGAGGCTCGCAAGCTATTGACACGTGTGGCTGTGTTTTCGTAAGTGGATTTGGGTCCTTCCACTTCTGAGTGAGGCGGGGGCTGGCATTCCCGCCAGAAACCGCTGGAATCGGATGGAACACGGGAGACAATTGTTCTTCAGATACTGCGGCGATAGGCTCAAGAGAAGGGGTCAGTGTGGGGGACCCTGTGCCCCCGGGCCTGTCCCCTAGCACGGCAGGATCTGCCCACCACAGGGACAGCGATGGCCTTCCTGGGGGCCGAGGGAGCTGGTGGCCGGGCGCAGCACCGGGGAGGAGGGAGCCAGGCTGAGAACCGGCTCCCGGGGGCCGGGCAGCAGGCCCTGGGTTTTTCGTCGACAACTGTTGGTGGCATGAGCGTGGCCACCCTAGAGCCCAGAGCCTGAGGCTGCAGCCCCCCAGCCTGACCGCGGGATGTCCGACATTTGTGACAGCGAGTAGATACCCCAGAGAGGCACCTGAGTATTTGGGCTGCTCTAGGTCCCAACTAACAAGCTTGACAACAGCTCTCAAAAGAACAGCGCTGGCCTGCAGCGCTGACCCGCCTGCCTGAGCAGGCGCCCGGGAGAGTTCATGACGACCCGCACCCAGTAAAGATGACCATGCATGGGAAGAAGCAGCTCGACGTGTCGGCCCTGGCGCTGCGCACCCGTGGCAGACCGTGCCCGAGGAAGGCCCGCCCTCTCGGTCGCCTTGCCCCGCTGTGCTGCTCTGCTCGGGCGCGGCCTGCTCGCCCTGCGGGGGCGGGCGTGAGCAGAACCTCGCCTCGCATGCGTTCCGTGATAAAGGTTTCATCGCTGCGTGAGCAAACGGGGAAGAAACGGGCAGTTTTTTGGAATGTTTAATGTGTTAATGGCGTATGACAGAAGCTACTTAGATGAAGAAGATCTAGGTTCTTTTTCTTCCAAAGGAGTCATGCAAACTCATAAATACGGAAAAGGTAAACCCACGAAGCCATCTTTCTTCTTTAGTTTTCAAATTAATCTTAAAATATTCATTAAAATAGACAATCCAGACAATGGAATGTTACTCAGTGATAAAAAGAAATGAGCTCTCAGCCATGAAAAGACACGGAGGAGCCTTAAATGCATACGACTAAGTGAAAGAAGCCCATCTGAGAAGCCTGCACCCAGCGTGATCCCAGCTGGATGACATTCTGCTCGGGCCAAACCACGAGGACAGTGAAAGAGGTTGCGGGGTGGGGGAGGGATGGGGAGCGGGTGGAGCCCAGGGCTTTTAGGTTCGTGCATGCTCGGTATGACGTAACGGCGAGTACGTTATACACCAAGAATGACCCCCAAGTAAGTGACAGACCTTGGGTGACCGTGGCGTGACAACGCCAATGCATCACTCATAGCACATGCCGCATCTGGCCGAGGCGTTGGTAACGGGGAGGCTGCGTGGTGTTGGTGGGGGTAGGCAGTATATGGAAATGTCCAAATGCCTCTTAATTGAGACATTTCTCGTGACCCTAAAAATGCTCTGAAAAAGTAAAGCCTTAATTAAAAAAGGAATTGAAGCTCTCAAGGTGTGGGTCTCACAAAGCCCTAGAGACCTTTTCCTTTCCCTGTCCCTTCTCTCGTCAACCAAGACAATCTTAAGATAAGTCCAGCTGTGATGGCGCATGTAAATTTGGAATCAGGTCAATTACTGCACCTTGTATCTTTATATTTTGTATGTCACCAGCCTTTCTGCAAATCATGTCACATGCAACAGATGGGGCTTTTCACTGACCTACCCGGAGCACCCAGAGGTGGCACCAACTACCTGCCAGGTCACAGGAGCAAGGAGCGCTGTTGGGCTCACCCCCGTGACGTCGGTGCTCCCAGGTCTGCGGGTGGTGGTCTCAGGCCTGCAGGGACTGTGGTACGCTGAAGACCGGGAACAAACCTTTGTTCTTGGCAAGACTTCGTAGCAGCTCACGATTAGCCAGCCACCTCCACGCAGGACCGGACTGCGATAAGGCCACAGAACTACTGGAACGATAGCTTTATCTTCACGGTTCTTCATCGTTTTGTTGGGGTAAGGCTAGAGAAGAAGCCAGCCAGGGGACCGACAGCGTGGAGTCCCCGGCACGTTCAGGACACGCCCACCAGCCCAGGCCGTGTCCGGCCAACTTCTCCCCGGTTCGCTGAATCCTTGGTCTGCAGGATGTCCAGTAGGCGTGTTAGTCGGGGCCAAGGTGTCATGTGTAAATTGAGCCAGAAAGTGCCTTCCAAACATCCCTGTCGTCCCCATTGGCAGATCTGAGTTTCAGCGAACACACAGTGTCCCCCAACTGCCGGGTAGACTCCTCACCGCCCATCTGGCCTGGGTCCGGCGGGCAGGGCTCCGACTTGGCTTCCTACCCGCTGGATGAGGAAGCCACTGCCAGCCTCTGCCCTCTCCTGCACCTGTGGGACAGGTGCTCTGGAAGGGTCTACAGTGCGAGCCTGCAGGGCACATGGAGGAAGAGGGTCGCCAGGGCCTGCACGCAGCCCTCCGCAAATAGGACCAGCTCCGCGAGGCTCACGCACAGCTCGTCCCTGGGCGAGCCAGTGTCCCTCTGCAGCTTCAGCCGTGCACGCCGCAGGAGCGTGATGCTGTGGGGCAGTCAGCAGGTGAACGCGGTCAGGGCGACGGCCAGCACTGTGGGTGGGCAGTGCCCGTGTCCCCCTGGAACGGAGCTGCCCGCCAGGCCCGCTGGACAACGAGTACGACGGAACGCCAGCTCAGGACGCGTGCAAGCCCGAACCCAGGCTGACCTTCACGATTTCTTACTCAGGCCAGGTGGTCAGCGGGTCCAGCTGGCACAGAGTGGCTTTGTGCAGCTCCCCGGACGTGCCCAGCAGGGCCACCACCCCCAGGGAGCTACAGAGGGCACAGCCCCCGAGGGCAGCCAGGACCACCACAGGCCTCGGGCCCCCTGGGTGGCTGTGCGCAGACAGGACGAGCAGCCTGCAGCAGGAGCACAGAGCGTCGCCAGCTACTCGTACTGAGCGTGGAAGTAGCAGACGCTGGACGGGAAGGACAGGATGGCGCAGCCCAGGTGAGTTGTGGCCAGGTAGTCTGGCCGGCTGGCGGCAGTGAGCGAGAGCAGTGTCACCGGCAGGTTAGTGACAGTGAGGTCTGAGAGAAGTGCGTCCAGGCCCCCCAGCCGGGCGCGGCTGCGTGTGAAGGTGGTCAGGTTGAACAGCCCGGTCAGCAAGCTCACCGGGACAGGCAAGGCCGCGTAGACATGCACGCACCTGGAGATGAGGCTCTGAGAAGCGACGACATCTTCGACGGCGGGGGAGACTTGGCTCGGGTACCGTATCCAGGACATGTTGTGGGCAGTCATCTCGGACAGCGCCAGCCCGCAGTGGTCACAGGGCCCACGCACTCCCGTCCCCTCACCCCGTACCACAAAGCCTGTCACTCGTAAATGCCAGCGCTGTCCCCCAGCACCACACTGTCTCCGTGCCGCCCCAGAGCCTGCGCTCTGGAGGACCCCCCCCACCACCACCAAGAGAGAGTCTCAGCGAGGGATTTGTGGGGGCTGGTGTCCTAGGACGCAGATTTTGAGCCCGTCCAGTGCGTCCTGTTTGTCATTAGGGCCTTCGCCCTCGTGGATGGCATGGCCAGACTCCCCATTGCTCGGAGGCCCAGAGGAGTCTTTGCATGAGTCATTGGCTTTTGGACCAGGACAAATTCCAACAGATTCTGGCCTCTTTGAGGGTTCCTGCTCTACGGGTGGACGGGAGGCCAGGAGGTGGCCCGCTCGCCTTGAGTGCACCCCGTGGGTGTGACATTTCCTGCCCTTTATCTCGGAGCTGTGACGTCAGGGCTCTGAGCAACCTGGCTGACAGGCTGAGCCTTCCTAGCTCATCTTTTGTCACAGAAATAATTGTTTCCATATAAACGTTCCCTCCCCCTTAAATTCTAACTGCATGGCAGAGGAGGCCGGAGGTAGCACCGCTGTTTATTCAAGGTGCCCTGAAGGCAGTAAAATCACAAGCTTCGTTTTAACGGAGTGCTCAGAGGTGGGCCTGGCTCCACAGCCAGCCCTCGTCTTCTCTGCGGGGTCAGCCATTGGTGCCCGCGGGCCGCTGATCTCAGATGGGCACTGGGGTCCATCCACCGTGAGCAGCCGTGTGTCTGAAAGCGTATCCTTGCATTGGGCCAGGCTGGCGGGCCACACGGAGGACCAGACTGCAAACACACAATGCAGAAGCAGCAAGCAAAAGCGAATGGCCTTTGTGCCTGACGTGTGACTCGGAGTCGGCTCTGCATCGCCAGACACACATCTGGAGACCTCCCAGCACACGTGCTGTCTGACTTACGGGCGCTCGCTCCCACGTCCTGGCATACGGCGTGGACGGCGCCCGAGCAGCCGTCCCTGGGGCCGCCCCACTCACCCCGTTCCTGGAGCCTTTGGACTGGGCTGACGATTGTCCCACAAACCACGGTGCGTAAAGGGAGCGGACAGGGGCCGCCCGCTCACGGGGACCGTGAGGACGGGCCTCTGTCTGAGGATGGCGCCAGCTGCGGGCCGTGTGGCCCAGCGTCGCCCAGCCCGTTGGCACCAGTGGGGACTCTCCCTCCCTGCCGTGTGACGTGCCTTCCGCCCTGGGGGACAGCACCGGGCCCTGCCTGGATCTGCCGGCATCCAGGCGCTTCGGCCTTGCGACAGCACTCCGCTCTCGGCGGGCGTGTCATTGTGCGCTCAGCCGCGCCGGCCTCGCTGGTTGGACCTGCCATGCGGCGAGTGGAGGCACCGTGTTTGCCCCAGCGTGCTCGCTGGCTTTGGCGCACGGAGGACTCTGCCCCGTGCCGCCCCTGCCATCCGTCCCACAGGCCCTGGCCGTGGTCTGGGCACCCCCATTCTCCAGGCGTGTGTGGCCTTCCTGCTCTGAGAGAGCCAGTGCGTTGTGACGTTTCCATCTGCCAGTGCTCGAGGTGATGAGTAATGCCCCGGACACCGAGTGACATCGAAATTAAGAGTAGTGACCGGACCAAGAGGAAGTGGTCTGGAATGTTTCTCTAATTGGGAAAAAGCTTTTGTGACATTGACCACAGGTCGGGAAACAGCATTAGGCTGTCCTAGTAGCCAGCCTCTGCAGCCGGCTAGTGTTAGCGGCGTGCCCTGGGGTGTCGTCGGGGGTCACCCCTGCTTGTGGCGGTCGGCTCTGCTCTGCTTCGGTGGGCAGGTGCTGGGGCTCCTGGCGGGGAGGAGGGCGGGCGTGTGTGGCCCAGTCTGGCTGAGAGTGGACCCCGGACTCCACCTCGATGGAAGGGGTCTCCTGGGGGTTAAGGGGCTCTGGCTCTACGATGCGTCCTTCTCCCCCGTGGGGACAGGCCGTGGCCTCGTGATCCGCAGGCAGGATGCCCGCTTGCCGCGCACGGGCAGCCTAAGCTCTCGGGCCTCAGCTCCCCCGGGACGGCCGCCTGCCAGCTGGGGGCTGCTCGCGGAAAGGGGGCGTCGTGGAGACCCTCGTCCTGGGTGGGCACCGGGCTCTGCTCCAGCCTCACGTGTGTCCGATCCTGCTGCCCGGGGCTATGCGAGCAGAGGCCAGAACTCGTGGCCCAAATACTGAGCCAACTCAGACTGGACCCCCTTGCACCTCCCTTTGCCTTCAGAATTGGGCCCAGGAGCGAGGCCCAGCAGGTGAGGCCGAATCCCTGAATCCCTGGTCTCAGGGAGGCGGGTCGAAAGGCGTCAGCGGGCTCACTCGTCTTTGCCCCTTTCCAGGTCCTACTCCCAGCAGGTGCCCCGGGCACACTCACCTTCCCGGGCCCGTCCTGCTGCCTCCTTGTCCACGTCGGAACAGGCCGAGCCCTGCTAGGGGCCAGAGGTGACCCCAGGGTGGGCTCGGTCAGCCCTCGAGGGCCATGCACCACCATCCCCTCAGCACTTTCGAGTTTTAATCGGGCAGATGGGGTACCAACGCATGGACGACGTCTCCTCGCGAAGCCACCCCCAGTCCCAGTGTCCCACCTGTTCCTGGCCCCCGTAGACCCTGGGCTTGTCCTCGGCCCTGACAGTCTCCCCCTGCAGCCCCGAAGGACGGAGGCGAGGTCAGGCTGGGCCTTGGGGCCTCGGTTGCAGGTTGTCAGCGCTTCCGAGTGTTTGCGCGCGCCGGCCCGCGCTCGGAGCGCTTCCTGCTTAACGGTTTACTCAAGTCTTAGCTTCCCACGCGAGGCAGGGGCGGGCGAATCCCACCTACAGCGGAGGCACCTCGGTCACACAGCTGGTACGTGCTGGCATCGAGCTCCCAGCCGGACAGTTTGGCCCAAGCACGTTGGTTTAAGTTTACGTCAGTGCAGTTGACTGCTTTAGGTGTGCACTGCAGGTGCATCTAGTCACATATGCGCCACCGCACACGGGGCACAAGAAGGTTCCATCACCCCCAGACTCTTTGGTACCGGCCCTTGGCGGTCGACCCTGTGTCCACCCCATGGCCTGGCCCCCCCCGGCCTGCTTCCTGTGTCTGTACGGGCTTCTCCCAAGTGCGGAGTGAGCGGAGGCCTTGGGTGTGGCTTCTGAGCGTGGCGCCGCTCTTGTCGGCCTTGGGTACAGGGACCGGCATGACATGCGTGGTCAGCGGCCGCTACCTTCTTGCCGAGGGGCACTGGACGGCGGAGAGGCCTGCAGCTGACTTATCTAGTCACCTTTTGGGTGACATCTGGTTTATTCCCAGGTCTGGGCTCTTACGAGTGCAGCTGCCTCTCGTACTTGCACACAGGTGTTCAGGTCCGTTCCTTTCCTGGGGTGCGCACCTGGGAGCGGGGCGGCGGCTGTCACAGCGAGTGTGCGCTTCAGTGTCCGCGAAGCCGCAGCGTCCCCCGCAGCCACACCGTTTGCACCCCTGCCAGGCCTGCGCCTTGAGCTCCTGTGCCACATGCGCCAGTAGAAGCGGGGGCGCGATTCCCCGGGAAGGAGGGCTGGCCCTCCACGCCGGCCCCATGGCTCGTCTGTGCCAACTGCAGGCCGAGAACCAGGCTTCCGGCACCAGAGGGCTGCCGAGGTCCCGCCTGGGGCTCTGGGCTCCGCAGCGCTGTGCTCGGTGCGGCAGCCCCTCAGGCCGTCTTTCCGGTGGTCCCAGGAGGCTGGGGCCCCCCTTCGCCAGGAC
>NW_011889124.1:864061-874577 GCF_000151845.1 Pteropus vampyrus
GGGGTCTCACCTTGGAGGGAAAGGGGCCCGCCTCACCCCGTCCTTGCTCTGTGCTCACGGCGCCCGGGCGGGCACAGGAGCCCACAGTCTGTAAGGAAAGCAGGAATTTGGCCTTGAGTCATTCAGACCGCACACTGCACGTTGAGCAGAGTCTGGTCTGGCCACGTGATCTGGAGAAATTCAAACGGACCTACGGGAGGCGGCTCGGCGCTGCAGGCAGCAGGGCAGTGTGCGTGCCCGTGCGCCCCGGGGGCCCCGGGGGCCGGGGCGCTGCAGTTTTCCTGCGGAGCCACACTCTGGCGGTTCCGGGACAGTCCCTCCCGGACAGCAGGCAACGTCTGCGCTTAAAATAGGACCGCAGACCCCACCCAGGGGGCGGGGAGGTGCCCACAACCTGCTTAGCCGGAGAGAGCCCCTGGAAGCTCCCCAGAGCACCCAGCTCCAGGGCCAGCTGTCGCCCCTGGACTCAGGAGGGCGTGGACGTCGGGCAGCGGATCCTGAGCGCAGAGCCCATGGCTTCGCCCTCGCACACATCTGTGGCGCGGCCACCCGGAAGGGCCGTCAGAGCCGTCCCTGCATCTGTCACCGGAATGCGCCTCGCCGGGCAGGTCAGAGCTCTGGAGGGCCGGCTCAGCAAACGCCCAGCAGCAGGGCCACCGGGAGTGGCCTGGGCCCCACACCCCGAAGAAGTGGGGAGGCTCTGCCAGGAGGAGGGAGACCACGGGCCACGTCTGGAAACCAGCCCTGCCTGGCAGCCTCCCGGCCATGCCTGGGCGGGGGCTTCAAGTGCAGTCCCTCTGTTCCCGCCCCCACCCGGCGCCCGTCCGGTTCATGAGGCTCCCCTGTGTGAGACGCAAGCCCACGTGGGAGGGGACTTCTCAGCAGTGCCCAGCCCCTCGGGGGTCACTGACGGCGTCCTCGTGAGCTCCAGCAGGCTCTGAGAGCTGGGCTGAGGAATGGCCTTGGTGCTTGCTTGGAGTGGGGACACCCGTGGAGACAGAAGCTTCTCTCGTCCTGGGCTCTCCTCCCAGCTTCCCAGCGCCTGAGTGCTTTATTACTGCAGCCTGTGGACACCAGCCCCGGTGGGCCAGGGGACGACTCACCCCCAGTCAGGACCAGCAAGGGGGCGGGGCCTGGGCCACTTGCGTTGGGGCGCCTCCCTCGGCCTCCTGGTCCACAGGGAGAGCCAGCCAGGGCCGGCACCTGCCCTGAGTGAGCGAGCCAGAGCACGGGGCGTGCACGGCCTGGCAAGGTCGGGGGCTCCGAGCCAGCACGTGCAGCCTTGCCCGGCACTCTCAAGCTTATGACTGTAGGCCTCGTCCCTCCTGTCGCTGCACTCGGTGGACTGTGGGGGACCAGGGTGTGCCCGGGTGGGACCCTCCTGGGGACCAGGCAAGACAAGGGCCCTGCCACAGCTCCGCGTGGACGGCGCCGGCTCCGCAGCGTCGTCTTGGTCGCGGGGCCTTTCTGCCCCATGAGCGGGCACCCAGGGACGAGCGCCTATGGCAGGCACCCCTCCACCCTGCACTTGGGGGCCATCCCGGCTCCCGCCCCCATGAGCTCAGCCCTGGGCTCTCTTCATCCCAGAGTCCTGGCTTAGCAGATAAGCTTTCCCAGTGAACCCAGTGCCGAGGGGACTCGGTACTGGCAGAGAAACAGGCCTGGCGGGCTCGGCCGCCCTTCCCGCCCTGACCCCGTCTCCATCATTCTGGGAAAACCATGCTGTGTTCTCTGGCTGTGACCCTCAGGGGCCTGGTGGAGCCTGCAGCTCCTCTCGTGTCCGGAAGAGCTGAGAACGTGCTCCTTCTGCGTTGTAGCCGCTGCGGGCAGATGGACAGTGTGGCCTCAGGGCCGTGAGCCTGGGCTGCTAGCCAGCGGCCACCCGTGAGCCACCAGCTTTTGTGTGTCTGCTTTCCACTCTCATGCGCACCATCCCCACATGGCCTGGCGCTGCCATGCTGCAGGTCCCCGCCACCTGGGTGTCAGTGGACCAGCCTGCGTACAGGTGTGGACACCGGACACACGAGCTGTTGAAAGAGCCGCCAGCACTCATCTGTCCTGAATGGTTAGCTCCCCGCGTGGGGGCAGTGCTCAGGGTTAGGGCCCCCGGTTTGAGGGCAGGTGCCCATCCTGCTGGCTGCACGTCCCGTCTTCTGGCTGCGGGTCTGACCTCTGTCCCCACTTGGACCGCGGGCGCCCAGATGCCTGCTTGGGCTTGGGGTGGGGCTGCTGGAGGACAGGGTCCCCGGGACGGCGTGCAGAGTCCCCACCGCGGTCCAGATCCCTTCATGCCGACTGTAGGGTTCTCGCGGCTACAGCGTGGAGGTGACGTGCGTGTCAGGTCTGGAAACGGTGGAGGGGTCAGTGGGGACGCAGCTTCGCTCCCTCCCACCCTGGAGCCGCCGTGGTCAGTCTGGGGGCCTAACGTGGCATGGGCGCTGCACAGCAGGGCACCCCCCCCCCCACTCACCCTCTCGTGGTCCGGCCGTTGGGGGGGCAGTGATGACTCCTTGTAAGGAACAGTGGGTCTCGCTGACCCATCCCCCTTCCCCAGGACACACGGTGTCCCTCTCGCAGGAGCCCCGGGCAGTCCGGCCTCGCGTTCTCTGGCATAGCACGTGCTCATGGCCCTGGGCACCGCCAGTGCACACATCTGCGCTGCACTGTGGCCGTCCACATGGCCTCGGCCCCACAGCACGGCGCCCGTGGGCTCAGCAGCGTTGCTCACACCAGCCGGCGGGGGCAACCCCGGAGCCTGTGGCTGCGCGAAGGGGAAACAAAGTGGCCAGTCATGCACGGAGCGTCATTCCGCCGTCACGAAGGACGAGGCGCCGACGCCCGCACTGCTCGACGCACCTTGCAGACGTGCTCAGTGAGAGAAGGTGACACAAAGGGCCACACGTGGCTCCACGTACGCGAAACGGCCCCGGGAAGCTGATGCTCGCAGCCAGGAAGCAGGCGCACGGTTGTTGGGCTGGGAGGTCGCGTCTCTGTCACTCCCTGTCGTACCAACACTAATGACTCGTCTTCAGTTTGTCACTTGTAAGACATTTACACGTTTTAAAATAGCTCGATCTGAAGTATACTCTGCATGACACATTACTCACCTGTTTTAAAAATGGAATTCGGTGATTTTTTAGTAAATTCACAGAGTCGAGCAGCCATCACTGCAGTACACTTTACAGACATCACCGCCATCTCCGAAGGCTCCGGCCGGTCCCTGTTCGCCAGCTCCTGTCATTGCCCGTCATCAAGCGGGTGGTTTTGCCTTCCGTGTCCTGCTGCCATTTCATCAGCAGAGGACGAAGGGCGAAGCCGATTGCGAAGCTGACTGCGGACTCAGTAACTTAGTTGCAGCCCAGGCCACTGCCTCGGGACTGCTTGTGGGCGCGGAGGCCTCTGCGTAGTGCTGACCGAGGTGCTGACTGGCCACCCTACCCGGGGCTCTGGCACCCTGCCGGCTCCTTCCTCAGCGTCCCGGCCTCGTCCTAGCCTCGGATGGCCTGTGGAGTCTCGAGCACGGGGCGTTGTGGGTGGACCCAAAGCAGGGGCCTGGCAGTGACTCAGGGACAAGGCCTTTCTAGACGCTAGGGGCGTCTCGGGTTCTTGGACAGATGTTTTCCTGACGAGCATATTTTAAGGCTCTTTGCGTGTCTCCTGCGCCTGCTTCCGACCCTCCCACCTGGTCCTCTGTAACAGCAGGCGGCTCGGCAGCCCTAGCAGCAGAGGCCAGGCCTGGCACCTCCTAGCTGGCCTTCATGAGCGGGCTGGGGCCATGGCCAGAGAACGTCCTGGCACGACACTTGCCATCCACCCTTGCCTCTTTAGATGAAGAGTCGTTCAAGAAACCCCATCATTTATAAAGTTTGTATTGTCTTACAGCTGTTTCTTCTTTACCTGTCTGGCCGTGGCACTCACGGCGCCCTGACCGCAGTACTGCGTCACACGGTTGCCTGGGAGACGGGAGGCTGCAGGTGGGGTAGCCAAGTAAGCATACCGCTCTTTCCGCCCTCCGCTCCTGACCCTTGGGTCTGTGCGGGCCTCTCGTGGCCAGCGTGTGCGTGTGCATGTGTGTGCACATGTGTGAGTGCATGTGCGCGTGTGCGTGTGCACAGCAGCACCAGGGGACTGAGCACCTCTCCACTGCTGCTGCCAGGGGGTTTGTGAGTGCAGAACTCGCTGGGCCTCCTGAGAGCCGCGTGGACAGGGACGTTTGTTTTCTGAAGCACAGCCCCGTTGCCCCTCCTGGCGGCTCAGGAACAGGTGATGGGCGTGTGCTGTCTGCTCTCCCGTGGCCGGTTGGGGCGAAAGCCTGGGCAGAAATCACTGGCTTCTGTCATGCAGTGTGACCCCCCCACTCGGGCAGCTGCAAAGCCTGTCACCAGGCCCTCTCTCGTGGAGCAGGCAGGGTTTTCTGTCCCCCCCAGGCCTCCTGCTCTCCCAGGCCACGCCCCCTTCTCTTTGGGCTCCTGCACTCTGAGAGTGACGGTCCACCAGCGGCCACTGGGTGGCACTCCACAGACACGCTGCTCTGGGGAGAAGAGGTGTAAACCCAGAACCCTGTCATCTGCTCTTAACTTAAAGATGCACGGCCCCCAGCTTACCGTGTCCTGAGTTAGCTCACATGGCGCCGACCATGACGGGCCCAGAACAGCCCAGGTGGGTGGCTGCAAGCCCCTTCCCCTCCTTTCATGGGACACTCGTTATTGAGACGTGATTTGCACAGTGACGTGAGCGCCCAGATTTTAAGTGTCCGGTTCGATGGGTGTTGACAGATGCATACACCTGTGTAACCAACACCCTGACCAAGGTCCATCATTCCAGGTCCCCTGTGCCCCTCCCTGTCCCGCCCCCACGCGACCTCTGGTCTGCTTCCTGCCAATGGGGTGGGTTTTGCTGTCCTAGAACTGCGTGCCTGTGGGGGCCAGAAGGTCGTGCCCTCCAGGGGCAGCGGCACCTGCAGCGGCCTGCAAACCGGAGATTCGGCCGAGGCAGCAGGACCATGTCCCCGGCTGCATCTAGGGCACCTTCACAGTGTGAGCACATGCCGCACCTGGCTGCTAAGGGCAGCTGACCCATGGGCGCAGGGCCCCACAGACCAGGGCCAAATGGGGCAAGAAACAGCCACACTCCTGTCCTCAGGCACAGGCGTCAGGCTGCCAGACGTTACTGCGCTACCCCGCACGTCACAGAGCGTGGCCGGGGTGGGGGCAACCCGTCATCACTCACCTTTTCTCGGGGGGCCCCGTACCACTCCAGGTCATTTTGCTGCAGACGTGAAGAAAATTTGCTTTTTGGGCTTTTTGGGTTTCAAAATTGGGATCGGGGTTGTGGGCCTATCTTCTAACCGTGAGCACTGGGAGGGTGTGGAGGAAGGAGGATTCTTACTCCCACATTTTAAAAGTAGCTGTTTACAGAACCCGGGGCTGATGGAGGGAGCAGGGGAAACCCGTGCTGACCCCGACGCAGCGAGGAGCAGCTTGCAGTGGGTCGGCCAGCCTGGGGTCACCGCCACGTAAGGCGGCGAGGGCCTGACGGACGGTGGTGATCACAGCCCGTGCTTGGGAGCTGGGGCCCACCTGTGGTCCCAGCCCCAAGCAGACGGCAGCGACGGTCTGGCCCGTTGCCTGTGCGCAGGCCAGCTGTCGTGCCAGGCTAGAAACCCCACAGCGTTTTCTCCAGTGCATGCACGTGGTGGGAGCTGGTTTAGGACAGGTCCACAGTGCCCAGTCAGCTGATGTCACCTGCAAGGTGGCACGGGTACCAGGTACGCTGGGCGGGTTGGGAGAGCTCAGCAATACTGTGTCCCTGCCTAGAACCAGCTAGCTCGACTCTTCCTTAGTGAAATATCTGACCGCTCGTGTGACACGGCGCCTCTGCCCACGTGTCCACCCACCCCCACTGAGCACGTGTGTTCTCTTACTGTTTCCTTCACTTTAATACTTTGTGACTTTTCTTTCAAACATCTTTTATAAACAAGGAAATAAAAGGGGGACTCAAGTCACTTAGCAGTACCGACAGCGTCACACTGGCTTTTTCTCCGTCACTTCATGTGGAAAGCCCCGTGGCGGGGCTCGGGAAGTCAGCCAAGGGCACGTGCTACAGCGTGTCACACCAGCACCTGTGGCCTTGGCCCGAGTGGCCTTTCTTGGAAAAACACAGGAGACGTCAGGAGAACACGCCTTGTGCTGTTTCCTGTTCTTGCCTCAGTGCGTTTCCCGGGGAAGAGCGTGACAGGGCCTGCAGGTGACAAAGTGCCGTGCATCCAGCGGGAACGTCAGGCACCTCGCCTCCTAGGACGCGAGGCCCAGGAGGGAGGGAGTCACTGCGGACTGTGCCGGCAGCGCCTGTGCCAGCGGCCCCGTCGGCCGACCCGCAGTGGGCATGGCCGGCACCAGGACCGGCGCTCAGGGCGGCCCGGCTGTGGCCAGCGCCTACGCCGGCACCTGCTGCACCCCTGCCGGGTCCACGGGGCAGCTCCGGCGCCCGCAGGGGACCCTCTTCATCAGCCGCTGCAGCTTGCCGGGGAAGCTCCTGCTGATGTGGCGGTACAGCAGCGGCATCACCGAGCTGCTGGAAAAGGCCAGAAGCCGCGACACGTCCTTAGCGAGAAGCAGCGCCCTCAGGGGGTGCCCGTCCGCGGGCTTCCCCCGCAGGGCCAGGGACGTGTGCCCCAGGAGCATCAGGTAGTGGGGCGTCCACAGCCCGAACTGCGCACACACGGTGGCCACCAGGAGCCTGTGCACCGAGGGGTCCAGCCTCCCCGAGTCCTGGTCGAGGGGCGTGTCCTCCTTCCGGAGCCGGGAGATGAGCACGAGGGCGTAGAGCGCGGCCAGGCCAGGCACCAGGTACCCCACGAACACCATGATGGCGTCGGCGGCCTCTGTGTCCTGCATCTTGGCGCACTCGACGGCCTGGGCCGCCACGTGGCTGCAGATGTGGAGGAGCAGGGAGGAGAAGCTGGCAAGCAGGGCCCCGCCCCAGACGAAGCCGCACACGTGCCTGGCGTTGTACACGCTGGACATGTAGGTGCGCGGCAGTGCCCGCGCGATGTAGCAGTCGAGGCTTAGCAGGGCCGTGGAGTACGTGGTCACCAGGGCGCACACGTCGAAGAGCACCAGCAGCGTGACGTGCACTTCGCCGCTGAAGCCCCACAGCGCCCACCCGGAGGCGGCGGGGCCCAGCAGGTGCGCGGGCGCCAGGGCGCTGAGGATCAGCCCCGCCACGGCCATGTTCACGAAGTAGACGTCGGGCATGCTCATGCTGCTCTGGTCGTGCAGGTTGACCAGGACCAGCAGCGCGTTGTAGGCCAGGCCCACCGGGACGCCGACGACCAGGTAGAGCAGGGAGAAGCCCGACAGGGCCAGGTGGAAGTGCGGGCAGAGGGGCTGGTCCTCGCCCCTGCCTGTGCCATTGAGCGGGCCGCAGCTCCACATGGCGCCGGGCTCAGCTGGGCTGTGGAGAAAGCAGCGGGAAGTCAGTCTCCTCCGTGGCCCCCGAGCTCCGCAGGGGGAGGATGTGGCGCTGAGCCCGGGCGGCTGGGGACCCGGCTGCTTCTGGGAGACACCTGGCACCCGGGGTCGGAGACCTGAGAGGGAGCCTGCAAGTGTTGTGCGAGGCCTGGGACTTCCTGGGGGTGGACGAGCGCCTGTGGGAGCCTGAGCCCGCCAAGTGCCTCACGGCGAGAGGCAGACAGGTGTGGGCATGGGCCCCGGCGCTTCCCACCTCGCGGGCCACGTGCAGATGGAGCAGGATGGTGGCCTGTCCATCCCAGCGTGGGGTCCTGCGTGTGCCGCTCGGCATCAAGAACTGAGTGGGGACTGGCAGGTGGTGTCATGATACGAAGAAGGAACAGAACTGTCCCGCCTTTGGAGGAAAACCTCACATCAGAGTGAGGCCTGGCCCAAGCACACCTGTGTGCAGACCGAAAGCCCCCTCGGCAAGTGCACCCAGGGCAGACGGCCCAGGCCACAGCGAGGCCACCCACCCACGTGGGCACCGCCCCGCCCCGGGAGCCACCATGTGACAGCCGTGTGACGTGGAGGAAGGGCTATGTGGCCTGTAGACTGGTCAGTCATGCAGTACACTCACAACCTTTACCACCATCTGCCACCTCCCGCCACCACGGGCTCGGGGGGAAATGGAGGAAAGCAGGGGGGCAGGGGCCCTGGCAGCGTTCCTCCGTCCCTACCATGGCACGTGCCTGCGTGTGTCCGTGACGTCCGAGCACCGGGGCGGGGGTGGGGTCTGCTCAGGGGCAGATGGGAGGGACACCGAGTTGGTGGGGATGTCTCGCAACCCTAGTGAATGCTGCCCAACAGCCTGTGACGATGGGTGTCAGATGGTAACGAAGGTGCTGGGCACGGACGGCTGGGCCGGTTATGTCACCTGCAGGAGCAGTGTCTCAGCCACAGTGAGGACACAGGCTCTTAAATCTGGCCGGAGCACCTCAGCCTGTGGGGCTGGATCCCAGGGGGCAGGGCGCGCCAGGCCAGAAGGTGTCCCCAGGACAGCTCAAGCCCCTCCCGGGCACGGTTCCGTGGGAAGCTTTGGTTTCTGGTTGGGCTGCGGGAGGGGTCTTGTCGGGGTCGTCTTTCAGCTGATCTCACGGCGGCCTCCTGGCCGGCGTCTCCTTCCTGAACACCTTGGAGCGGCCGCAGACTGCAGTGCTGTCTCCCGCCCCCGTGTGCCTGGTCCCCTCCAGCTCGAGGCTCCTGCCTGCTGAGCCCCGGGAACCCGCAGTTGTGGGGGCTCCCACCAGACCTCACTGGCCACGAGTCCCCAGGACACATGACATTTGTGTGGCCTCTGCGGACATTTATCACCCTAGAGTGTCCTGTCCGTGCTGTGACCAGCCCACAGCCAAACCCCACTACTCTGACCTTGCCTGGAATGCATGGCCTCCGAGGACTCCTGGGGTCCGCCTGGGGCGTCCCTACCAAGCTGTTAACCTTCCTCCTCCCGTGGGGACAGGAGGTGGAGGCCGCAGCCCCTGAAAAGGGAAGTCGTCTTCCGTCTGAGAAGAGGGGTCGTCTCCTCTGGCAGCAGCAGCAGGCTTGGGCTGTGCAGGGACCACCCCTGAGGAGGGCGCGCTTGGCCCCACGAGACCGGATCCTTCTCCCCAGCCCTGCCACCTTCCCTTTCGCTCCACCAGTCAACGGGTGTGTGGCACCCCTGCCGTCTTCTTGGCCCGTCTAGCTTCCAGCACATTCCAGGCCCACCAAGCCACAGCCCCATACCTTTATGCCATGTCCCCCGTGTCCCTGTGCCAGGACCGCACACCCCGGCAGGAACGGCAGCGCAGCAGAGGGGGCACGGGGGCGCAGGGAGGGTGCGTGCGCTCCTGGGAACCCAGCCTCCTTTCAGCGCAGCCGTGCGGCGTGGGCTTCCTGTGTGCGTGTGCACGCGCGCGCGCGTGTGTATGCGAGAGCCCGGGCTCCGCGTGGAAGCGCCGGTCTCCCCTCGTGAGTCACTCCTGGCTCTGCCTCCCTTGGCAGGCGCGGCCCCTCCCGTCTGTTTACAGCTGGTTTCAGGAACAGGCGCTGCGCCTGGCCGGGCGGCCCCGCCCACGCCCCGCCCCCGTGGGGGCGGGGTCAGTCAGGGGCTCTTTGGAGACCAAGGACAGCGCCGGGAGGAGTCGGAGGAGTCGGAGGAGTCGTTGCTTTGGCTCGGGCGGGTGGGCACAGAAAGCTCTGTGAAGCTTCAGTGGTGGCCGAGGGCAGCTCAGAACTGGACGCCCTGGCGGTCACTCAGTGAAAGGAGCCCAGCGGCCAGGGACCAGGTCCCCCTGAGGGTGGAGTTGCCCGCTCGTCCTTCCTGCGGGGCTCCTCGGGCAACCTGGTGAGGGGTCGCCAAGGGCAGCCGCGAGGGGCAGCAGGAAGGGCGGCCTGCGGGGGCGCAGCTGGCTCTGTGCGTGGGACACTGTCGCGGGAGACAGTCTGCTGCGTTTCCTTCAAGCCTCCCGGCCCCTGTGGTGCGGGTGCAGGCGCGGGCTTCAGAAATGCGCCGAGGGCCCGCTGACTGGCCGCTCGCAAACCTCGCCTCCTAGACGCCGGTGCACAGCTCTGGATCCGCTTTGAGGACCACTCCGATCTCGGGCAGGGCATGGGGCTCAGCGGCCCACTCTTCATTCGCTCTCAGTCTGAAAATGACATGCTTAGCTCTGTTCCGCCGTTCTTCCTGGGGGACCTCATCTCTCCAGGCACTCCTTAGACATCTTGTGACAAGTGACACGTGATGGAGCAGCCACTTCGTTTTACAGTTGCAGGTGTCTGGTGTTTTCCAGTGTGGGAGATGTTCACGCTCACCCAGATGAGGTCACAGGGTCAGAGGGGTGGGAGAGAAGGGGACACCTCTGACCAAGCGAGAGGCCCCCGAGGACACAGAGGGGCCACAGGCTGGCCCTCCCACCCCATTTCCTTTGGCCACCCACTCCCCTTCCGCGGGCCCGTTTTGTGAGGCCAGATGGGAGCAGAGACTTCCCACCAGGCTGTGGGAAGAGGCAGGGCCTGAGAAG
>NW_011889124.1:875447-878733 GCF_000151845.1 Pteropus vampyrus
AAGCTGGAACCCCTTCCTGAGCTCACGCCACTGGGGCTCAGGCACACAGGAGATGCCTGTGTGTGACCTGGGGTGTGCCCGCCTCCCCAGAGCAAACAAGCCCAGCCCAGAGTCACTCTCCTCCCTGCCCCCCGATCTCTGTGGGCAGACCGACCCCCGCATCTCGGGGTCCTGGCCGGAGTGGGGTCCGTGCTGGTTCTCTTCCGCAGTGAGTTCTCCGGGAAGATGGACTGCACGTCAGCCTTGGTCTGCCGAGCAGGGCACACCCAGCACGAGCAGGTGTGTTGCCGCTGGGTTCACAGCAGTGCCGGCGGCTGGGCTGCTGGGCCCTGATCACTGGCTCGTGGGACGTGGCCCTGGGCCCCTGGTTAGAGACGGCGAGCCCCAGGCCAGGGGAGGAGCTGCCACCTGGCCTGCTTTGTCAGGCACTGGGAGTCTGGCTGGGAAAGGAGAGGGAGGCACCCTTCAGGCCAGGGACCTGTGCGTGGAGCTGTCCACCGTGGTCCCGGTTCAGTGTTATCGTCTTCCTGTGTAGTCATTCATTAATGATCTGAAGGTGATTCACACACCCTCAGAGTTTTTTTGTTGGTTTTGTTTTCTAATTCTACTCACAAAGAAGAAAGACTCCACACCAGGAGGCCAGGGCTGGCTCTGCCCACTCCCTTTCCCAGCCCGCCATGGCTGGGGTGCACAGGTCGTCACAGCTTCGGGGCAGGTGGTTCCAGGCCTGTGGGGCCGCAGTGGACACGTGGGGGAACAGCAGACAAGAGGCAGCCAAGCATTGCCGGCAGGTGCACGGGCTTCGGCCCTGGCTCAGGTCTCTCCCCTGCCTCCCCCAGGTGTGGCTGCATGGACACCACGCAAGGGCATGGCAGGTGAACGCGTCACCACACAGAAGACCCACGGGAGTGCCGGCGGGCTGGCCTCCTGGTTAGGAGGGTTCTTCTTTGCGAGGGGACCGAGAAGCGCTGAGACCTCCCCGCCCACATGCTGCTCACAGGGGAAGCGGGGGGCTGAAGGGACCTCTGCAGGGAACACAGCTGTGGCCATTGGTGCTGCAGGCCGCAGGTGGCGCCTGCCCCAGCAGCCCACTCTTCAAAAGAAAGCTAGGTTGCTGTTTGCGAGGCCAGAGTTTCGTCGCCAGAAAAGCTGGAGGACCATTTGTGTCATCGGATGCAGTGGCACCGTGATCCGGGTCTCTCTACGAGTTTGTGTGATGACCTCAGGCCAGCCCGTCAGAAGGGCCTGGCAAAGCAGCAGCCCTTCTGACAGCAGACAGGGCGGGCAGGCCTGCTGAGGACTAAGTGACAGGCCGTGACGTGTGCGTCAACAGCCACCCAAGGCCGTAGGGAACAGAACCCTTTGGGGACCAAGCTGTTGCCAGAGCCCACACTCCTCCTGGGTCCTCGGCTGGGGCCCACGTGTCACCAGCCGGATGACAGTCACTCACCTCAGATGCTCTTGTGCGTAAGAAACGCGGTCTCCTCCAGGACCCCCTCCGGCTCCAGGAACGATTTCTCAGGAAGATACTCCCCCAGGCCGGCCACCTGGTCCTGCTGCGTGTGCCCCGGGCCACACTCCCTCACCTGTGCTGGGTTCTCGGTGCCCCGGCGGGAGTGGGGGGTGCAGAGCTGCCTGCTCCAGGCCCCGGCGTGGGAAAGTGGCAGCAGCCTGAGGAAGGAACATGAGCTCCAGTGGTGACAGCAGAGAGGGCGGACACTGGACACTGGCCTGAGCGCCCCCCGGGCAGCTCCGTGCTGGCTTGGAAACCCGGGCACTTCTGCACCCAGGGTCTCCCTCATGGAGCCTGCCGCCCCTTTGAGCATGCTGCCTCCGTGGGGGGCTCCCATCGGACAGCCCAGAAGCTGAGGCCCAGAAGCCACACAGGCCCAGGCAGCTGCCAGGCCCACTGCGCGGGTGACCAGTGATGACCGGTGAGTCATCATGCTCTGCAGAAGGGGCCTCGTGGATGTGGGTTTGGGGTGAAGGCCTGCTGGGGAGCAGGATCGGAAGCTGGCCACACATATCACGCTTCTGCTCAGCAGCCTGGGTCCTAAGAGACCGAGAGGCTGGGGCGTCCCCGGCGGCAGGGCGGCAGGGTGGCATGGGTGCAGAGGCAGCGGCCCTCTCCCAACCAGGGGTCAGCGGTTGCCTGGGTGGTGCCGTGGGGCAGGTGGAAAAGGTGCACAGCGCCCCCCAGTGGCGCTCTGCGCCTGGTAACAGCGCGGCCCAGGCGTGTGCCTCACGGGGCCCACAGCCCGGAGGGTGCATGCATCGACAGCAGCTTCTTCCTGCGAGGAAGCGGCTCTGCTCTGGCGCCATCTTGCCCCTGGCCTCACTCACCCTGCCCACGAGAGGAGCTCCAGGACCCAGTCAGTGCCGGGGGCGCTGGTCAGAGCTAACCACCGTCCCCCGCCGTTGCCCGGTGCGTCCACGTGGTTAAAAGTTCAGGCTCCTGAAACAAAACACAGAGAGGGAAACGTACTAAACCCATGGTCCTTAGTCTTAGGGTTTTATGAACTTGACCCAAAAAACAAGGGAAGTAAAAGCAAAACTAAATGAATGGGACCGCATCAAACAAAATAGCTTCTGCACAGCAAAAGAAATCATCAAAAACCCAAAAAGGCAACCAGCGGAATGGGAGGAAATATTTGCAAAGAACACCTCTGATAAGAGGCTAACATCCCAAATATGCAAAGAACTCATACAACTCAACAACAAAACAACAAACCACCCCGTTAAAAAATGGGCCAAGGACTTGAACAGACAGTTCTCCAAAATAGACGCATGTGAAAAGATGCTCAACTTCACTAGCTGTTGGAGAAATACAAATCGAAACCACTATGAGACACCACCTCACACCTGTAAGAGTGGCTGCCATCACCAGGGCAAGTAATAACAAGCGCTGGAGAAGATGCGGAGAAAAAGGGAGCCTCCTGCACTGCTGGTCGTACAGGAAATTGGTACAGCCGCTATGGAAAACAGGACGGCGGTTCCTCAAAAAATTAAGAATAAAATCACCACATGACCCAGGAGCCCCTCCTCCGGGTGTCTACCCCCAATGTTTGAAGACATTCACTTGTAAAGATATATGCACCCCGATGTTCACTGCAGCGTTATTCACAGCGGCCAAGACATGGAAACAGCCCACCACGTGTCCTCCGACAGATGAGGGGACGAAGAAGATACGGACGCAGACACGATGGAGCACGACTCGGCCCGAGGAAGAGATGGCACACTGCCACCTGCAGCAGCGTGGTGGGACCTCGACATGATCAGGCTAAGC
>NW_011889124.1:878783-882886 GCF_000151845.1 Pteropus vampyrus
CATGTGAAAAGATGCTCAACTTCACTAGCTGTTGGAGAAATACAAATCGAAACCACTATGAGACACCACCTCACACCTGTAAGAGTGGCTGCCATCACCAGGGCAAGTAATAACAAGCGCTGGAGAAGATGCGGAGAAAAAGGGAGCCTCCTGCACTGCTGGTCGTACAGGAAATTGGTACAGCCGCTATGGAAAACAGGACGGCGGTTCCTCAAAAAATTAAGAATAAAATCACCATATGACCCAGGAGCCCCTCCTCCGGGTGTCTACCCCCAATGTTTGAAGACATTCACTTGTAAAGATATATGCACCCCGATGTTCACTGCAGCGTTATTCACAGCGGCCAAGACATGGAAACAGCCCACCACGTGTCCTCCGACAGATGAGGGGACGAAGAAGATACGGACGCAGACACGATGGAGCACGACTCGGCCCGAGGAAGAGATGGCACACTGCCACCTGCAGCAGCGTGGTGGGACCTCGACATGATCAGGCTAAGCAAAATAAGTCAGGAAAAGCTGAGAACCATATGCTTTCACTCACGCGGATAGAAAATTGAGAGCAACAAACAAGACTAAAATACAAACAAACAAACTCATAGACATGATGACAATGGTGGTGACCAGAGAGGGCGGGGGTGGGAGCAGGAAGAGGGTAAAGGGTCAAATACACGGTGACAGAAGGAGACCAGACTTGGGGTGCGCACGCAATGCAACGTACAGATGACGCATGATGGAACCGTATACCTGAAACCTATATAATCTTCATAACCAATATCACCCCAACACATCTAATAAAATCTTTTTTAAAAAGAAAAAGGTAAAGCTTAAAACAGCAGCCCGGGCTCTGGGGCAGGTGCAGGGCGCACAGGTGCCCGGACTCTGGCCTCGGTGTCCCTCTTCCCCTCCTGGCCCGGCGGGGATTGAGGAGACACAGCGCCGGACGCAGAGGGCAGCCAGCCCGTCCCTGTGCCGGGGTGAGGAGGGCATGGGCTTCACCATCCCCTGGGGTCCCCGTAAAAGACGCATGGGCAGAGCAGGCCAGGGCCAGGAGAGATGGGGACGGGAGCCTGGGCACAGCCAGGTGGAAGTTCCCACAGGGAGAGGACGCCCTGAAGAAGGCACGGGGCTGGAGACCCCGCTGTGCACTGTCTCCAGAGGCTCTGTGCTGGTCCGGGGGCGGGGCAGGGCGGGGCAGACCCACAGCCGCCTTCCTGTGCTGCACTCAGCTGGGGCCCACGTGCGGCTTCGCTCACCCGCATCCGCAGCTGCCACCACAACAGGGACCAGCTCAGGTCCTTTCTGGCTCATGATTAGGACAGCGTTTGGGACTCCTCCACACAGGGTCCCTCTGCAGCCCCTTGTCTTCCTCGCGAGGGCGCCCTGCAGCCCGGTGGCTTTAGCGCCCGAGGCGGGCCCTGGCCTCTGCCCGCCTTTCTGAAAGGGCCCCATGCGGCGTGATGTGTCCAGGAGCAACTGAAACAACTTTGGCAAACTCCAGGACCAAAGGCGAGTGAGATCTCCATGGAAACAGGCACTGGGCGTGGTCAGAGCAGCAGCCCTGCAGTGACTGTGGGCCTGGGTGACGTGGGAGCAGGCCCCGCCACCCGGGAACCCTGTGTGCGCGTGTGTGAGTGTGACAGTGTACACGCAGAGCCGGCAACGTGCAAAACCACGAAAGGAGCCATCCTGCCCCAAGGGAGCCAGACCGGCGTCACCAGCCTTCCCTTTCTGCCTCCGCCAGTCAGGAGGCCCTGTGCCCGTGTTCGGGGCCCATCGGAGCAGGCTGCCCCACCGGGACCAGCGTCTCACCGCTGTCTTTGAGCATGCTGACCCCTGGCCGGGACAGCCCTTACCCGCGTCCCCGAGTGCTGGGCCAGCACACACCCCCCACCCAGCGTTTAAGGCAGCACCTGGGGCCCCTCCCTGCCACCCTCGGTGCACCCACCACTGAGTCCCTCTGTCCCACCCACAGAGAACTCTGAAGGGGGGCTACTAGAAGGGTCTGTGCCTGCAGCTTGGCTGCCTCTGGCTGGGGCAAGACGCGTTAGGGGGTGTGAAAGGCTTCTCCCCGCGGTGAGCAGCTGGACCCGCTGAGGAGAAGCGAGAGCAGAGGGGGGGCGGGCCTCTGGCGGCTTGATGGTGGTGTCCCCTCTGACACCTTGGAGGCCTGGGTGTGGGCCCAGGTGGGCCGGGCAGGGCCCCTGGTGGGCAGACAGTTCGGTCTGGCCGGTGGTCCTGTAGATCGCCTGTGCACCAAGACTCCACCTCAGATGAACCTTCTGGAACAATCAAAATGCTCTGAAAATGCCTCCCGGATGTTTATTTCCTTTGTAATAATGGGCAGAGAGAGGCTTTAGCTACAATTAGCATCCAGCCGTAGGAGCCAGACTCTCCGGAAAGGCTGATGTTTTCGTGGGTCTGTCAGGGCAGTCACAGACTGCACCTTCCTGGGGGTAATGGGGAACGGGTCATCATATAGGTGGCTTCTTCTGAGTTTTCGTAACCTTTTGCTTTTTGCGGTTCTAAATTGCAGAGTAGTGAGAGTGAGCGGGGCAGCCTGGCTCAGATGCATAAACAAAGAGCTGCCTCTTTCTCTTCATGGAAGGGAGCGGCATGTTTGCTGGCTCAGGAGGGGACTGTGGGGGACCGAGACCGGGCAGCTGGGTCCCGGCCAGCGGGCCGGCAAGGCACCTCTCCCTGGAGAAGATGGGACACACGCTCTTCTGTTCACAGAGCACTGGTTACTTGGGCTTTCTGTTCCCGAGTGACCCTGTCCGAGGCTCATGCTCCTAGGTACACCGGAGCAGGGACGGCACAAACAGGGGCTGGCTCCGGTCTCCCTTTCAGACTCCGGGCCACGCCCACCTGCCCAGGTGTTACCTGGCGAGCTCTTACCTGGCGGAAGTGCTCAGCCCACAGACCCTATCGCCACCTGCCGCCCTTTCTGAGGGAGGAGCCGGCCAGTTATTTTTATTTGTAACAGTTGCTTCCTCCGTTTGCTGGGCTCTCATCAAAACTGAGGAGCTCCTGGGCGCGCTCTGCTGGCATGTCAGCGGCCCAGGTGGGCCTGCTGGGGACATGTGCCACACGTGGAGGCTCCCAGGAGACGGGACTCTGCTCCTCGGCAGCACTGCCTCTTGGCAACTCGAGTCAAACAGAAGAGTGCCGTGTTACTCTCTAGACTGAGTTCTGTCTGCTCTTCGATGCCTGGGCGGTGTTCCGCGCTCCCGGCCTGTGAGGCCCTGTGGCCTGCTGCAGCCTGGTGCTGCCCAGTCACACGCAGTGGCTTTAGCCTTCGAGAGCTTCGGAGCCAGCAGCCAAGGGGAAGCACTGGGAACACCTTTTGAGCAAGGAGGAGCGTGACTTTGTCCCGCGCACTCGCACAGCAGCCCCGAGTCTCTGGGAGGCAACCTGCCCCCACCCCTAAGACCGCCTGGTGTGCGGCGAGGTCCTGAAAGGCCAGGTGGCAGTTTTTTGTCAGGGTCCTGGATGACATCCTAGGGGCTGTGAGATGGAAGCAGCTCCCTTAGAAGCGGCAGGGCACGTCCCCCTGCTGGGATCTTTGCAAGTGTCATTTCTGGACTATAGACTCGATACATCCTGTACACTGTAACCTGAAACCCCACGCGCACTCCCCTTAGGGGGACGGACCTTGCCCTCTGTCATCAACCTGCTGGGGCTTTTGATTCACAGCGATGTCAAGTCAGTGTTGACATTTACATTCTGCCCTAGAGCTGTGTTCCTCTGTCCTCAGGCTATTTCCATACTCACTAGAGGCAGGACAACACGTGGTCAAGAGCAGGCCAAACACCCCCGTGCTGCGTGTGGCCCCGAGCAGTGGGCCTCACCGCTCCTGCCCAGCTTCCCATCTGTGCCATGGCACACTGAGCACTCACGAACCGTAAGCCACGCTTTTTAAAAGCCTGTTGTCTTTAGAGGCCTTCATCACTTAGGCAGGTACCTGACATCAGGTTTGGCCAGCTGGACCCCACAGCAGCTCCTTAAGGAGCTGTGCAGCGGGCCGTGGGAAGGGTGACCGTACACTCGCCGTAATTATTAACAGTGCCTCTTCTCTCTGTCGGCGGTGACCCACCATTACGC
>NW_011889124.1:882936-884911 GCF_000151845.1 Pteropus vampyrus
TGCTTCCTCCGTTTGCTGGGCTCTCATCAAAACTGAGGAGCTCCTGGGCGCGCTCTGCTGGCATGTCAGCGGCCCAGGTGGGCCTGCTGGGGACATGTGCCACACGTGGAGGCTCCCAGGAGACGGGACTCTGCTCCTCGGCAGCACTGCCTCTTGGCAACTCGAGTCAAACAGAAGAGTGCCGTGTTACTCTCTAGACTGAGTTCTGTCTGCTCTTCGATGCCTGGGCGGTGTTCCGCGCTCCCGGCCTGTGAGGCCCTGTGGCCTGCTGCAGCCTGGTGCTGCCCAGTCACGCGCAGTGGCTTTAGCCTTCGAGAGCTTCGGAGCCAGCAGCCAAGGGGAAGCACTGGGAACACCTTTTGAGCAAGGAGGAGCGTGACTTTGTCCCGCGCACTCGCACAGCAGCCCCGAGTCTCTGGGAGGCAACCTGCCCCCACCCCTAAGACCGCCTGGTGTGCGGCGAGGTCCTGAAAGGCCAGGTGGCAGTTTTTTGTCAGGGTCCTGGATGACATCCTAGGGGCTGTGAGATGGAAGCAGCTCCCTTAGAAGCGGCAGGGCACGTCCCCCTGCTGGGATCTTTGCAAGTGTCATTTCTGGACTATAGACTCGATACATCCTGTACACTGTAACCTGAAACCCCACGCGCACTCCCCTTAGGGGGACGGACCTTGCCCTCTGTCATCAACCTGCTGGGGCTTTTGATTCACAGCGATGTCAAGTCAGTGTTGACATTTACATTCTGCCCTAGAGCTGTGTTCCTCTGTCCTCAGGCTATTTCCATACTCACTAGAGGCAGGACAACACGTGGTCAAGAGCAGGCCAAACACCCCCGTGCTGCGTGTGGCCCCGAGCAGTGGGCCTCACCGCTCCTGCCCAGCTTCCCATCTGTGCCATGGCACACTGAGCACTCACGAACCGTAAGCCACGCTTTTTAAAAGCCTGTTGTCTTTAGAGGCCTTCATCACTTAGGCAGGTACCTGACATCAGGTTTGGCCAGCTGGACCCCACAGCAGCTCCTTAAGGAGCTGTGCAGCGGGCCGTGGGAAGGGTGACCGTACACTCGCCGTAATTATTAACAGTGCCTCTTCTCTCTGTCGGCGGTGACCCACCATTACGCACAGCCTGGATTCATACACTTGTATTTGCAGAGCCTGTAAAGGAGGCCTCTGGCCACTTGGTGACGGACTGCCAGCCTCTGCAATGTGCTGAAGATAGGGGACAACGGGAGGCGGCATGCTCCGCCAAGATGAGGATCTGGTTATTTAAATAAAGGCGGCAGGATCTCGGGTGAGTGCGCCGCCAGTGGTGGCGGAGCCGAGGGACGAGACGACCTCAAATACAAGAGCACCCCCGGGTCCTGCACAGCTGTGCGCTGCAGATAGATTACCACTCTGCCGAAGAAGAACCCGGTGCGAGTCTCTGACAGTGACTCGGTGTTGGGTTTCTTGTGGCGAGGAGAATGTGCCATCAGCAGCTGGGGCACTGCCTTCACCCCAAGTCCCAAAAGGAGCCCGGGGGTTGTACTTCTATCATGCGGCCGAGACAGCTAACAGACCTGATGACTCCACTGAGACCTAGTTCCAGAACTCGGTAAAAATGCTGTAATCGTGAAGGGCCACGGGAGGACGGTGCATCCCACAGGACATGTGAAGAACCGGCGGTGCTGCTGGCCTCCTGCATGGGCAGCAGATGTCAGCTGCCCCTCCACAGGTTAATGACCCCAGGACGGCAGGCAGGCCCTGGCTGCCCCTCCGGGCTCAGGGCGGCCACAGTGCCCTTCGCCCCTGAGGAGGGCAGTGCCCTGCATGGGGTTCAGCACCCGCGAGAGGGGGGGCAGTGGCCCCCACCCCTAGGGGACAGTGGCCCGCACGGGGGACAGCGCCGCCACCCCGAGGGGACAGCGCCAGGGCGGGGCCGAGGGACCGGGCGGAGCACCGGGCCGGACAGGGCCACCGTAGCCCGGGCTCGCACTCCG
>NW_011889124.1:888291-894151 GCF_000151845.1 Pteropus vampyrus
TCCGCACGCAGGGACTCTGGCCTGCTGGCCGGAATGTGTTCGCGTTTGTTCTTCCTCATGGGGGCTGGGAGAGTGACGTGGGGGTTTCAGCCGCCTTAGCTAAAAAGGCAGGCTGGTTTTCCTTCTGGAGGTGTGCCTTTTAGTCACACGCTTCCAGGGTGACTCTGACCCCGCGCAGCATGTGGGTCAGGAATGTCTAACATGGGAGTGTTAGTTTTGTGAGCGCAGTTTATCGTAAGGTCCTGTGTTTTGACCTCCATGTGGCTATGTGTTACTTAACGTCCTTTGAGGCCCCAGGAAGGTGTGAGGAAGTGTGGAGGGCTACCAGTGGGGCTACCTGGGAAGCGGGTGTCCCGTGTCTCCGGTCAGTTCAGAGCTGGGCCGTGCTTCCTAAGTGGTCGTGGCAGGTGAGCACTTTGTCGCTGCAGCTGCCTCACGGCCCTCCCCCCAGTCCCTTACTCCTTTCCGAGTCAGAGCACCCCTCTGTCCCCGTGGAAGCAGACCTCCCTGTTAGCAACGCGGGAAGCACGTGTGCCCGGAATTCTGCCCTAGCGATGATGCCCAGTGGCATTTTCAGCTGGCGGCCACAAGAGCTACCTTTGGTGTGCAGGGCCTAGCACACTGGCCACTCACAGTCACGTGCAGTGTGGCCGTGCAGCGTGGGGCGTCTGCCGGCCGGCACCTTTTCAGTCCTGCCGCACCTCCTGTGCTAGGGCAAGCCGAGTGTGTTAGAGACCAGTGGCTGTCCCCCGAGCATCTGCTCTGACCCAGGCCCACTCCCCCGGAGCCCCTGGGCCGGGGAGACAGGCAGGCAGGTGAGCAGGTGCTCTCGTCCTCCGAGTGGAGTCAGCATGGACACCGGGGGTCAGCATGGGGCGCAAGTGGGAACGTGCTGGGCTGCGGACCTGCCAGAGCAGGGCCACCCTGGAAGAAAACAGCAAACCCCAAGCGATGTGGGGGCCTAGTCCCAGCACCCTTTCCAGCCTGAGGCTGCTGGCGCTCCGAAGGCACTTCAAAGGGCGGGAAGGTGACTTCTTTCGGTGACAACCAGGGGTGGCAGGAAGTGTTCTGGCTCACAGGTGGTGGTACATGGACCTTCCCTCCCCCCACAGGACCGTCTTCTCGACTCCTGGTCTGCATGTACCACTCCCCAGTGGACCAGGACCCGGGACAGGGACAGTGAGGACCCTGTTGAAGAGAGGCTGGCCGTCCGTCCTGCATGACCGTGTCGGCAGGCTGCAGTGAGCGCTGTCGCCATGAGCACGCTCTGTGGGGAGGGCGCCAGCTCCCTACTCAGACCGGGGCCCCTCTGGGTTCCCGATTCTCCGCGCTCCCAGGCACAGCGGGGCTGAGACAAGCGGCCCCCTGCCAGCCTCCCTCGGCTTACCCCGACTGTGCAAAGCGCACCTTCACCGCCCGCCCGGCTCGCCTGCAGCCACCCAGGACCCCGGCCCGGAGGCAGGGGAGAGGGGCTGCTGTCGGCTATGGGGCGTTGGGGTTGCCAGTGGATCATGCCGGGCCTGGAGCGGCTTGCCTGCACATGTGTGCACTGGGACAGGCGCCCGGGGCTGCGGCGGGCTGGTGCTGGTGCCGGCATCGATGGAAGCAGCTTCTTGAAAGCCCGCACCTGGGGGCCCGTCAGCAGGTGCGGGGTGTGGGCATGGGCTGCTCATGCCCGGGCCCCTTTTCTTGCCTCACGGCGCCACCAGGACTGCCAGTGCCCGCTGGCCGCGGTGCCTGGCGTGGGCCCGCGCCCCGGTGCTGGTCTTAGGGGACACGGGGCCCGGGGGCCTCATCCGTCAGGTCAAGGAAGCCCTCCTTCCTAGTTTTCTGAGTACTTACATCCTGAACAGGTGTTGGTTGGCCAGATGCCCCTTCCGCGTGGACTGACACAGTCACGTGGTGCTCCTTTAGCCTGCTGATACAGTGGGTCACACGGGTTGCTTCCTGAATGTGGACCCAGCCTTGCCTCTGGGAACGCAGTCCCTCGTCACAGTGTGTAATTCTATTTACATGTTGCTGGGTAGGATTTTTGCATGTGTACTCCTGAAGGGTTTGGGTCTGTCGTTTCTTTTTGGGCCTGTTTTGTCTGGTTTTGGTATCAGAGTGTGATACTGGCCTCATATTCTGGAAGAGATCGTACAGAGTTGGTGTTCTGTAAAGTTTCAGTGAAACCGTGGGGCTCGGACACAAGGTTCTGGAGTCGGGGACACCAGGGGCCGACCCTTCCCAAGGCCCTACACGACCTCAGGGACGGCGACACCCAGCCCGCCAGTGAGAGGGGAGGGGCCCGTGGGCAGAGACGAGCGCGGCCGCTCTGGAGGAGCCGGTGGGCAGCCGCTAGGCCTTCAGCAGGATTCGGCTTCGGTCCCTCTTGCTGGTGGCTGGCAGCAGGCCCCGCTCCCTTGGGGCGGGGGCTTCAACCTCCCCTACCCCCGCCACCCCCACCGCCAATTTCCACTTGCCAAGCGCTTTGCTCCTGGCAGCAGGGCTGAGTAGGAGGGCAGCGGTGTGTCCAGGGGCTGTGCCAGCTGGGAGCAGCTGTCTGCATCCGGACGTGAGCCCCTGCGGCACTTCCTGTGGATGTCCCCGCTGACCAGCTCTCAGGACTGGTGCCTGCCGGGGACACTGGGCGTGCTGACCAACCAGGCACCCTTGTTCAGAACATCTACGTAGGACATGTTTATTCTCCCCTAAGTGACTCAGAATGGTCCACATGCTCTTGGGGTACCTGGCACCCTGGTTCTGAAAGCTAATTCTTATTGCTTCCGGGGGAAGGTTTTTGGTGGCAATTTTGTACTTCCAGAACGCCAGTGGGGTTGCTCTATACCCCGTCCCCACTTCTCTAGCCACCCCGGCTTCTCCTCTGCCTCACGTGGGCCTCTGTGCCCCTCCCCAGCACTTAGGTGCTTGCGGTCCCCTCTGTCTGGATCACCTCTCTCCCAAATATCCAAGGGCTGACCCTCACCTCCCGGTCTCTACTCAGATGTCGCCTTCTTTGCACTGTTTTCCTTGACCTCCAGCCTCCCACAGCCACTCGAAATTACAAAATGTCAATAAGCCTGCTCCCTGTCTAGCCTGCCTGATTTTTCTCAATACCGTAGCCTTCCGATGCACTCTCGCTGCGCAGGTGTCTCAGTCCATTGGGCTGCTGTGAGAGCGCAGCACAGACCAGGTGGCTTGTGGCGACACGCATTTCTGTCGGCTCTGGAGGCGGCAGATCCAGCCTCAGAGTGCCAGCAAGGACCATGTCGGGCAAGGACCACTTCCTGGGTCACAGACGGCCGTCTGCTCATTGTGTCCTCACGAGACAGGAGGGCCTCGAAGGAGGGCACCAATCCCACTGACGAGGGCCCCGCCCCATGACCTAGTCCCCCCAGAGCCCCACCTCCCGCCACCATCCCACAGGGGATTGTGGGTTTGGGGGACGGAACGCAGCCTGAGGCAGCAGCGTTTTCGCTGTGTTCCCCAAGCATACTCGCACTTGGGCAAGCGAACGTGAAGAAGCTGCCCGACAGATACCAGTGGGACGCACACAGGTCCCTCTCGTCCCTGCTTTCTGACCTGGGCTGCTGGCTAATTTGCCTGGGGGTCTGGGGCTTTCAGGCTCTGTTTCCCTCATGGCGGACCCAGGTGCTGCCTCCAGGTTCTTGCTGTTGGTCGGCCTCTGGGTCACGCCCTCCCACTCCACCAGCTGGACCTAGTCCCCAAAGGCCCTCGGGGCTGTAAGAGGTGCCCTTACTCCTGGGGCCCCTGCGCTGAACCCCAGGGGTGCAGCAAGTGTTCCAGTGCCTCAGCATGTGGCCTGGGGGGACAGAGCATGTCCTACAGGCTGGTCCCAGGGCAGAGAGGGGCCTACGAGGGAACACAGGATCAGAAATAGACCGACCTGGTGCACTTCATACCCCCCCTGAGCCTCGGCTTCCTCATCGGTAAGGTGTGGATGGCAGGGGGGTTGGCAGCGGGAGTGAGAGCCCACGCTGAGCCACGCGTCCTGCGTGTGGTGTCCTCAGCCAGCACCTCTGTGCCTGTGCGCCCTGCTGCCAAGCCAGCGGTGCCCTCTTCTGTCTCCCACCAGAAGACGACAGTGGAGAAAGAAGCTCATCAGAGGGCCCTTGGGACAGGGGACTGACAATGGAAAGTGAGTCACAAACCCCCTGGGACTCCACCCAGAATTCACTTCATTCCATGAAACCAGAAATGTTGGAAACTTTTTTTTTTAACATTTCCATGTCCATCGCCTTCTCTGTAGAGCGGGGACGCTGATGCCAGCATCACAGGGATTAAGCAGGAAAGCACAGGTGGGCTGGCCTAGCCCAGAGGCTGTCGTAGTGGGCAGGCGCCCACCCTGCCCTCCGCCTTCCCTGCATCCGCCCAGCTGTGGCCCGGGCCTTGGCAGTCCCTGGTAGCCGCCCCCACCGCCGTGACTGAGCAGGCCTCTGCGGTGGTGGATCTCTGCAGGCAGCAGGGACGCAGCCAGGAGGAAAAGTACAGAAAGACGCAGTCTTGGCTCCAAAGCCTTGGAGATCCTTATCAGGCTGGGAAGCTGGGGTGCCCACACCCGAAGCAGGAAGCCCACACCCGCTAGCGGTCCCAGTGGGCAAGGGAAGAAAGGGTTTTGGAGCAGCCTCAGCAGCCAGAGTACAGGGTGTCCTGGGGCGCCTGGCGGCTGGCCTTTGCCAGAGAGGCCTGCCGCTTCCTGCAGCTGGCCCGCCTCCAGAGCCTACTGTGGGCCCTCGGGTGGGTTTAGCAGGCTCCTGGCTGCTGGAGTGTGGTTTTTCCTTGGACCCTAAAATGGATCCACAGTGTTGCCTTAGGGGAGGGAACAAGCTCTAGGAGAGGTTTGGCGTGGGCAAAGGGCGGTGTGACCGTTCATTGATCCGGTGAGCCTTTACCAAGTGCCTGCTTCTTGCTGGACTTCTGTGTCATGGTGCAGACACAGCCCTACCTTATGGAGTGCAGTGTGGGAGCCAGACGCCAGGTAGAGCTCAGGGGGCGGGTTGCGTGGCTGCTCTGGGGAGTTCAGGCCTCCCCACCGCCCGCACTGGCCAGACGCTTAGCAGGTGAAGTGGAGGTGTCCCTGAAGCTGACGGTGACAAGGATGTGAAATGAGGACGAGTCGTGAGCGCTGCAGGCAGCGAGGACAGCATGTGCAAAGGCCCTGGGGAGGAGACAGCAGACCAGGTTCAGGGGACCTGGGGTCCGGTACTGCAGGTGGTGATGTGGGAGCGGGGACAGCACGTGGGCCCAAACCTGACGGTCATACTTGGGTCTGTGTTATGTGCAGAGAAATAGGGAGCGACTGGGGCACTGCACCCGCTGGTTTTCTTGCCTCCCGTGTGGGGGAGCTGCGGGGAGTCTGGCGACAGGCCGACCCCTGGGCGTGGGCTCCGTGTCTGCCGCTTCCAGGCCGAGCAGTGAACGAGAGAGAAGTTGCCCTGAGCCTCCGCCCCGTCTCCCGAACAAGCTCGTTAAGTAGGGACCCCCGCAGGGTAGGTGTTGGCAGGTGCGCATGTTGGCAGGTGCGCATCACTGACCCCGCCGCGCCCACACGCGCGCCTAGGGCAGGCCCGGAGTTGGGCTTGGCTGTCAGGCGCTCAGGTGCGGAGGTGCGGCCACGCCCACGCCCACGCCCACGGCCTGTCTGGCGACAGGCCGACCCTTGGGCGTGGGCTCCGTGTCTGCCACTTCCCGGCGGAGCAGGGGACGAGAAGTTGCCCTGAGCCTCCGCCCCGTCTCCCGAACAAGCTCGTTAAGTAGGGATCCCCGCAGGGTAGGTGCTGGCAGGTGCGCATCACTGTCCCCCGCCGCGCCCACACGCGCGCCTAGGTCAGGCCCGAGTTGGGCCTGGCTGTCCGCG
>NW_011889124.1:894791-917945 GCF_000151845.1 Pteropus vampyrus
GCGCGCGGGCGGTGGGCTCCGCCGTGGTCTTGAGGACCCTGGCCCGTCTCCTCCCTTTAGCCCCCGTTTCCCAGTCCCCCGTTTACAGACGAGGAGGATCTCAGAGCTGAGCTTCGCGGCCGAATGGCCCTGCACCGGAAGGAGGGCGCTGGCCGAGGGGGCTCTGAGCTCAGCTGCAGGCCGAGGGTCCCCGCGGACCATCGCGCTTCGCCGCGGGCCGAGCCGTGCGCCCGCGGCTTCCGGAGCCCTGGCCTCCGGGCTCGGCTTCAGGGCGCGTGACCCCAGGCTTCTTGGCCGTCCCGGCCCCATTTTCCTACCCGTGGAACCAGACACTGGTCTAAACCACGGTCTTGCCTTCCACCCCAGTCTGTCATTACTGTCCTTCCCCAGGATGAGTGTCGTGGGCCGTTGGTGGCCAGTATTCGGGGCCTTCTATGCCCAGGGCGTTCTTGCCTTTGCAAGGCCCAGCCCCACATAGCACGCTAAACAAGTGTGTTCAAGCAAAAACCCGCAAGGGTATTTACCATTTTGCTTGTGAAATTATTTGGCTGTAATTCATTACTGAGTGATGTGACTTTTTTTTTTTAAGTTCATTGTGTACAGAGAAATTCTTGCCAAGTGAGGAAAACAATTTACAAATGTGATGAAATCATTTTGAAAATTACATTCAGCATTAATGAGGTTGACATATTGAGACCCTTTCTAGAAATTTAGTGAAACGTTTTCTGATTTCGTTGTTGATTTTGGAGCCAGTAACATGTTTTGCTTTGGTTTTTCCCCACAGCTGAAACCTTTTGCGAGTCCTGAACAGCCTGAGGGGACCGGGTCCTTAATGCCCGGGGTCAAGGTGGGATGGGAAGGGGCCCTGGGAAGAGATTTTAGTTTCTGTGTTTGCTTTGCACCCAAAGAAATGAGTTTTCTAAGAACACAAGGCACAAAAGCCAGTGAGGAAGAGTACAGTGCAGAGACACTAGATCGAAACGGAAACGAGACGAAACGTTTGAAAACCTCATGCAAACGTTTCTCTCTGAGGGAAGCCGTGCTGGTCGGAGGTGCCGGAGGCCCTCTGCGCCTGCCCGTGGGGCCCCCGCCCCGCCAAGGTGGGGGACAGATGTCTTTGTGGTTTGGGATATGTTTTTCAGACATCAAGAATCCTATTGTCGTTAAATGCCCAGTTCAGCAGTGACCGCCAGCTGATTCTTGGACGTTGTTGAGAAGCACGTTTTCTGTGTGTGAAGTGTGCTTCTCCGCTGGCCGGCTCACAGCTCGGGTCGTTAGTGTCCACTCAGCTCTGCCCGTCAGCCTGCCAGAACTGCCTTTCCAGATCGAAACAAGTGCAGCTTTTGGGTGCTAGGCGGTCACGCGTTCCCCTGGAGAGCTGAAGGCACAGGAGGGTGATAGGAAGGAGGTCGACGCCGTCCTGCCCCAGGAGCCTGCTGTGTACTTGAACTTGGCCTTCCTTTAAGAGGCCTTGACTGACTCCACAGGCTGTTGTCAGGCTGTTAGCTGTGCAGAATGCAGCCGGCTCCAGGCCTGCCTCGGCCCACTCGTAATGAGAGAAACAGGAGCGCTGTGAATCAGGAGACTGTGTCCTGGACCCCGGTCCTGCTCGTGGGCGAACAAAGCCCATGCACAGGGCAACCCGCCAGGGGCCTGTGTGCGTCCCCGTGGGGGCGCAGAATAGCCGGGGCTTAGCTGAGGCATTGCGGCTGGCGGGGGCCCTTGGGACCTGGGTGTCCAGGAAGACTGACCTGGGGGCAGATGCTCAGCTCAGGGTCCTGCTTCTGCCGAGCAGTTAGCCATTTCCCTTCGGGTGGCAGTGCCCAGGGTCTCTGACGTCTGCAGGGGGATCCTGAGGTGTGTCCTCCCTCGTGCCCACCCCGCCTCCCCGGGCTAAGGGAGGGCCCAAGCAGCGTCCTCAGGCCTTACAGACCGCTGAAGGAGCGACTTTGTGCCACAACCCCCAGCGGACAGCTGCTCTTGCCTGAAGCCTGTAAGAAACGTTGAGACCCCTTAGCTCATCAGGGCATGGGGGTCTCTGGGTGTGGAGAGGCTGCCCGGTGCCAAGACCACAGGCCTCTTATCACTGGGGAGGATCCTGAGGCACGTGTACCCTCCCTGCCTCCTCCCCCCATGTGATCTGTGATCGGATCTAAGACCTTGTGGCCCTGAAGAATGTCCCAGCCTCTCAGCAGCACAGGGCAGGCAGCCCAGCGTGGGGGATGCCGGCCTGCACCCTGGTGCCATCCTGCCCTCGGGTCCACGGTCTGCTTCTGCACACGTGTCCTGTGACTGTGCCAGAGCCAAGTGGTCCTCCAACCCCCACACCCACTGCCAGTGCGGTCATCCTGGTCACTGTCAGCACCCCTTCCACCGGCTCAGACAGAGCCGCAGTCACAGTTCAGCATGTTCACGTATCTCCTCGTCCCCACCTGGAGCTTCTTGAGAATAGGATTGCTCTTCACGTGTGCCCCTGAGGCTCCAGGCACACGCTTTGCCCTGGACGACTGCCCTGGGGGTGCGCGGGTAGAGGGGCGCCAGGACTGGCCGATTCTACACCGGCCCGAAGCTCCAGGGCCACCACATGCCTGCTGGGAGGGGTGGCTTGTTGGCATTTCAGCCCCAAGAAGGGGCTGACTGCTCCCCACAAGGCAAAGGGGAGGTGACGTGGTTCGTGTTTTCGTGGACACCTGTCCTTGGGGATCCTCTGCCAGACAGCGAGCTCTGCAAGGACAGGGCTGGTGGACACGCAGTGACTTTGGGTGGGTGGACAGCTTGTGAAACGATAAAACGCGTCAAAGAAAAATAGCGACCTGCAGTGTCGTAGGACTTGTTTCCAGGAACCCATTCGATCTGTGTGGAAAGGGGTCCTCAGGGCGGCCGAGCAGGCCGGTGTCGCCGAGGTCTCCCACTGTGGGACGCCGTCTCACCTGGGAGGCGACAGGGCTCTTCCTGTCCCTCAGTTTGCAGAGAGCCTGTCTTTGCTGGCTCGGCACCACGCTGTCCCCAGAGGAAGTGAGGAGGAGGTCACACACAGCCTTGGAGGTGTGTCTCAGGCATGAGCTCTGAGATGTTTGGAGGTGTCTTTGGGGTGGTCTCCTCCCACCAGCCTTTCCAGGGCACGGTGGCATTGGCAGGTTAAGACAAGGTCGTGTGCCCTGGTTTCCTCAAGGACTCAGCCCCTGCTGCCAGAGGCTTTCCCTGGCCACCCACTATGTCCCATGGCCCACGATGTCTCATTCGCGGGGATGCCCTGGGAGGTGGCTCTGGCCCCACGTGTGGCCTTCGCTCTGAAGCAGTATCAGGAGGGGTGATGCCTCCTGTCCCGCAGGGTGCATGGATAGGGAGGGCCCTCCCAGAGCACTGACCTGTCCTGCAAGGGCCACTGGCCCAGCCCACCTCGCACTTGTCCTGTGACTGGACAGAACCTCACTCTGCAGTCCTTGACTCCAAACCAAGGTTGGCCTCGTGAGGTGCTGGAGTCTGAACCCTTTGACACGTGGGCCTGTGCGCTCCCGGACAGAGGGTCCGCAGGCGAGCGCTCCTAACCCCGCCTCACAGCTGTGGGATGTCCGTACCTGGAAAAGAAAAAGTAATTCTGTTTCTCGGGCTAAACTGAGCAATTCCTCCCGTGGTGCACGTTGGCAGAGGCTGCAGGGGTTGGCAGGAGCTGCGGAGGGGACATGGCGTTCAGCCAGTTACTGGTCAGGCCCATGGGGGGAGGGGACGCTCACGTGGCGCAGGTGATCTCTGACCTTCCGGTGTCTTTCAGCGTGTGTCCCGTGGAGGCCTGCGCCCCACAGCCACTGCGGACAGACCGTGGCAGCCGCCCTCCCTGTCCTCCAGGAGCTCACTTGTGTCTGCCGTGAGCTCCTCGGGGCCAGAGCCCGTGTCTGCCTCAGTGCCAGCGCCTGGGACCGCCACACGCAGGGCCCGCGCCTCCCCACGCAGCCTCCTGGCTCAGTGACCCAGCTGCGTCTTCGTAGCTGTCGCGTAGTTCGTCAGAGCAGCAGCAGCCTCCTGAGTCGTCGTCATCATTTTCCCTGTGATCAGGGCATCGCAGCGAAGGGAGCTTAAGCTCTGTCCAGGCGTGCACCAGCCAGGTGACTCACTGCTTTGGCCGAGGCGAGAGGGAGCTTGGGGAGATCGGCCTGTAAAGGGAATAGCGACCATCCGCATCTGTGAGCACCCGCGTCCCCTGTCACGAAGCGTCTGGTGCGATTCTGATCTGGGGAAAGGCTGCTGACACTGGTGTGGGCCTGGCCAGAGACTGGGCCTGGGGCACGGGCACGTGCTTCTGGTTATTTCAAAGTAAATGGCTTCATTAAAAAATTAGGGGAAATAACTTTCATTTTCAGAAAAGGGGGAAAAGTAACTTGCTACCACGAGTTACCCTTCCTGGATTTTAATAACGGATAAGTCCGGTTAAGGTTTAGTTTTCAAACTGGAACCGAATGTCCAGCCGTGTCCAGGTGGGGAGGAGCGGGGCGGTGAGGCCAGGGAGGCGCACGGGTCTGAGACCAGCTCGCTGTCAGGTGTGGGTCCTGCTCCTCTGCTCCAGGCCCGTCTCCAGGCTCCGCTAGGGCTGACTTCAGGGCGCCAGGTCCTAAAGGGGCAGCGGACAGCGGCCACTCTAGATGGCTTATGAGCAGATGCTTCTGGCTAAAGGTTACCCTGCATGAGGACCTTGGGCACAGGGCTGCAGGCCGGGCACCGTCCAGCCCAGGCGGGTCACTGTGCCCTTGGGACTGTCCGCATCTGTAAACAGCTGAACCAGGCAACTGTCCGCTGCCCGGACCTCCAATGGCAGCCTCCCTGCCCCCGACTCCTCCCAGGTGAAGGAAAGAGAGGACGCGCCTGGGTTGTGGCCCACGCTCACCATCACGTTTCTCTTGAGTGCGGCATGCCTTACAGCAGGCGTCCCTGACCCCCAGACCATGGACCAGTACCGGTCCTGGCCTGTTAGGACCCGGGCCGCACAGCAGGTGAGTGGCGGGGGAGCAAGCCAGCGCGGCTTCATCTGTATCTGCAGCCGCTCCCAGCAGCACTCACGTAGCCACCACGTCCTGACGATCCTTTCTAGATGACAGCAAGAACCCAGACCATCTTCTGATGCTTAGTGCGGTGCTCCTTAAGACTCTTCCTGGTCAAGTCTAGTTCCGCCTCCACAATAGGAAGCCGCCTGGGAGTGAAGGCCTGGCCGCCTGGCCTCCCCACCCCTCAGTGGCACCTGGCTGTACAAAGGGCTCCGTGTCCCCAGGAGCTTCTAAACAGTCCTGACCTCCGCCCCTCTGGGTCCCCATGGCACCAGCCTGCACGTGCCCCTCCCAGAGGTGCTGGCAGACGGCAGTGATGCACAGGTGCCAGGTACTGAAGTCGGGGCGGAGAGGAAGGAGGGGCCCACCTGCCCAGGAGCCGCTGCCTTACTGCAGGTCTGGCCTCTGCTAGCTGGAGTCTGCAGGGGGCTCGAGGGACAAGGGGAGCCCCAAGAGGAGGAGTGTCGAGAGCGCCTGGGCCTACCCACCCAGCTCCCTCACGGCGTCAGAGAGGCTCCAGGTGGTCGGAGACTTGCAGCTGGGGGCAGGTGGCATGCCTTCATTTAGCGTCCCTCTGTGTCCCATCTGGGGCCCTAAGGACTTCTCGTGCAGGCTGCCTGACTTTGTGCCCTTGGCTGCCATTCAGGGCTCACGGGTGCTCCCTGCGTGCAGGGCGCCCGGCCCCGCGGCTGACCCCACGGGCACAATGGGGGCACAGCGTGCTTTTCTGTCCAGTGTCCCCTCCTCGGTCCTGAATCGTGAGCGCAACGGGCACAGGTGGGACGCCCCACCACAGACGGTGCACAGGGTGTGACCAGGGGTGTGACCGCAAGGAGACGGCCACCTCCCAAGGTGGATTGGGCCCTGCCGGCCTCTCCTCAGGAGGAAGGAGCCAAGGCTGGGACGGACAAGTCCCCAGGCACCCGCCCCCTGCGTCCTGGCTGGCTAGGGGCGGAAGGGGGTCCCTCTGGCCCTTCGGGATGGGTGGCAGCATGGGGCTGAGGAAGGCGAGTGCCGGACTCAGGGGCCAGCGCCTGCTGCTGGCCTGCTGCTGGCCTCCCAGGCCTCACCTTCCCACCTGCCACCAGCCAAAGGGCTCAGTGTCCATACAGACCCCCCAAGGGGAGAGACCTGGGGTACCCCGGCCTGTTCGCTCACCCCCTCTGCGGAGTGCTGCTAGCTCGCGGTGGAGGGCGGGGGGGGCGCCTGCCCATAGGTGACGTCACGGAGCAGGTGGAGCCAGGGCACCAAGCCGCCTGGCCTCCAGCTTCCTGCTTGTACTCTAGTGCTTCTGGCGGGGCCCCCCAAGCGAGAGTGGGGCTGTCCTGGAGGCTGAGGGGGCTTTGGGGCCCTGCGGGCAGTCACCCCCTCCGCTGGGGCCTGCTTCTTCATGCTCCGAGCTGCGGTTCTGTGGGAACCCTGTGCTCCGTGTCTGACCAGCTGCTGCGGCGCTGACCCGGGCCCCGCCCGCCTTGCCGTTTCCTGCCCTCGGCCGCGGCGGCTCCGGGTCCTGTGCCCACAGCTGGGCGCCCCCACAAAACCATTTAAAGACGTGGACCTGTCAGCGCTGAGGTGGCAGGAGCCCCACACGTGGCTGGCCCCGTCAGGCCACTCCTGAGCCGGACCCTCCCTGTCACCCTGGGAGCCCACCGCATGGAAAGGAAGCCGGCCTGAGACATGGGGAGGGGTCTGCTACCCCCCTCCACCCCGCAGCCACCCTTGGGGTCCCGACGTGAGCTGGACAGGCCCTCAGCTGAGTCCTGTGCTGGAGCTGACGGGACCGTCCGGGACCCCAGTATCTGGGGTAGGGTGTTGTTTCAGGCCCCCCTGTACGGTAGACGCCTCTCGAAATTGAACTTAGAGGACCTGGGGTGGAATCTGAGCGGACCTTCCGAGAGGCCCGCCCCTCCTGGCTCTCCTCCGCGCCCCGCCCAAAGCTGGTTCTGGTGACTTGACACAGGAGCCACATCCAGCTTGGGTGCCCCAGCAGGCCGGCCTCGGGGTGGGACACCTCCTGAGCTCTGTCTGCTGTTCCCCACCTGTAAAGACCCAGGACAGTCCCCAGGGACGCCCCCTGCAGGAGGGCTCACCGAGACGGGGTCCGTAAAACCACAAGGGTGAAGACTGGTGAGTGACCTGCTGCCCGTCCCATAGAGGCGGAGCCTCCATGCTGACAGGGTGGGCACGCTCAGTGCCACCGGGAGTCCGGGTGACCTACTGTCCAGTCGCGTCACTGCTGCTCTGGGTCAGGCTCTGGGGAGGTGGCCGTAGTGATTACCCAGTCTGGCACACAGCTAGCATCGGACCTCAGAGACGTGATGGGAAGGCACAGAGCTCACCGCCAGCCTCTGCGGGGGTCCCACGGTGTCGTGACAACACTCTACAGCAGCGCTGCCCTCAGCTGCGGCTCCTTCACCTACGTGCCGCCTGCCAAGGCCCAGGCCAAGGGTCCTGGTGAAGCAGCTCGGGACAGCAGGACGCAGTGCAGGCGTGCACACGTGTGCCTGCAGGTGTGCATGGCCAGGGGCTGGCCTGGGACATCGGAGAGTCTGGGCTGGAGGCCTTGGGGACAGCCTCTATTCTAGAGTTTGGGTCTTTATTTAAATTAGGTTGAACTCTAGGCCCTCTGTCTCCCGGTCCACTTATTTTTCCTTTATCCCACATTTTAGAAAATAAAACGTGCCCAACAAATGTCAGGAGGTGTTACTCGGGCGTCACGTAGACAGACAGAGGTTGGAGCCCCCCATGTGCCCCAGACGCTGGCCCTGGAGCTGCCTCACCCACCGGCCAGGGCTGCCCACGCCCGGGGCCATGGGGTCCCTGTAGGCCCCAGCAGGGGACGTTCCCCTCGGAAGCACTGAGTCGCGTAGCTCTTGTTCCCTACGAGGGCCCATGCTTTGTCCCCGCTCCCCGCCTCAGCTGCCACCGCATTCCAGGGGTGCTTTGCCCAGCCTCCCGGCTGCCGCGGGCTCACACGCCCTGGGCTGTGACAGCCCACCCGCGTCGTCCCCGTGTCCTCAGCTGGCAGTCCCCTGCCCACACGGACAGGGTGTCCAGGGCCGTGTAAAGGAGAGAGCTTTATCTTGGCTCCCAGGAGCCCTGGGAAAGACAATGGGCCCTTTCTTGGGGACACAGAGAGCCATTGTTGCTCGTCATGGAGCCAGCTCAGGCCAGAGGCGATGGCTGGAAGCCTGGGCCGGGTGGCCATCCTCCCAGCAGCCCGGGACTGCGGTGCTCAGAGCCTCCCTGGGGCCCTGAGGTGCAGGAGGCAGACGTTTCACCCCAGGCGCCCAGCACGTGCTGTGGAAGGCCGGACCAATGGGAGGGCACGGGGGTGCATGGACAGTGCCCGCATCCCCCCCGCCCCGGCGTGCGCTGCGTGTGTGTAACGTCTCCCATTGGGCAGAACCCCAAAGTGGACAGTCCGGAGCCCAGGGCTACCTCGAAAGGAGAGCAAAGAGGTAGCGCCCAGGGCTGTGGGTGGCCCTCGTCACCGTCTTCGGCTGTCCGGAGCAAGCCCTGGCCTCCCACGGGGGATGTGGGCCACGGTCCAGACCCGCCAGAGCGCAGGCCTGGTGCGGCCACGCGCCTGCGAGCAGCCAGGCGCCACCCCCGCCCATCCCTGGGCCACCGTGCTCTGCCTGGCACTCGCTGGCAGGTGTAGACGCGGACTTGAGCGCACTTGTGTGCCGTGAGTGCCCGAGGGCGTGCGAGGAGGACGAGGGGACAATCGGGCCGTCCGGTGCGAGAGAGGAGCACACACTGGGCGTGCCCGAAGGCTGGAGGAGGGGTGCGGGGTGGGGGCCTCAGAGGAAGGCTCAGCCCCCGAGACTGCAGAGACGAGGGGAGTCCAGCTGGCGAGAGGACCGACTGTCACCTGGAGCCCCGGGGCAGGGTCAGCAAGGGCCCTAACGTCTGCTCACTGCGGGAGGTGGCCCAGCCCCTCATCAGTGTGTGCCAGCCTCTCAGGGGCTCCTGCTGGTGCCAGGCTCTGGTCTCAGGACGGAGACTGGTCCTCACCCCCGAGTCCTGGCATTGTCCGCGCTCACCGCCCACCGGAGGGAGGAGCCGGGAGCTGTGTTGTCCTTGTGGAAAGTTCCAGGAGCCGAGTGGGAACACCAAGGATGTCAAGGGACTGGCATTTGAGGAGGGGCCTGCTGGGCGTGTGGGGGCGGGGAGCTAGGGAGAGGGAAGGTGTGAGCGGACGGCTTTGGACCGCTTTGCTCTGCTTTGCTTCGAGGGGCCTCTGGGAAGCTGGGATGCACAGCTGGGGGCCGTGGGCACTGGCCCTTCTTAGAGGCCCTGGGGGCAGGTCCCCGGGGCAGGTGCCCACAGGCTGAACCGGATATGCACACCGGTGCTCCAGGTCTTCGAGGAAGTGCCTCTGTGGAGCACCCGCAGTCCCCCGCCTGCCTTCGTGTGGGGCGTGTTGGCGGGGGAGGGGTGGTGGAGGGGGCTGTGTGTTCCCGGCTGAGCAGCTGGGCAGAGGTTACCTGGGGAGGCCACAGTGCACCCTCCCAGCCCGCAGCCCCAGGAGGGGTGGGCACGTGGGCCCCGCCTGTCGCCTGTCACCCGGAGCGAAGGGGCTCACGTGCAGAAGGGGCTCGGGAGACCCGCTGAAGGAGGGCTGGACCCCCCGAGCCGACGTGCCCTGCACTGCGCCCGCACGTGCAGGTGGCAGACACCAGGGCCCTGTGAGCCTCAGCAGCAGAGCTGCCCACGCCGGGTGGACAGACTTAACGGGCGCTGAGGCCCAGGCCCCCAGGAGTGAAGGAGTCTGAGCGGCCCCTTCCTCCTTCACCACTGACATCACTTCCGGGGTCTGGGGGGTGAGAGTGGCTGGGGAGCCCCATGCAGACACCCGCTTCCTGAGCCCCTGACATGTGCGTTCCCCTTGACTTTCAGGGAGGAGCACCGTGCGGGGACCCCGAGCTGTCCCCCGAGGAGAAGAGGGTCCTCGAGAGGAAGCTGAAGAAGGAGCGGAAGAAAGGAGGAAGGAAAGGCCTGGGGGAGGCGGGCGCGGCCACGGCCCGGAGCCCGCGGGCCCGGCGCTCGGGCGCCCAGCTGGCCCTGGACTACCTCTGCAGGTGCGGGGCTGGCAGGGGTGCAGGCCGCGGCCGGCCGCGCGGAGCCGTGCCGTCCCAGGGCCGCTGGCCGCCTGCTTGTGCGACCCTTCCGGCGTCGCCTCGGGCGGTCTCGGGCGGCTCGAGGGCCACAGAAATGGCAGTGCCGCCAGCAGGGGCTGCAGACCTTCCCCAGCCCCGCTGCGTCTGTGGGAGGGCGGGGCTGTGGGGACGTGGCCCGCTCTGTGGAGTTCACTGTGAAGCGCATCACAGGACGGCAGGGCTGGAACCCCCAAGGTGACAGGTGACTCCGTTTCACCCTCTCACCAAAACCCGGGGCCCCCTTGGGAGCACCCAGAGGACCCCTCCCAGAACCAGGCGGAGGCTGGTCTGTGCTCGCTGCAGACATGCAGGTCACAGCCCTGCGTAGGAATCTTCAGGAGCCCCTGGGAATGAGGCCCCCGTGAAATCACTGGTGTCTGTTTGCAGGGACATGGGAGGGAGGTTGCACCCCGTGATATCCCAGCAGAGCCCCTCCCGGTTCCCCCACACCTGCCAAACCATATTCCCCGATCCGGAGACCAGGGTGGTGGGCCCAATGGCCCACTGTGGATGCCTGTGTTGCCGTCTTGTGATTTGGGGAACAGCGTTGCTGAGACCGATTCACATACCCTGTTCCCCCGTTAACGCAGACAGCTCACCAGTCGGCATGGTCGCAGAGGTGTGACTGTCCTCATGGATGGTTTTACAGCGTGTTCATCACCCTCAAATGGACCCACGCCCTTACCTACCCCCCACGCCCTTTTCTCTCCCTGCCCCAGCGCGACGACCACTACTGACCCACTTCCGGCCCCCTGTGCCCCCCGTCCCTCACAGCCACACGCACACGCACGCACGGCGGCTGGCGGGCAGTGTGGCAGGCACGGCGTGAGCGGAGGCCCCTCTGATGAGTGAGCTGGGACACCAGGGCTCCTGTCCACCTTGACAGAGGTGTCCTGTCCCTCCGCTGTGCCCAACAGCTCACTGCGGCCCCTCACGCAGCTGCCAACGGCCAAGCCCTGCCCGGCGCCCCGCCCCCCCAGCATCGTCCTCCGGCCCACTGCCTCCTGTCCCCATGCCCTGACATGTTTCCTCCAGATTCCGGAGGTCACTGCGTCTTCACCCCTGGCCCCTCCAGCACGGGCTCCACCTTGGGGCTGGTCATTGCAGGCTGGGCACTGTGATGGGCACAGGGCTGGTGTGGCGAGGCTTCTTCCTATGTTCCTGACGTCTGAGCAGCCCAGACCAGCCTGGCCCTCCAGCTCTGGGCTCCTGCTGGCTGTCCCCCCACCCTGACACACAGCTCGGCCCGAAGGTTGTCCCCGCTGCAGTGGCCGTCTCTGCCAGGTGCACGGAGCACGCTTCCGGAAGAATGATGGGGTTCACAGAATTCAGGGAGTTCGTGCTAGAATCATAAAATCATGGAATTGTAGAGCTGAAGGGACGTGGCCCTGGGCCACCTGGTCCTTCGTCCTGGTGCAGGTGGGCCTGGCTGGGCGAGTGCCCACAGTGGGTGTCCCCAGTGGGGCAGCCTCCCAGCTGGGCCGCTGGGCCCCTGGCCCCTGGCGCCATCTGCTCCGCGCCAGCTGCCCTCAGTGTTAAGGGTGGAAAATTTTCAAGTGAGCCAACTAGCTAAGTCAGCTACAGGGAAGAAATATTTTTAGATACCAGAAGTTGTCCTCCTTGCTTGGGTGTGGTTTAGGAAGTGTATTGTATAAGATAGGAAGATGGCCAAAGTCTGCTTCTGTGATCCGTTTACTTGTTAATTAAGGGTGTGGTTTTGAGCAAAGATGCGGTAACAGCCAACTTCCACTTATGTAATCTGCTGGCTTGTTCAGGAGACCACCAGGATCTGGTCTTAAGCGTTATCAGCTGCCTGCTCTGGAAGCTCGGGGCTGATCTCTAGCTCTGCGTGGTAGAGTCGGTCGCCGGCCGGCTAATAAAGGCTCATAATTAATCTCAATTGGTTCCGTCGGTCTCAGAATCGTTAGCGCCATAACATCAGGCTGCAGAGGGTCCCCCCCAGAACCGAGACACCCATGAGCCTGGACACACCCCCGCCAGCCAAGAAGGGGCCACCCAGGCCAGTGGGTACAGACAGCCCCTGAATGTCATGACCTTGCTTCCCCAGCTGGGCCCAAAAGCAGGACAGCTGGAGGTTTCAGAAGACGAGGCAGACCTGGCTCCTGACGCACATGTACGACCGCAGCAAGGTGCGCCCAGCGTGGGGGCAGGGTCTGTGGGGGAGGGGTGGGGTCTGTGCTCGTGGAGGTTGGACCCCCAGGCTCCTCAGGCCCTGGCGTGAGGACGCTGTGGGCTGCACAGTCCCCTTGCAGCCCCGCTGCGGGCTCGGAGCCCTGGGGCCACACCGCCAACTCTCAGTTCTGCACCGCTCAGTGTCCATGTGCCACGTGCCACCCCGCCTGGCTACTGATCAGCTCTTCTCCCCTCTGTCCAGGTGCCCGAGGAGCACTTCTCCACCCTGCTGGCCTACCTGGAGGGGCTGAAGGGTCAGGCCCGCGAGCTGACCGTGCAGAAAGGGGAAGCCTTGATGCGGGAGGCGGACGAGGCGGGCGCCGGCAGCCCGGGCCCCTTCCCGCTGGAGAGGACACGGCGCATCCGGCAGGTGCTGCAGCTGCTCTCCTAGGGCAGCAGGCGGCCAGCAAGGGCCGCGGCACAGCCGGGCACTCCTGCGGCGGAGGGGCCCGAGAGGGACAAGCAGGGTTGCCAGCAGGTCGGGGGTGGGGCGGGAGCTTCCGGCCGGGTCCCTGTGCCTCCAGGCAGCAGACCCTCGGATGGACGCCCCCAGACCCTGCTGGGCCAGAGCTGTCACAGGTGAAGGCTGGCTCCGACCCCTTTGAACCACCTGGAGGTGCCGGTCCCGGTTCCAGCTCCCTCAGCCGCCAGGAAGTTGCTTATTGAGGGAAATGTCTACTTTTCTACCCGGGGATCGTCAAGATTGGCCAGAGCCGGCCTTCCCACCAGCTGTGGCCCATCCGTGTTGGGCCGTGGGGGCCCCAGGTTTGGGCATGCCAGTCTGCTGGTGCCCCGCAACCCAGTGCAGGCCACGCGTTTCCTGGGCGAGGCTCCTGGGCTGCGGCTGGCCTCTCTCTCTCTCCTGCCTCCTCAGACCTCACTGCCGGGTCGCAGGGAGCTGGCTGTGTTTTCAGTAAAGGCCGCCCACCCCAGCCGTGGCTCCTGTGCTTCAGCTTCGCTGCTGTGACCCCACTTGAGGGCTGCTTCTGAATGGCGAGGTCAGGGCCCCAGAGAGGGGGCGACTCCATTCTGAGAAGAGCCCACACGTCCAAAGGGGCCTGCACGGGTCCCTCACTGACCCCTCTAGGCCCTTCCCTCTCGCCTCCCACCCAGCACCGGCGTCTCATCGGCGCCCCCGCCGCGAGAAGGGGGCCCGTCCACCACCTGCGGGTGGAGCTGGCGTCCTGACCACACGCACACGCCCACACACGCCAGGCGTAGAGCCGGGGCGCTTTGGGACTTTGGTGACCACTGGGCCAGGCCCCCTATCAGGCTGTGCTGGCCTCTTGCTTATCACAGGCGCAGAGGTTGGGGTGCCCACTGCTGCCAGGGGGGCAGTTCACGGGAGGCAGGGACCTGGGAGCGGAGGCCACGGCCTGCGTGTGTCCTGGGGAGTGTGCTTACAGTCCGAGGGCTGCGTGGTCGGGGTTTTTGCGTACCGGGGAGGCATTTGTCGGGTGGTTGGGGTCCAGGCTGGGGCCAAAGGCAGGTCTCGGGCCAAGAACCGCCCCCCAGCCCCGAAAGCCCTCTCTTTGAGACCAAGAAGCGAGGGCTAAGCGCATACGTTCAGAGAGCCCGCCTGCCCTCTCCTGACCCACGAGAAGCTTTTGCCCGTGAACCTCACACAGGGCGCACATCTGTGCACCTGGGGGGGCCAGACCGCGTGCAGTTTTGAGGACCGGGCAGGTGGACAGTCCCGTCTAGCCAGGCAGGACATCCCACACACGCCGTCTCCGCACTGGCGAGGTGAAGCATGATGGCTGCTCACTCTATTTTTCTTAAATTGTTTTTCATACTTGAGGAGGGTACATTGATACCACCTGGTGGGGGGGCCGGACCTCCTGTGGAAGTCCTGACACCTCGTTGGCCGCAGTTTTTCATGGGCGAAGCGGGCGAGAGGTCATGGAGTGGGGCCCAGGGCTGTGGGGTTGACAGTGTCAAGGTCAGATGGACGTGGAAGGGGGCATGCTGCCACCGTGGGCCGTGGGGAGACCGGGGAGGTCTGGCAGGGGGCCTGGGGGGAGGGGGACAGTCATGGGAGGCAGGGACCCGGCTCTGCCCTGGGGAGAAGGAGGGCGAGGACGGCTACCCGGGGGCAGGCCCTGGAGGACCGCACGCCCCTCAGGGCCCACGGTGGCCGCCGTCTCTGGAACTGAGGCTGCCAGCAAAGGAAAGCCTGGCCAGGGCCCTGGCCTGGGGCCGTCTGTCCTCAGGGCTGCTCTGCCCCTGCCATCGCAGCACCCCCAGGCTTCGAGCCAGGAAGCGGGGACGACCCCGATCCTCCCCAGGCCCTGGGGGTTTGTCTGCAGCGCAGGCCAGAGCCCCCTCGGTCAGTGGCCCTAGGGCCTGGGCACAGCACACAGGCCGTGGACAAATGGCCGCTTGAAGATGGCTTGTATGATCTGGATGTCCAGGCTGGCGGGGCTCAGGCCGGGTGGGGGCAGCAGGTGGAACCTCTGGAGCAGGCCGGCGAACAGCAGGAACACCTGGGTCCTGGCCAGGTGCTCGCCCACACACACACGGCGGCCTGCCAGGGAAACCGAGGCCAGGGTGGGGATCAGCCTGGCTTGTGAGTGGAGGGGGCGTCTGTGGAGGGGACCCTAAAAGCGAGGCCTGGAGCTCCTGGGACACAGGCAGCTCTGAGTGGCCAGGAAGGGGGCGGGGGCCAGCCAGCCTGAGCCTCCAGTGTCTCTGGTGCCCGGGTCATCCGCCCTCGGGGCTGCGGTACCTGCGGAGAACGCCATAAAGGCCTCCCGCTTGACGAAGCGGCCGTCGGCGTCCAGGAAGTGGCCGGGGTTGAACTGGTGGGGGGTCTCCCACTGCGTCTTGTCCCGCAGCACGGAGTTCAACAGGAGGATCACGTCCGTGCCCTGTGGGCACCGCAGCAGGTGGGGTGGGGTGGGGCAGACCGGAGGAGGGGAGACGGTGGAGGGCAGGAAGGTGGGCGGGTGACCCTCAGGCCACGGGATGAGGACTGAGCTCTGCGGGTCCTGAACCCCCTCTCCTGCCTCCCGTGGGAGCCCGGCATCAAGCACCCCAGGGTTCCCCGCACCCTGAGAGGAGTGATGGCCGGGGCGGATCCAAGGCTGTGCGTGAGGGGCCGCCCCACCTTGGGGAATAGGTAGCCACTCAGCCGGGTGTCGGTGGTGAGGCTGCGGGACGTGCGGGGCGGCACGGAGATGAACCGCTGCACCTCGTGCAGCACGGCGTTGGTGTAGGGCAGTGATGGCAGGTCCTCCATCTGGGGCGGCCTGCTGCGACCCAGCACGCGGTCCAGCTCCTCCTGCACCCTGCCTGCGGGCAGAGGGCGGACAGCCGTGTCCTGGGGAGCCCGGGTCTCCTGGGCCTGGGGGAACCCGCCCCTCGGGTGGGAGGGGCCGTCCTGCCGCGCCCCGGGACAACACGGTGGCTCGGCCTGCACGCTCACCCTGCACACTCTGGTGCTTGACCATCAGGAGGATGGCCCACTGAATCGCGATCGCGGTGGTCTCTGTGCCAGCAAGGACCATGTCCAGGACACAGGCCATCACATCGTCCTCATCAAACTGGCCATCCGGGTCTGCTTCCTGCAGAGGCGGGCAGGGCAGGACTTAGCTGGCGGCTGGGGTCCGCAGCCCCACCAGCCCTGACTCGGAAAGGGTGGAAGACAGACTTGGCGGGAAGGACAGAGCTGGGACCTGCTGAGCCCCACTGCGCCCAGGGCTCACGGCGTCCGCCGGGCCACCTCCCGAGGCAGGCACGGAAACCCCATTCCACAGGTGAAGAGACTGAGCCTCTGAGAGGCCCCCCAGCCTGGAGGCGGGCGACCGTGGGGCAGGACCAGCTGGAGCCCGCCTGGAGTGGGGCCCCGGCCGCTGCGGCCTCTGGGGTGCTGCGGACGGGGTGTGTCCGGCCCACACATGGACCTGGCGGATCAGGGCTTCCACGTAGCTGTGCGCGGGGCCTTCCTCGGCCGCGGGCGCCCGCCGCGCCTCCAAGAGTGTCCTCAGGATGGCTCGCAGCTCGGCGACCTTCCGCATGATGGGTCGCTGCAGCTGCAGGAGGGCCCCCAGCCGGGGCATGACGTTATACAGCTGCGGAGTGAGAGCGGGTGGGGGTGAGGGCGGGTCCAGCCTTCTGCGAGGGCGCGCCTGTCCTGCAGACGTGCGGGGTGGGTGCCTCCCGTGGCCACAAGAGGGCGCCCGCACCCGGCGCGGGGCCCCACAGCCCCACCTGGCGCGACCCGCGGCGGAGGACTGGGAGGAAACCGCCAGCAGAGGGCAGGAGGGAGGCGTCACCGGACAGGTAACAGGACTGGGCGTTCAGTGCCAGTGGCAGCAGGCGCCTGTGACCACGGCCCCGCTCTCGTCCACCAAAGCTGAGCCCACTGCAAGCCACTAAAAAAATGAGGACTCTGCAGACTTCAGCCCCAGCTCACCCCGCTGAGAAGCGGGGCAGCTGGGGCGGCGTGCAGGCGTGCTCAGTGGATGCCGGCGCTGCCCACTACACCTGGCACTACCTGTGTCCCCGGAACTGAGCGCCCCTGGCTGCAAACTGCACGGCGGCTCAGCGCTGAGGAGCCGGACCAGGGGCCAAAGGCCGAGAAGGTTCTGCTGTCCTGGGAGCTGGCAGCTGTGGAGCCGCGCTGACCCCTCTGCTGCCAGCCTCCCGGGAGCTCCCGGGCGCGGCGGGCCAGCCTGGCCTGCAGAAGAGGCCGAACCTTCCCGCCCCGAGGACGGCAGAGGGTCCTCCACCTGCTCCCTGGCTAGACTCAGGACCCGAGACGCACGTTCCAGGAATCACGGCCTCACCCCGGGACATCGGGGCACGGAGGGCCCGGGATGCAAGCCGCTGAGCTGTGGCACCGCGCAGAGACGCGGGCTCGAGCACATCGTAGTTAGAGATGGGGCGGCAGCAGGACGGCTCAGGGAACATGGTCGGCAGTACAGAGTTACTGCATGTGCGGCCGGGGGCACCAGCGTGACGAATGCGGGTCACCTAGTAAGCTACATAAATGTCTACCCACCATGCTCTACGCCTGACACTAAGATAACATGGACTGTCAACTGTAACTGAAAAATAAGAATGACAAAAATTAATCAAAGAAATCTTGAAAGGAAAAAAACGGTACGGTAAGCCGCAAACACCGGCACCCTGAACACGGGAAGAATGGCACGCATGCGCCGCAGAGTCCCAGAGTCCCGGGCGTCCGATGGGGCTTGTGACCCCGGCCACGGAGGAGAGGGCGGGCTCGTGAGAGCGCCAGCACAGCCCGGTCCCTGCCCAGTCCACTGCTGAAGGGCAAATGTGGGAGGGGAGATGGGACCCCTGCCCTGGCCCCCCTCTTCTTCCGGACTGCACAGAGGACCCGCCTGGGCTCACACCACCAAAACTGGACCTGCGCGTGAGTCCAGGGCGGCTCGGTGGATGGAGCCCGCCCCGCAACCGCGGGCGGCAGCTGGGACATCTGCACCCCGCCCCCCCATCTTGGCTGCTCTCAGCTCCCTGCCCCACCCCGAGGCCTGGGAGCAGCGACCTCTCTCACCTGCACTCTAACGGTCGCCAGGTGGAGCATGACCTCACTGATGAGTTCCAGCAGGGCCACGAACACGGGGTCCTTGTAGTCAAACCGCTGGCCGAAGAGCACCGTGAAGGTGATGTTGGAGGTAGCCCAGCCGAGCAGAGCCACCGGGAAGGGCCGGCCTGGGGGAGACAGTCTCAGAGGGCGGGGCCCAGGGAGGAGTGTCCCCGACCCCCACTCACCTCTGCCGTCCCAGCCAAGCGGAGCCAGGGGGAAGGGCCGGCCTGGGGGGGACAGTCTCAGAGGGCGGGGCCCAAGGAGGAGCGCCCCGGACCTCCACTCACCTCCGTAGTGGTCCAGCTGCCCCAAGAGGTAGCTCAACTCTTGCAGGACCTTGTCGGCCACAGGCCTCCGCCCCACGCCCAGGTCGTGGAGGGCGCGCAGGGTGAACTGCTGGGAAGCCTTCCAGGGCGGCCCGGAGACGGAGAATATGCCTGCGGGCCAGTCCGCTGGTGAGCAACTTACCGGAGGAGGGCGCGGCAGGGCCGGCCTGCCCCCTGCCCCCAGCCTGCTCCCCAGGGAACTGGCCATGGCTGGCCCTCCCCCCTTCCTGGTGTGCCCACCCCTGTGTACCCCCTTTCCGCCTGCCGCGGGGACACCCTGTCCCTCCCCAGGAGCCACTCTGTCCGGCTGACAGGAGGGCGGGACCCGCTCCTCGGGCCCCCTCCAGGGCCCAAGGGGACCCCGTGCCCAGCAGCCCCCAGAAGCAGAGCTGGTGACTGCGCCTCCCCGCCTGGCGGAGCCCCTGCTGCACAACACACCTACCCCTGCCTTTCTGGATTAACTGGAAGATGGCGTTGAAGGGCCGGATAGTCAGCTTCGGCCTGGTGCCCACCAGAGCCTCCCTCACGGCCTCGTAGCCGCCCAGCACCACCATCTTCTGGCGGCCCCAGTGGATGGTGAACACCTGCCCATACCGTTCTGAGAGCTAGCGGGAAGGGCAGGGGTCACCTGATGGTCCCCTTCCAGGTCCCCCAGGGGCTCCTCAGGCCACGCCTGGCAGGGGCGGCACAGGCAGAGCCTGTGGAAAGAGGCCAGGCCGTAGGGGCCGCACAGCAAAGGCCCAGGAGCCACAGAGCAGGACCTGTGGTTGGCTGGAGCGGGGCTAGGGGTGGCGTCCAGCGGGACCCCGCTGAGCCCTCCCCCGCTCCAGGAAGGCGGGGCGCCCTTTGGTGCTGGGTGCGGCTGTCATGGGTCTTCTTTTCAAGGAACACTCGAGGGGGCTTTTTTGAGCCGTGAGACAAGGCAGCAGTACCAGGGGGCCGTCTGCGGGGCGGCCCAGCCCGGATCTGCACGGGAGCAGGCGTGAGGTCTCGGCCGCGGCCCGGGCCCCTTGCAGAGCCCGCCTGGCCAGCTGTCTCACTCGGTCCTGCCCTGCCGGTGTGAGGGCGCACAACGGTAAGGCCAGCAAGGGCTGACCTCTGCGGCCTTGTGCACACCCGTCCCTTCTGTCTCTACAGCACCCCGCCTGAGATGAGGTTCCCTCACCTTCCCACTTCACAGGTGAGGGAACTGAAGTCTGGAGGGGAAATGCGTTGCTGTGGACCGCGTGCGCTGAGTGACACAGCCTGCTGACCGCCCCCCTGCCCGCTCTGCCCCTGGCATGCTGGACAGCAGCCTCTGGGGCCCCAGAACCCCAGTGCCTGTCGCCGCGTGGGGTGGCTGCCTAAGTCCAGGCCACTTTGTGGGCAATGAGCGGGTCCCCTAAGGGGCAGGGCTGCAGCCCCTCCTCCCCATCCACCTGCAGCCTCCTGCCCAGGCCAGAGGCACCTAGCCCGTGGGGGGGGGGGGGCGCGTGCCTCTGTGCTCTGGTTCCTTCTGCTGCTGCCCGGTGTCACTCCTAGGAGCACCTGCCTCCTCCCCGCCGCTGCCCCAGACCTGGCTGTTCTGCAGGCTCTCTCCTCCAAGAAGCCCTCCTGGGCCCCTGCTCCTTGGATGGCCCATGTGCTTCTTGTGGGGTGGGGTGTCTTCCTCTTCCCCAAGGCAGGGTGGGCACTGGGGCCCCTCCTGTGTCCCCTGCCAGACCAGCGCCAGGCTGGAACACAAAACTCCTACGCTACGGGGGGCCCGGAAAGTGGGGGCTTGGCTTCTGCTCGGACAGGGACGGGGGGGCCACAGCCGTCGGTGATGGCGGGCACCGGTGCTGGGCCTGGGTGGCAGGGGCCGAGCCCTGACTCACCTCCATCAGGGAGTTCTCCTTGTCCACCTGCAGCAAGAGCAGGTTCCCGATGAGGGGCAGTGGGCGTGGCCCAGGCGGCCAGCACGAGGCTTGGCAGAGAGCGCGGGGGCCGGTGTGGAGCAGCGCCCAGAGCCCCGCGAGCCCCACGAGCCCGAGCACCAGTACCAGCACGAGCAAGGCCATGCCGACGGTCCTCCCTGGGCCCACCATCCCGCCCCGAGCTTTATAGGTCTCCGGGAGGGCGTGTCGGCACCCCACCCACCCCACCACCCCAAGAATGTGGAACGAGTAGTTTGCAGGGGACAGCCAGACAGCTTAAAGTGACAGGCGTGTGTGGAATGCAGGGTCGAGTCTATACAGGGAGCTGGGCCAGGTGCTGTGGGGGGGTGGTGTGTCCCTCGCACTGCTGAAGGGGACACACCCTGCTGGCGGGCTCAGCCCTCTGCCTCAGTCTCCCCAGGACTCCCTGGCTTCGGGACCCAGCCCAGCTCCAAAGGGAGGAACTTGCCCTCCCCATGCTCTGAGCCTCCCTGAGCACGAGGCCCACAGGTCCCTCCCAAACGCACTGCCATCCCCATGCACCCAGCTGCTCTGTGACTGGGCAGTGAGGTTCCCGGTGTGGAGACCCCTGGGGCTGCACAGCAGACACCTCAAATCCCAGGGGTCGCCAGCAGGGCCCTGACCTGCAGTCGCCCCTGGGCGGCTCTGTAAGTACCACTACCTGGGGCAGGACGGGGGTGGGGCAGGGTGGGGCCTGGCCGCCCAGACGGGTCCTCACTGGGGCAGGGCCACCGGGTGACAGGTGGCCGGGTTTACGTGCCTCGTCCGTCTATGCCGGACTCCAGTCTCCTAAACCCCAGTGGCCCCACTGTGAGAGGGGTGGGGGAGGCGGGGGAAGAGGCAGCGCTTTGGGAACGAGCTTCGAGGGCTGGGAGCTATTGGCACCAGAAGTGGCTGGGCCTGCTTCACACCGCCTGCCCCGACACGAGGCAGCCCTGACACGAGGCAGCCGGAACCCCGTCCCCACCAACCGGGCCGCTCACCATGGGGCCCGTCCCCTGGGGTACCGTCTGTGCCCCTACACAAACCCCAGAGCCAAGGCATCCCAAAGAGCCCTCCCCGCTCCCAGCCCAGCTTTGCACACCTCCTGCGATGGAGTGCTCACTACGCAGCAGGCAGCCTGTCCCGCTGCACACCTGTGGGGCTGCGGGGGCGGGGTCAGCTCTCTGTCCGCTGGGTCTCAAATCATTCATGCTGAGAGCTTGGGAGCAAGGCCGATGCTGGGTGTGCAGGCTGCGGGTCCTGCTCGCCCAGGAAAGTTAGGGAATTAGTTTGCTCGCATTTGCTGAGGGCCCGTGTGTGTGTGAGCCTGGCTCAGCCACACACTCAGCCCCTGGCAGGGCTACAGAGATCGTCAGGGGGCCCCACAGCCCAGTGGGAAAGGCTGACGTGGCAGTTGCTTTGCCACCGAAAACACCTGGGGTGTGGTGGGGACGGCAGGAGTCAGAAAGGCAAGGGTCCCGCCAGAGGGCACAGTCTCAGAGCTGGAGCTGGGGAGACGGCAGGGTTCTCACCGAGGGAGTGGCCTGTGCAAAGCCTGGGAGCGTGAGCAGGCAGGGGGCCAGGGAAGGGTGTGCTGCACTGTGGCCCGTGGCCAGAGTGCTGGAGGCAGGGAGATGGAGTTCTGGGGCGGGGGCCTCGGTCCCCCACGCCTCCTCCTTCAGGTGGGTGAGACCTACAGGCCGTGCTGGGCCCCAGGTGCAGATCCTGGGCTGCCCCCTGGGCACCCGTGCAGCCCCCTTCCCTGGGCTCTAAGGGGGTCCTCTCCCGAGGCCCCTCCTTCCCTACTGCGTTGTCACACGGACACCTCTCCCTCTCTGTCTCTGGTAAGGGCACTTGTCGCAGGGTGTAGGCCCACCTCTGGGGTTTCTTCCTTTAGTGACCACTGCAAAGACCAGGTGGGCGCACCTCCTGTGGGGGCCACCAGCCGGCCGGCTACAGCGGCCAGCACTCTTACACAAGGGGATATTTGTCCGTTCACGGGGACAATAGACGCACGCCAGCAACGGGGTCCGGAAGTCCACAAAGACCTTCAGTAGGTGAGCCCCCTCCTTGCTGCGCCCCCCACCTCGCAGTGCCCCCATCCCCCACACCGCGCCCTGCGGTGTAAGCACCTTCCATGCAGCTTGGTTCCCGTACAGCAACCAGCACGCGGTGCGGGCACAGTGCGGCGGCTTGGGCGCGAGCGAAACCTCACGGGCAGGTGAGCGAGCGCCTCCATCAGCCGCGTCCTCCCGCCGGCACCTGCCTCCGCTGGGGTCACACAGGAGCCTCCTCCTCTGGGCCCGTCGCCCGTGTCGCCCGTGTCGCCCGTGTCGGCGCCTGTGCGCACGTCTCTGCCCGAAGCGGCAAAGGGTGCTGTAAAACGAAACCATGAAAACGGACCCTGAGCCCAGGGCTCGCTGCTCACTAGACTCCAGCGGACGGTCCCACCGGGCCTGCGAGGTCCTGGTTCTCCCCGGCCCACCCGGGGTGCGGCCACATATGGGGAGTGTCAGGAGGGACCTGGCTCTGGGTGCCCCCTCCGCTCTGCTGCTCCTGCATGTCCTTCAGCCTGAGGCTGGGTGACCCCCGCTGATGCCAGGTGGGCCATCTCCCCCTGGGCCAGCCCACACCGCAAGTGCCTGAGCGAAGCCAAGGGCGCCCCCCCCCCCCCCCCCCGGTGTTGGGAAGATCATGCGCACAGGCCTTGCACCTGCGGGCAGGGGGTGGACCTCCCTCCCGTGAGATTAGGAAAGTGACACGGCCACCTCACCGGGTTCACCCTTCAAGAAACATCGATTGGACGCCTCCTGGGTGCCAGGCACTGCTCTCAGCCTGGGGGACCCACGTGAAATGGCCCGGCGCATGAGAGGGGTTCCAGACATGCCGGCACCCCACTGCGGCTGTGTGCACTGCAGCAAAAGGGCCCTTCCCTCTCTCCCAGCTAAACATCTCGAAGAAAGCAATAGTCACTGCCAG
>NW_011889124.1:919280-920805 GCF_000151845.1 Pteropus vampyrus
CTCTCCCAGCTAAACATCTCGAAGAAAGCAATAGTCACTGCCAGCGACAGACAGTCAAAAGCGTGCTGTCACTTCAGGTCGACGGTCCCTCAGGGCCGCTAGGCCAAAGGCTGTGAACAACCTGGCGGGGGGAGGGGCTGTCCCTTTTGCCGCTCGGGGCGTTATCTAGTCAAGTGGAAAAGTACTGTTTGCTGGGTAGTAAAAACCCCATTGTTCACAGCTCGGAAACGTCGGTGAATAACTGTGCCCGGCCTGTGCCAGCCGTGGGAAACGGCTTTCTGCACGACAAGAGCAAAGTGCACGTCTCCCGCAGCAGCTTTAAACGGGTCCAGAGCCCCGGGCCCATCAACGCCACACAGCCTGAGTGGGTTTCCAGCCCCCCCGGGCTGGCCCTGCATAGCCCCCGCTGGACGGCCCAGCAACACTGGGCGCCAGCGCTGTGCTGGCACGGAACACAGCGAATGCGGCCTCAGGTTCCAGGTCCAGTGGCGGTCACCGCGGTGGGGCAGGCCCCGGGGTGTGGCTGCTGGGACCTGGCGGCAGGCCCTTCTCTGGAAGCCCCTCGGCGTCTGCAGCAGGCCCTCTTCCTGACCTTAGAAGGAGCAGGGGCCTGCGGGTAAGAAAGCTTGTCCCGAGGGGCCAGCTGGCGAGCTCTGTGTGGCTGAGGTACCTATGTCCCTATCTGCGGGGCCTGGCGCAGTGACTCAAACACGTGGGGCGGAGCTCACGGCAGAATCGCAGGCAGCAGGCTGTTCTGGGAGGGCAGTGACCTACCTTCCCATCATCTGGATGAAAATGGAGGTGCAGAGTGAGGGCGCCTGGGGTACAGGGCTGGGAGGAGGCTCCGCTAGGGGGAGCTGGGAGCTCTGGTGAGCGCTCACTGCTGTAATTGCCGTAACAACGAATGACCGCCTGTGGTTTAACTGTTTATGATGCACTTTTACTGGGTTACAGGTAGAATTGTGTCCCCAGAAAATTCATTGCTGATGTCCTAACTCCTAGTACCTCAGAATATGACCTTTCTGGGAACAGGGCCACTGCAGGTGTAATTAGCTAAGATGAGGTAGGTCATCGGGGTGGGCCCTGACCCAACAACCAGTGGATTTCAAATCCGGACAGACACGTACACAGGGAGGACTGAAGATGAGGATGGAGGCAGAGATCCAGCGACCTCTGCCATCCAAGGACCGCCAAGGAGTGCCTGAAAAGCGATAGAAAAGGTGAGGGGCCTGAAGCAGACAGAACCAGCTCTGTGGGCACCTTGTCTAGGACTTCCAGCCTCCAGAACTGAGAGAGATTAAATTCCCATGGTCCTGAGCCGCCCCGGGAAGCTCATCCACGCTCCCGCCTCTACTGGGGAGCGCCTTGAGCGGGCCCTGGGCGCCCATGGGGAAAAGCCCTGCGGACACCCCTGATGCAGCCGCGCCGGCTCAGCCAGCCAGGAAGGGCCAGTCCGCCTGCCCTGGGGCTTGTTGTGGACTGAAGTCGCGTGTCCTTGGGCAAGTTGCTGAACCTCTCTGGGCTC
>NW_011889124.1:921995-930277 GCF_000151845.1 Pteropus vampyrus
CCCTTCCCAGACGCCCTTGCGGCCGCGCTCGGGCAGCGTCAGCCTGGGTCCGAGCCGCCCGGCCGCCCGGCTGCTCGGCGGGCCGGACGATCAGGGTGTACCGAAAGCGGGAGCCGGGAGTGATGGCTCGTACCCGGCGTCGTTCCTCAGGGTGTTTTCTGTCCCAGTTGGGTGCTACCGACCTGTCACTAAGGTTTCAGAGCCGTACACCATAGAAATGCTGACTGAGTCGAAAAAGTTCGAGGAGGCGGGTGCAGCTGAATTTCTTTTCACCTTCTCAGACCGGGGAATATGCGCCGTTTTGTTCCACTTGGACTCAGAGTTGTTTGGACTGCGACAGGGAAGACTGGGCTGTGTCAGAAACGGTGAAGGTGATGATTCTTCCTGTCTGAACCAGAATTCACCAGAGCTCACTGTTGAAACAAACATGTGTCCAACTATGACCCATTGACTCCTTAAAATGAGAACAACCCTAAGCCTGCCTGGGAGAAGCGTGTGACACGTAGTTACACAGTGGGGTGGGGACTGTCTCATTTCTGCCTTTTGAGCCCTTCGTTAGCTCCCTGAGGAATCCACCCGTCAGACAGTCTCGTCTGAGGTGGGTTGACATAAACCGATCCACTTGGAGCCCCACTTCCATTTTCCCGCAACAAACTCCGTCAGACGTTTCCCTCCAGGCACCCTCTGTGGTGCTTTTCAGGCCCACAGGCGTGCTCGGGGCACCTGTGGACGTTTGGGACCTTGAGATGCGCCTTCTTTGCACGTGGCCTTCGTGGCCCTCGTCTCACCTTCCCAGTTGTCCAGGTTCCCGGGGGCCCCCTGAGTCCAGCTCTTGCCGCCTGTGTGGCTCAGTCCTGGGATCGCAGGTTTCATTTGCCATCTCTCAAATTGGTGCATCTTTAAAAAACTGGGACTAAGTGAATTTCTTGGTGCTGCCGCATGTTAGAGACAGTTTGAAGTTGGTCTCTGCCAGTGTGTGCGTGACGGGCCGACCGCCTCTGAAGCTGTGTCGACCACAGTGCGGCAGCACCTGCTAGGGGTGGCTGCAGAGCGTGGGGCTGGTCTGGGTCCCCGAGGCCCCTGGCTTGCCTGGAGAAGGGCCAGCGAGAAGGGAGTGCGCTGCCCTGGTCCCCATACGGTGGTGCCTGGCTCAGCACAGCGTCTGCAGACCAGCCTGCCCGAGGCTGCTGAGGATAGCAAGGGCCGCAGCCGGCCGCTCCGGGGATTCCATGACTTCAGGTGGCTTCACTGGGTGCTTGGGCGATGTTTACATGAATGTACCAGAGCAGGGTAGGGGGTGTTTGTTTCTGATGTTGTCACTTATTTTGACTGTAGAATTTTGGTTGGTTTTTAATACAACTTTCACAGACACACCAAAGTAGAGAATAGTCTGGATCTCCGTAACCGTTGTCCAGATTCCGTGTGAAGATTTTGCACATTTGCCCTTCTTTTTAAAAACCTTTTCCTTTTGTCTTTGCCAAAATCACAGACGTTACTTTATCTCTACTTCCATAGGCATTTAAACAAAAGAGAAAACAGACCTCAGTAGAGTCTTTTACGTTGCCTTACGAGGGACTTGGGCCATTTTAGCCTGATGTAGAAGCTGTTTTAAATGTGAATCACGTTTTGTCATAGAAAAGCTGTTAAAATTGCGATTACATTGTTGGCAGAGACAACAGCAAATACGCTCAGGATCCACGCTCTTCGGCCTCTGTAAGGTTTAACCTTCAGTTCCTGCCCAGGGGAGTGGGCGTGCCTCACCCCCACGCTTGCGTCCCGGGGTGGGGGTGTCGAGGCGGGGCCTCCTGACCAGCCAAGTGTGGGATGGGGCATTGGGTGGTCCTCGGATGGCACTGGGCAGAACTCAGAGTGAGGCCAGAAAATAGCGGTGGTAAACGCTCAGTCACAATCAGGAATTCAATGTCTCTGAAACGATGGTAGGGCAATGAACAGTTGAGAGGAACTTTGCTTTCCGTGAAGATTCCAGGGCGAGCTGAATGGCTCAGTCCTTAAAAAACGCTGACCAAGAAATGGAACATTTCTGATCTGTTCCTTGTGCTAACAGGAGGCTCTGAAGTCCTTTTGGCTCTAGAACTTGCTAAATGTCAGTTGTTTTGGCGACTTTGCCGGGGAGCTGGATTTTCCAAAGATGCGCGGGTTCGTAGAAAGAAGGTTTCGAGTCGGATCTGGCTTGGTTGGTAGTTTTTTCCTCCTTTTTCTTCCTCGTGCAGCGAGACAGCCCTTCAGTGTCACAGAACCGCGCATCGTGAAGGGCCCTTCTTCTTCCCCGTGACTGTGTAGCAGATCACTCCGAACAGATGGCTTCAGCAACACGAGTGTGTCCCCTCACACTCTGTAGTGGGAAGCCTGACCTGGGTGTCACGATGCTGGAACACAGGGGTCCGCAGAGCCTTTTCCAGTCCCCGGGACACCGCCTCCTGGCCCGAGCCCCGCCCGCTCCAGCGTTCCACCCGGCGTCGGCATCCAGCGTTCCTGTGGTTAGTTGGGGCCGCCTGGGCAGTCCAAGGTGTCTCCTCACCCCAGAGTGGGCTCGTTTGCACCTGCAGCCTCGGTTTTCGTCTGCCCGGGTGCAGGGCCGAGGGTGTCACCCGGGGTCATTGTTTTGCCCACAGCGAGGTCTCCAGTGTCAGTTTTAGGAACTGCTGGCCAGGTATACTATGCTAAGATGTGGAGAGGTGTCGGCCCGGTGTCACTGTCTGCCTGACTGGGCTTAAGGGGCGTCTGCGAGCCCCACTGCTGCGGGTTACTGGCTCTCCTGCCAGGCTGAACTGTGCTGACAGGTTTGCCAATCTGGGGACATTGTCCTTTGGGTTAAGTGACAGACCTGGGCTTTTTGGCCTGCCCTTCGGAGCCTGTCATGCGCTCTCGCTCTGAACGCGGCTCTCCGCCAGGTCGAGGACACTGCCCTGTGGGGTCTTCCTTTGGTTTCCCGCCAGCCCGCGCGTGTGGAAGGCGCCCGTGGGAGGACAGCCTGCCACCCGCTGGCTTCGCTCAGCCGCCCGGCTTGCCGGTGCCCACCTGCAGGCCCCCAGTTTGCTGTCGAGGCAGCTGCCCTTTAAGCCCCGCGCTTCGTCGCCCCACGTTCCCCTGGCAGCTCCGCCTCCCTGCCACCCACCTTCCTTTTCCCGGGCCTGGCCCACCTCCGGGCCGGGTCGCCACTCTTCCCTTGGGGCGTCCTGTCGGCTTGCCGCCTTCCTCCCGAGCTGAAACCAGCCGCACAGAAAGGCAGACCACCCAGGTTGGTAGGTGGCCGTGTCATCGGCAAGGGAGCGCATCTGCCGGGCTCGGCGTGGGGGCCACGGGAAAGAGGAGTTTTCTGCTCCCACCCGCCAGGACCTTAGAGTGTATAGAGGCCTTCGCGGGGGTCGGTCACATGCACAGGGGGCCTTGGAGGGGTCGGTCTCCCACGTTTCTGTCTCGGGGCGTGTCCTCGGCTGGCTTCTGTCATGGGGAAGTAAGTGGAGTGCACAGTCCAAGCATGGGACAGTGGGGAGCCTCCAGGTGCCCAGGCCCGCTCGCAGGGCAAGCCACAGTCACGTCTTCTTGGTGACTTTACAACACTTCCTGGTTTTCCAGACAGGAGAGGGACCTTCTGTCCCCTGAGCTAATGCGACAGTTAATGGGGGTAGGTCTTTGTCTGCGGCCTTCTGTTTAGTTTGTATCTTGTGTGCGTGTCTTTCCCTGCTGGTTGCTAGCCGCCCTGAGGGCATGTGCCTGCCCTGCCGCATCTGGCCGCATCTGACCCGAGCTGCACCTTCTGGTTCCACCCCTGCCCTCGGGTTCAGTGACAGGCCCAGGGGCCTGCGCAGCTCGCCTGGGACCACGGGGCTGCCAGCGCACCACCCGAGGGGCACTGGTGCCAGCATGTCAGTGAGGCTGCTGCTCAGGCGGCCCTTTCAGCTGGTCCAGTGCTTTTGGGGACACAGGCAACTCAGTTACTTAGTCCGGCCTACAAGTAGACTTTTCATCTTTGGGTGGATTCTGGCTTTTTGTAGCGGAAGTTGTCGAGCACGCGCGCGGGAGTGAAGGCGGCCGCGGTGGCCCCCGCCGTCATCCCGGGTGCCACTCATCGCCGGCCTTTCTCGCTCTCTCTCGCTCCCTTCTTCATTGTCTCAGTTGCTGAAGTCTTTGCGAGCGAGTCCCAGGATCCTAGCTGTTCGGAAGGTCACACGTGGCTTTCCGAGTGGGGACGGCCCGTGAAGTTTGGATAGCAGGTGGTTTCCCGGAGCTGCTTCGTGTTTCTGCGGAGTGTGGCCCCCTCGCACTGGACCCCCCGCGACCTTCAGAATTGTGGTCGCCTTTGCCTGTCAGATGTCCCTAGGTTTCCAGCACATCCGGGAGAACTCAGTCTGAATGTCCTCGCCTGCTGGGGTTGTGGGAGTGCATGTGCCCGCTGGTTAGAAGGTGGCTGTAAAAGGTGGTTTCAGCGTGTGGCAAGGTGCCCTGTGTGCCCAGCACGGGGCTAGCGGTCCCCATTCACTCCCCGCAGCATGTCCAGGAGGCGAGTGGGAAGGCCTCGGAAAGCCGCGCCCCCTGCAGAACAGCACATCCAGGCTCTCCCGGGAGTGAGGCGTCGGAGGCTGGCGGTGGAGGCCCTTGGAGCTCGGCACAGAGCCTGTGCGGGCATCTTGTCTTTGTGGCTGTAACCTGAGCAGACGCCGGAGGCCGGCAGGGGACCGGGGCATGAGGGTGATTGAGAGTAAACATCTAGAGTTAAGAATAGTCTGAGACGGGGTGGAAGGGTGTGAGGGGACAGCGCTCCTCGTTCTCGTCACCGTCCACCTTGACAACTGTCCGTTTTTCTTTTAGGCAGCTGATGGCACAAGAACCTCTGGAAAAACTGGGATTCGGAGATTTGGTAGATGGAAAATCAGAGACTAAAACTAAATTTTGATGGGAAGAAGACTGCCGGGCCGTGTCGGGGGGTCGTCTGGGACAGAGCGATGGTGCTAACCTTGTCACTGGGACGCTTTACTTACAAGGTGGTGTGACCGAAAAGGGGCATCCAGAGCGCCCTCGAAGTACCCCATGAAGTCAGAGCAGATGCACCTCCTTGGGCCTGGCGGGTAGCTGGGGGAGCGGCTCGCCCTCTCGCCCCCCGAGTGTGAAGGTTTATCTCTAAATCCACGTGTGTGACGGAGTCCCTGGGGGGGCCCGTGGCGGACAGCGGGGGAGCATGCGGAGCCGGGTCTCATCGGCCGGTGGACTCGTCGGGTCTCTTGTGAAACGGCGGCTTCGTGTTGTGCTCAGTACCTTTGTGCTAAACGTTCCTGAATCTCAGCCTGTCATGTGGACAGATGGTGTTAGAAAACCATTCCCTGGCACAACAATTCGTCTGTCTGTCTGTCTCTTTCTTTTTTAACAAAGTAGAAGATAAACCAGGGGTTGAGAAGTCGTCTGGCTTTTGACTTGTCTGACTTGATCTTTCTCGGGTGGGGCCTGAACACCACGTCCCTTTCTGATCAAACGGTCGTTTTCTGATTCGTATCAGACTATTCTTACCCCTAGATGTTTACTCTCAATCACTCGTGGTCATAACTCTGAAAGCGGGAGTCCACACACTGGCAGTGTGGCTCACACGGCTGCCTTGCTCGGCCCTCCCTCCGTAAGGGCATGCGCCCGCAGAAGTCCTCCACGTGTGCTGGGGTCACAGTGCCGCAGCAGCTGGCCTTTGACCACAGCTGCCTGTGGGTCAGTTAAACCTCACAGATTTTTAGACACTGAGCCAGGATCTCGGGGTGATTTTGGTATGTGACCAGGGTTCAGAACCACACACAGAACACGGAGTGCGTCTGGGTCTGGGCCTGCTTGCCCTCGGTCCTGTCCCCCGCTGCCTGAGCTGCCTTCCCTGGCTCTTGGTCAGCTGGTTTTTGTCCCAGTGTGGCCAGTGGGAGAAGATGATGGGAGATTCCAGAGCATGTCCCCCTCCGATGATGACTCCGGTGGTGACCAGGTCTTCTCCAGGCTCACAGGCGGGGACAGTCAACCTTGACCTAGGCCGGCTTGGGCTCCTGGGTCCTGGGCAGTAGCGGCGTCTCCACTGGGCCCAGTGCCAGCAGCCCTGTCCCTCTGTTTTCAGTCTGCCGCTGCTGGGCATGTCCCGTTGGTTGGCACGTCCCGTTGGTTCTGCCCTGAATCAGGCCCCGCCCACAGCCGGCCCCGCCCACCGGGCTCTCGGAGCCTGCCCCGTGCTGACGCGGTAGCACCACCTGCTCCGGGCTGCAGTTTGTCACTGGTCTTTGTGTGGTCTCATCGTATGCCTTTAATTGTGCTGCCTATTTTTTGTATGTTATTGTCTGGTTTATGAAGTCTTGGTTTTTACCACCAAACCAAACCGAGCCATCAAACTATTTTGTGTTTTTTAGTAGCACAAAATTACATACACACAAAGTTATTTATTGCAGCATTGTTTGTGATTACAAAACACGAAGTCATCCAAGTGCCTGCCCCAATGAGTGCTTGAGCACACGGGCTCGTCCACAGAGCAGGGCACGTGTGGGGAGGGTGGGGACGTCTCCGGCTGACGCGGAGCGACTGGTGCCGTGAACACACTGCTAAGTGAAGAGGCGGACCTTACACGCGCATCTCCAGTATGCTGAAAAGAGATGAAAGACTAAAAATACCTGTGTATTTGTACAAAAAAGAAAGTCCTGAAGGACAAACCAGAAACTGGTGAGAGTGGTCACAACACAGTCTAGTTCGGACTCCGAGCCGTGTTCGTGTTTTACATGCACCCAACGCCAGGTGGAGGACCAAGTGGCCTGCGTGTCCAATACAGGGCCAGAAGGTCGGGACCCGCCACCACACGTGTGACGTCCTCGTTCTCGTACGGTGTGTGTCTTCCTGCACCGTTTCTAATTTTATGTCGACAGGAGGCATGTTGGAGTCCACTGTGACAGTGGTCTGGGCGACGGCGTCGCTGACGACACACGGCTCTCCTCACGTATTTTGTAGCAAGCGTGTCGTTTCTATAGAAACAATAAAGTCATTCGTTTGAACAAGCTCATTGTGTTTACGTGTAATTTTATATCTATAAATTACATGCCTGTGGTTGTAATTTAATATTGCCCATAAATAGAGCCTGGTTTCTTTTTCCTGGTAAAACGGCCGTGTGTGCGTTGGAACGCAGTGTGGCCCTTGCTGGCGTCCGCAGAGCACAGGGCTGCCTGGCCAAGGGGCTCCTGGAGCGACGGGCCGTGTCGGTCAGCTCTGGTCTCCCGTAGGAAGCTGTGAGTGAGGTCACACGAGCCTCCCTGGGCGACCTCCCTGTCCATGGTGCCCACCTTACTGCTCTTTACCTGGAAAGGGCGAGCTGCTCTCTGCGAGACCCAGCGTTCCGCCCACCTGTTGCCTGGAGTCAGTCCTTTAGAGAGTGGACATTTCTGGATGAGAGGGCAGAGGGCTTATGATTTCAAGAGACTCCAGAGAGCTTTCTGTTAGGCCAGGGGGCACGTGACTTTGTCATAACACTGTAAATCAGGTTACGAGCCCAGACCTCACAGCAGGGGGCTAAAGTACAGGGTAAGGTTAGGGGTGCTGCCCGGGAAGAAGGGCCGGCCTGCCCAGGTGGGCTTGGGAGGCACTGCCCGCCACTTCCTTCATGAGGGAGCTCACACTGTCCCAGATTCAGAGGAGGGGACACAGACCCACCCTGCTCCCCCAGGCGAAGTGTGAGTGTGCTTGCATTGGGCCCCACACTTGGGGGGCCAAAGATAGGACCAGAGCTGAGCGTCTCTGAGACCCCCAGTCCTGACACGCCGTCCAGGCTGGGGACTTGGGGGCAGGGGTCCAGCTGAAGCTCATCAACACCCCCTGACCCCACACCATGTGCCAACACCCCTGTTCACGTCAGGGCAGCACTGAGCCCGTGCTGCTGCATGCCTGGCAGCCGGGGCCTCGCTGTCCACACCCGCGGACCGAGTGACCGGGGCAGAGGCCGCAGGGGATGCAGGTGGAGCTGGGGATAAGGGGCTGCAGGGGAGCTGGGGGAGGGCTCCCGCCAGCCGCAGGCCCCTTGCCCCTGGGGTCCAGTGCTCCCTGCCCAGTCTGCCCACCCAAGGGGCTCCTGAGGCCTGTGGTGCCTATGGGGCCAGGGTTCCAGAGGCCACCCTGTGCCAGCCAGCCCTCGCTGGGTTGCAAGGCACCCCAAACTAGGCTTAAACAACTGTTCTGTGGTGACCGTCCTCACCACCGTGGGTTGGCTGTGCTCAGCCGAGTCCTCACTAGGAGGTGGCTGAGGCCGCTTACCTGGGCTGGGAGGC
>NW_011889124.1:931190-936225 GCF_000151845.1 Pteropus vampyrus
TTCGGATCTGAGGACTTGTGTAAGCAGGACCGAGACGGAATTGCACAGGGCGTGTCCCTCGCGTCCTGTGTCCAGCCTCCCCCACGTTGTGGCATGTGTCAGTGCTCTCTCCTCTGCGTGGCCGACATGACTCCGTGGCGTGGACAGTCCGTCATCCACCGATGGACACTGGCTCGTTCCCACCCTCTGGCTGTTGTGCCTGGGTCCGCCGTGAGCCTGAGTGTACAGGTGTGTGCTTGCACACCTGTTTTCAATCCTTCAGGTCTGTACCTGGGAGAGGGATTGCTGGGCGGTGTGAGGACTCGCCGTTTGACCGTGTGAGGGACTACGGGCTGTCGTCTGCAGGGGCCACCCTTTCCCCACCCCTCAGCTCGTGCGCCGGGTCTGACCCCCCCGAACACCCTCCTCGCCGGCATTTTCCGCTTTTAAATTCTAGCCATCCCAGTGGGTGCAGGGCCGCATCGCACGGTGTTTGTGTTTTGTTTTTGAAATCTTTTTTCCGTTAAATTTATTGGGGTGACATTAGTTAATAAAATTATATAGGTTTCACGTGTACAGCTCAATGATATATCATTTGTACGTTGCATTGATCTCGTGTTTCGATCTGCGTTTCCTGATGACTAACGGTGTGGAGCATCTTTTCATGTGCTTCTTGGCCATTGTGTGTCTTTCTTGAAGAAATGTCCACCCAGACGCCTTCCCTTTCTCTGGCCCCTTACCTTTTTATTACTGACTTGTAGGAGTTCTTTAGAATTGAATTGTTTTGGGTTGCACCTCTTGCCTGTGAACTTAAAACCCACTGCTTTGCGGTCGTTGCTGAAAGGGGCCGGGGCCGGGGCGTGACCCCACTGTGCTCTCTCAGGTCTCGCCCTTCTTTCCAGGCCACGTACGCGAACAGCTGGACGTGGTCCCCGCCCCTTCCCAACGAGGGTGGCCATCCGGGGTGCCCGCCCTGCTCAGGCCGTCGCCCAGGGGCCTGAAGAGACTTGCAGACCACGTTGTCTCGGGCCAGACACTATTTCTCTTTGAGAAACCAAGCAAAATACATTTTTAAATGTCTTGAAGCCCACTCAACAAACATGAGCAACCCTGCTCCCCACATGTCATCTTTGGGGACACCCCTGGAGACTCCCGCTTTAGGAGGGGGTTTCTGGAGCTGGCGCCACTCCCAGACAGTGGTGTGGGACCCTCTCTGGTCCCAGTGACCTGTGGCTCCTCAGACTGTCTTGGGGCTGTGGATTCCCGCGCCGCTGGCTCGGGTGGTGGCGCGTGTTGGCGTCTGTGCGTGAGCCCCTCGTACCGGGCTCCTGCGCGACGCAGCTGTGCCTCGCGTTCACTTTCCTTTTGTTTGTTTTGTTTGTTTGTTTCTGTTGGTAAAAAAAGAATGATCCTTTTTGGTGGGGGTGGGGCCAGAGGCTGACAGCAGTGACCGCAGGCACCGTGTTGGGCGAAGGCTGGCTTTAAAACAGGAACCGTCCCCAGCCACTCCAGGAAGCTGTCCCTCAGGGCCAGCACAGGCCTGTCTTGCCTTTGGTCACCGTTCTTCATGCTGCCTTCACCCCTCTGGGTGGCCGCGCCCTGGGGACCGTGCTTCCTTGCCTCAGCCTCCCCCTCCTTTGTCCCTCCTGGGGGCGTTGCCCACAGCTGACACTCGGGCACGCAGCACAGAGCTGCCTCCAGGGCACGTCCGCACACCGCATCCCAGCTCCCCACTCCTGGGAAGACCCCTGGGGTCCCTCCCGGGCCTGGCATGGCACACGTCAGGGAGAGATGTGGGAGAGATGTGACCACAGCCACCTGGCGAGGGTGGGGGCAGGAGCGAGGCCCCGGGCGGGTTCTGGGCGGCCTGGCCCTAGCTCCTGCGCTGCTCCCCGCTTGCCCGAGGCCACCCTGCGACCTCACGGCCACTTAGCCTGGGAGCTGCGGTGTGTCTGCAGGGGCTCAGGGTGGGGTCTGGGTCGGGGAGGCAGTGCCTGTTCCTCTGCCCGGCCAGGGTCGGGCCGGTTTGGCTGGAATCCGCGGGTCTCGTGACAGCAGGGTGCAGTCTGCTGGGCACCCTCATCGGAGGCTGCGGGGGCTGGCGTGCAGCCCCTGCTTGGCGAAGGCTGTCGAGGGGAGGGTCCCGGGCCTCCGCCGCCTCGGGCCAGCTGCCCAGGAAGCCGGTGCCATGGCAACCGAAGAGCCACTAGTCTTCACTGAGCACCTGCCCTGCGGGGCTGCGTTGGGCTGGTGGGGGGGGGGGGGGGGGCGGGACGTTCTCCTGCCGGCCACCTCCTCTGTCCCATCGCCTGTCCCAGGCAGTCGTGCCCACCCCACCTGCTTTGCAGAATTTCCTCAGGAATCCAGACAGCAGCAGGTGTCAGGCGGAGGAAGAGCTGCCGGTAGCAGGCGGTGATGGCCAGCACCCCCCGGGGCTCCAGGGGTCCGGGGAGAGGGGCCTGTGCAGGGGCTGGGGCACCCCAGCCCTCACGACACTTCCTTCTCTCGGCGCTTGTCCTCTTCCCCCCACCCAGGCGCCCCACATCCTCCCTGCAGCTTCCCCTCTCCATCTTCCTGTCCTCCCTCCCGCTTCGTGGCAGCCTCTCGGCCTCTCCCCTGCTCGGCGCCCCGGGTGGGCTGGCCGCCTCTCGGCTGTCTGACCGCCCCGGGCTCTGTCCCCAGCCCTCCGTGTCTGCTCACAGCCCCCAGGTGTGTCTGTCGTGGGCTTGGGTGGCCGCCATCCCCGGCCCTCTGCATCCTGGGTGTTTCTCCCTCTCCCCAATGTGAGTGTCCCCCGTGCTCACTCCTCCAGGACCCACAGGGCAGACCTGATGGTCACTCTTCTGACTCCCCAGTCGCCCTCCCGGGCCCATGCCAGGACCAGAGCTGGCCTTGAGAGCCCTCCAGCCCCTTCCAGGGCCGGCACTCACCCTCCGGGAGTTCTCTCCTCCAGCTGGCCCTCACCCGCCCTGGTCACCTCAGCTCAGGGAACAGCCCTCGGGAATCTTGTGCTGACCCGGGACCCCCAGCTGGCTCAGCCACCTCCCTGATGCACCGCCTCCCCCCCAACCAATCTAATGCAGGTGACCGCCCATCACAGTTTGCCTCCCTGGAGCCCGGGACTGCCCTACCGGGCCACCGGCCAGGGCACGGGGAGCAGCAGATGCGCCGTAAGTGTTTGTCGAGTGAAAAGACACCTGTGGGACCCCTCCAGCTCGAAGGGAAGTGGCAGGGGAGGCCTTCTGGGAGGGAGGGAGGGAGGAAGAGGGAAAGCCATGAGGTTGGGACCCCACGGGGACTTGCTGGGGAGGTGGGCCCCGTGGGCTGCGGTTGTGACTCTGACGGGCAGCGGTCAAGGCGAATGGGTGGAGGGTGCAGAAGTGGGCACCGGCCAGCTAGAGGCACCAAGGGGGCCATGCGAAGGCCACATCCTTTGGCTTCAAGGGGAAGAAAATGTGCCCGGACTTGGGCGTGGGGTCTCCAAGGCCACGGCCCCTCCTTGCTTTCATCTCCCCAGATCAGGTAGATCAGACAGCCCCAACTCCAACCCTCCAGGGCAGAACCCCCAGAGAACTGGGCTGTGTGGGGGCAGGGGCCGGGGGAGCGGGGAGAGGCAGGGAGGCCCCAGTCCCTCCAGTGCTGAAGGAGGCCATGGCGGCTTCCTGCCAGTGCCGAGAAAACAGCCGAGGAGCTGGACTCGCTGTGTCCGTTCGCCCCGCCGCCTCCAGCAAGTTCCACAGACCACGTGGCTCGGAGCAGCGGGAATGGGCTCCCTCAGTGCTGGAGGCTGGCTTCAGACTCCCGTGGCTCAGGGCTGGTGCCTCGGCCGCGAGGCGGGGTCTGTTCCAGGCCCCCTCCCTCCCTCCCTCCGCAGGCCGCCGGCGCCCCCAGGCTTCCTCGGCTTGTGAGCGCATCAGCCTGATCTCGCTCCTTCGCGTGGCCTCCGTGCGCCTGTGTCCAGATCTCCCTTCTGTAAGGACATTGGTCATGGGATACAGGGCTCAGCCCAGTGACCTCTCCGCCACTTGACAATTGCAAAGGCCCTGTCTCTGGCCGTGCCACGGTCACAGGGCCGGAGTTAGGACTCCAGCATGCCTTGTTTAAGGCGGCAGATCAGCCCATGTCACAGGCCAGCAAGTACAACTGCACGCGGGCGGGGAGCACTGCCTTCCGGGGCCGTCCATTTCGGGGTCGCCCCCTCCACCAGGCACCACTGCTGGCCCTCCTCCTCTCCGGCCTGGGCCTCCAGCCTGGCTCCCTCACCCCGGGGCAGACCCCATCGCCTGCGGGGAAGGGCGACCGGCCGTCTGCTCCGCGTGGCCCGCACCCATTTCCCTCCATCAGCACCTGCTCCCCGCCCCGCCTGGAGCCCGGCTTCGGATCCCTGTCCGGTCTCTCTGTCCAGTGCGCGCCAGCCCAGCTCCTCTCGGGACCCCTCCTCCCGCCACTCCAGGAAGGCCAGGGCCTGCCCTCCGTGCTGGGACTTGGACGACAAGGCCTGCGTTTCAGGCCCAGAGCATCCGCACCTTCCTGGGCACTGCCACCCAGCCCTAGCGTCCCTGAGGAGAGACGGAAGTCGGTCTTGTGCCGCCGAGCGCTCGCACCCACGCGGCATGTGGGGGAGGGGCTGCCGGACCCTGGGGCGCTCGTGGTGGTCACGTGTTGGGAATCCAGCTAAGAAAATGTCACCTGTCAGTGAAAAGAGTCTAGTGGCAGGGTTTCTTTTGTATTCTCAAGGGGGGGTTGGGATGCGGGGCCCTTCCCCCACCCCCATCATCTCAAGGCTCTTGGCTGAGAGCTGGGCGCTCCGAGGTCCTTGGGCAAAATCCTGACCCTTTTTCCTCATCTGGGGATCCTGCCTGGGCAGCCCAGGAGGCAAGACCAGAGGACCAGGGGCTCCCTCCGTGTTCTAAGAGGCTATGGACCATTCCAGAAGGAGGCTGAGGGATTATTAATAGTGGCTGGCTCAGAACGGCGAGGGGCGGGGGCGGGACGAAGCTGATGTTCCAGTCTGTTCTTAACAGGATGTAGCCTTGCATTTGTAATTGAAGAAGAG
>NW_011889124.1:936975-944326 GCF_000151845.1 Pteropus vampyrus
TGGCAGGAATGCGGAACCGGTGCGCGGGCTGAGGCCTCCCAGGATGGCGCAGGGGCGGCGGCCTCGGCGGGCCGCCTGCGTGGGATCCTAGCGCAGCGGGGTGGACACTCCCCGCCCCCGCCCCGGCTCCGGCGTCTCGGGACATCGCTGCCATGGCCAAGGAGCTGCGGAGGGCCTTCCTGGAGCTGCTGCAGCGGCCAGGGAACGCGCGCTGCGCCGACTGCGGCGCCCCGGGTAGGTGCGGACCGCGTGGATGCGGGGCCGGGGGGGATGCGGCCCTGGATAAGTGCGGGCCTTGGTGGGTGCGCCCCCGCTGGGTGCGGACCGCGTGGGTGCGGACCGGTGGGTGCCCGGCCAAGGTGGATGAGGCCTGGGGTGGGTGCGGGGCCCGGTGGGTGCGCCCCAGGTAGGTACAGAGCGGTGGGTGCGGGGCCAGAGGGGATGCATCCAGGGGTGGGTACGGACGCGGGTGCGTGCGCCCAGGGCAGGTGTTGGTCTGGGTGGGTGCCCGTCTGGATGCCAGCCCCGGCGACCGGGAGGGGTGCTGCGGCGCCTGCGTGGCTCCGCCGCCGGCGCGCAGCTTGGTCCTCGCTCGGGGTGGGGCGCGGCCCCGGAGTGCACCTGCTGGGACCAGGACATCGCCAGCCCGTGGCCCCCCTGGCCTGTGGCTGTCGCCTCCTCCCCTCTTCTTCCCCCAACCCCGGCTGCTTGTCTCACTGTCGCCCGCGGACCGCCGCTGCGTTGCGAAACGCCGGCTTCGCAAAGAAAAGAAAGAGGAAATCGCTCCCTGCGACAGGCTGCCAGGGGACACTGTGCGGAGGGGCCCATGGGCTTCTGTGAGTGGGTGTGGGGTCGATCCGGCTCCCCGCCACCTGGAGGTGACTGACGTCATGGGCCCCCCTCTGGAACCGCTCCCTTGTACCCTGCAGACAACGGGGAGGGAGCCGGCGCCTCCACGGGACCGGCGGAGGGCACCCCTCCCCCAGCGCAGCTCCTCACTGCTCCGAGCAGCACCAGGCCCGCCTGCACCGCGCCCTCCCAGCAGGCTTCTCCCGGACTCTGCTCCTGAGGGCCCTGGGAGGTTTCCAGGGGGCCAGCGTCCTGGGGTGCTCCCCCTCCCTTTCTGGGGCTACTTGTCCTGGGATTGGCAGGCAAAGGGATGGGGCAGGACTCTGCTTCTGGGCTGGCAGGGGTGGGGCGGGCACAGCCTCTAGAGGCTCACCTGCTCATATCCCCAGCATGGAGGGTGGCCCCGCTGAGGGGCTGTCACCCAGGTACCCCAGGGACTCTCACTGGGGGCTCCCAGCTTGAACCTCCCAGAACAAAGCCAACATACACGGAGTGGTCAAAGTCCCCAAAAGGAAAGTAGGAAGACCTCGCATTTGTCCTGGGACAGTCCCCGGATGGGTCCCATCTCGCCCATCCACTGGGCTGGGAGGGGTCTCTGGCAGTCCCAGGTGCTACGAAGCTGTTGGTCAGCTGCAGTGTGGCCACATGGGGCCACACCGGGAGCTCAGGTGTCCCACAGGGGAGGAGGCAGTGATGGGCTTTTCCAGAAGCCGAGTGGGCTGAGGTGGCCTCTGGCTGGGCCTCCTGAGTGGGGTGGGGTGGGAGTGGCATCTCCGTCGCCCCGGGGCACTGCTCCTGGCGGCAGGGCCCGCTCACCACAGACCGCCCGCGGCACCCTCTCCCAGACCTGTTTCCACTCGTTCAGGAAAGCTGGAGAGGCGGCGAGGAAGGGCAGCCCGCAGGCTCCTCTCAGGCTTGGCTTGGGGTGGGGGCGGGGGAGGGGGCTGGCCCTGTCCCTCTCCTTCCTGGCCACTGCGCAGGAGAGCCTCTCTCCAGCCATCTTGGTCCCTCTAGCCTGGTAGGAGGGAGGGGTCTTCCTTGGTGTGGTGGGCCCTGCAACTGCTGCCATGCCCAGCCCGACCCCCCGCTCCGGGGGCTGCCGCCCGTGGCAAGCTCCGGCGGAGCCCAGCTCTCCCTGGTGTTGGGCCGAGCCTCTGGTTTTCAGTTGTCCTGTGACACCCGCATCTTGCTATCCTGCTCCACAGGCAGCCTGTGGAGCAGGCAGCGTAGGCCGGTCACCTGCATTTTACAGCCAGGACACTGAGGCTGCTGTGGGGGACGTGGCGTCGCAGACGCAGACCAGGGCCCCTCGGGCCCGCCGCAGCCCTGCCTGCTCCACTGCGCCTCTGCCCGGCCTTCGCCCCCATGCCCGGAGTGTTGGCCAGAGGCCCGCGGCCCTGCCTGCCCGCATGGGCCCAGTGGAGCGTCCACCCACGGGCTCTACTTCTCAGCTGACACCCTGCTGGTCTGTCCTTGTTCCGTGCCACTGGGGCCTCCAGTCCCTGCTGTGGCCCACACGGGCGGCCAGGGGCCACACTGGCATTGGTGGGGGCAGGGGAGGGCTGTGCGGTGCCGTCGTCAGAACACCGACTGCCGCCAGCAGGAGCCCGCCATCGCTGGGTGTCCCGGCAGCGGGACTTGGGCAGTCCTGGCCAGCTGGCCTGCGAGGGCTGCAGGAGGGGGCAGTCCGAGGACCCCTGCGGCCCCAGGACCTGCTCCGGACCCCCATCGTTTGCCGCAGTGGCGGGCTCCCCTATGCTTTGTGTCATGGCCTCTCAGAGAGGTGTTTCTCATCGCGGGCCGGGGTGGGGTGGGTGGGGAGGGAGGAAGCAGCGCCTCCAGACTTCCTCCGAGTTGCCTACCTAGGTGGGACAAGTGACGGAGTCTCCCCTTGAGCCTCAGTGTCGATGTCCCAGAAGGACGTGGAGACCTCAGCTCTTTAGCTGGCTTGGGCCGTGGGTGGTAATCATGGTGCTCGGCGCACTTCGTCTGGGCACCTGAACGACCTGGGCAGGTGGCCGAGGGCACCTGGCCTGCCCTTCTGTTGGAGAGCCTGGGGCTCAGCGAGATGTCTGGGCCTGGCCAGGTGGGCGTTTGGGCCTCTGCGTTTGAGATCCTGCTGCTCTGGCCTGTGTGCTGGAGCCGGGCCCCAGGGATGCCTGGCTGAGAGTGGCCCTAGGGCCTGTCCTCACTGCACTGGGCTGGAGCGGGAACCCCTCATTCAACCCCGGCAGGCTTGAAGGCAGAGGTGACTTTTCAGACGTTGCTGTACGCCAGGGTAGGAGCTCCTTGGTGGGGAGGAATTTCAGGGATTTGGTCAAGTTTTGGGGGGATCACCTGAGAGGGTGGGTGGCAGGGGGCTGCCGAGGAGCGGGCTGGACACACGTGCCTCAGCAGCCCCTCACCCAGGCGCGTGCTTGGGTTGAAACATTTTTCTTTATTTTACTAAAACATACCGCAGGGCCTTGAATAGGGCTGTTTCGGTCTCACGCTGATGATAAAATCCGATGCCTGTCGGCGTGGAGTGTGCGCCCCTGGCCCGTCTGCGTGGGTTTTCGCCGGACGCGCTTCCCTCCCGCGTCCCGCAGCTGTGCACGCGTGCGTGCGGGTGCGCGCGGGGAGCCCAAGGCGCGAGGCCCCCGCCTGCTGCCTTGAGCTCCGGGGCGGGGGGCGCCACCTTCGCGCCAGAACTGGAAGCCGCGGGCTGCAAAACCCCTGCCTCTCTCCTGTTTTCACGCGTCTTTCTCACGTGTGTCCGGAGCTCACGTTCATTTCGGCGTTGACTGTAGGTGTTTGGGTCCCCGAGCAGAGGTGGGGCCGGGAGGGTGCTGCGGGAGCGGGGCCTCGGGGGCACGGGTTTCCGTGCGGGCGCAGTGGGTCACAGAGTCCCCCCGCGCAGCGGTTCGCGCGTGCAGCTCCGGGCCCTAAGCGCACGCGCCCTGGTGTGCGGCCGCCACCGCCGTCCTCCCCGACTGCCCGTCCTCTAAAGCGGCACCTCCATCGCCCCTCGGCGACACCCCGGCGCGCCCCCAGCCGGGCCCCACGTGAGCGGCGCGCACGGCGCGTGTCCTCCTGTGACTGGCTCATCTCGCGCGACACACTGTCCTCCAGGTGCGTCCGCGCTGCAGCAGGTGGCAGAGTCCCTTCCTTTTGCAAAAAACGAGATGTGATTGACAGGTGACGTCGTATGAGCCCACGGTGCACAACACGGCGACGTGGTCTTCGTGTGCGCGGAGACGGCGCGCGCGCCAGGTCTGGTTAGCGTCCGCCACCGCACAGCTTAGGATCCGCTCTCCCCACCGAGCTCCTGCGGCGGGCGGGATCAGTCCCCAGGCCACTCATCTCGTCACCGGAAGTGATCCCCAGGCCACTCACCTCGTCACCGGAAGTGGGCGCCTTTGGACCCCCTTTACCTGTTTTCCACCCCCTCTGTTCTCTCAGCTGTGAGTTTGGGGGTTTCTGTTGGTTTGTTCTTCTTAGACCCCACATCTGGTGCTTGTCTTCCTCTGACTTATCTCACTGAGCATAATTTCCTAGTGGTCCATCCACGTTGTCCCAAATGACAAGGTTTCAGCCTTTTCACGGCTAAACAACATTCATTGTGTGTGTACCACGTTCTCCGTCCGTCCGTCCGTCCGTCCGTCCGTCCGTCCACGGACACTCGGCTGCTTCCCCGGCTTGGCGTTGCCCATCACGCTGCAGCGAGTGTGGGCCGCAGACGTCTTTCCCTTAGTGCTTTCCCTTTCTCTGGATAAGCACCCGGGGGTGGGGGTGCTGGGTCTCGTGCCGCTCTCCGCCCCCGCACCGGCTCACGGCCCCGGCGCCGGTGCAGGAGGGCGCCCGCTCTCGCGGCCTCGCGGCGCCTGGCAGTTCGCGCCTGTGTGACGGCCGCTCCGACAGGGCGGGGAGGCATCTCCCTGTGGCTCCCATGGGCATCTCCCTGACTGGCGGTGGTGTCGAGCCCCCTTTCACGTGTCTGTTGGCCACTCGGATGTCTTTGGGAAAATGTCTGTTCAGATTCTCTGCCCGTTTTTTAATTAGTTTTTTTTCCTGTTGAGTTGCATGAATTCTTTATCCATTTTGGACACTAACTCCTCATCAGATATGTGATTTGCAGATATTTTCTCCCGTTCTGCGGGTCGTCTTTTCGTTTGTTGACGGTTTCCTTTGCTGTGCAGAAGCCTTTTAGTTTGATGTGGTCCCACTTTATTTCTGCTTTTGTCGTCTCTGCTTTTGGTGTCAAATCCGAAAAAACCATCGCCGAGACCGATGTCAAGCAGCTCACCCCCCGTGTTCTCTCCTAGGAGTTTCACCGTTCCAGGTCTCAGGTTCAAGTTTTCCACCCATTCCGGGTTGATTTTTGTGTTTGGTGTGAGATACTGGTCCAGTTTCGTTCTTTTCCGCGAGGTTACCCAGTTTGGCCAACACCGCTGACTGACGAGCAGACTCTCTCCCTGCTGTGTAATCTTGGCTCGGCTGTCGCGGATTGACTGGCAGTCTGGCGTGGGTTTATTTCCGAGCTTTCTATTCCATTCCATCGGTCTTTGCCATCCTGCTTCGGTTACTGATACAGTCTGGAGTCAGGAAGTCTGATACCTCCGGCTTCGTTCTTTTTCAAGATTGCTTCGGCCATTGGGGGTCTTGTGTGATTCCATACAAATTTTCAGATACTCTGTTCCATTTCTGTGAAAACTGCCATGAGACTTTTGATGGGGATTGCACTGCATCTCTGCTGGCCCCGGGTAGTGTGGACATCTCAACAGCGTTAATTTTTCCAGTTATGAGCACAGAATATCTTTCCATTTCTTGGCATCATAGTCGATGTCTTTCCTCAGTGTTTTATAGGCCTTCCACCTCAATGGATAAGTGTATTCCTAGGTATTTTATTATTTTTGTTGCAATTATAAATGGATTGTTTCCTTCATTGCTCTTTCTGGTAGTTTATTAGATAGTTGATAGAAACACGAGTGATTTTCATGTGCTGATTTCATACCCTGCAACTTTACCGAATTCAATAATTAGTTCTAACAGTTTTTTGGTGGAGTCTTGACGGTTTTCTATATATAGTACCATCTCGTCTGCAAATAGAGACAGTTTTACTTCTTCTTTATGGTTTGGATGCTTTCTATTTCTTTCTCTGGCCTGACTGCTCTGGCTAGACGTCCAGTACTATGGCGAATGACAGTGGTGGGAGCCAGCGCTCCTGACCTGCTCCTGACCTCAGAGGAAAAGCTTCTCGTTTCTCACCGTCGAGTGTGATGTTAGCCGAGGGCTCGTCCTGTGTGGCCTTTATTATGTCAGTGTCTGTTCCCTCTGTACCCACTTGGTTGAGAGTTTTTATCGTAGACGGAAGTCGGATTTTGTGAAATGCTTTTCCTGCATCTACCGAGACGATCCTATGATTTTTATTCTTCGTTTTGTTAATGTGGTGAATCGCACCGATTGGTTTGTGGACAGCGAACCATCTTCGCATCCCTGGGATAGATCCCACTTGGTCACGGTACGTGACCTTCGTAATTATTGTTGAAATCAGTTTGCTGATATTTCGTTGAGGAGTTTTACATCTCTGTTCATCAGGGACATTGGTCTCTTATTGTCTTGTGTTATCCTTGTCTGGCTTTGGAATCAGGAGAACGCTGGCCTCGTAAAATGAGTTTGGAGGTGTTACCTCCTCTTCTATATTTTTGGAAGATTGTAAGAACGATTGCTATAAATTCTTCTTGAAACGTTCGGTAGAGTTCACCAGTGAAGCCGTCTGGTCCAGGACTTTTGTTTATTGAGAGATTTTTGATTACCAATTCAATCTCCTTACTAATAATCAGGCTGTTCCGATTTTCTGCTTCTTTATGATTCAGTCTCGGTAGATCGTATGTTTCCAGGAACTCACCCGTTTCTTCTAGGTTGTCCGATTTCTTGGCGTGTGAACGTTCACAGTAGCCGCTCCCATCTCTTTACGCTGTGGTATCAGTCGTAACACTGCTTTCATATGTGTTTTTATTTCTTTGAGTCTTCTCTCTTTTTTCCTTGGTGAGTCTGGCTAAAGATTCGTCAACTTTGTCTATCTTTTCAAAAAACCAGCTCTCAGTTTCGTTAATCTTTCTACTGTTTTATTAGTTTCTATATTATTTATTTCCACTCCGCTCTTTGCTACTTCCTTCTTTGTACGACGGGCTTCATTTGTTCTGTTTCTAGTTCCTTGAGTTGTGGAGTCAGTTTATCTGAGATCTTTCTTGTTTCTTAATGCAGTTCTAACTATGAACGTCCCTCTCGGAACCGCTTTTTCTGCATTCCTTAAGTTTTGTTGCACTTCCATTGCATTTCTCTCAAGGTATTTAACATTTTTTCCCCTTCGATCTGTTGATTGTTCAGTAGCGTGTTGTTTAATCTGCATATATTTGTGAATTTTCCAGTTTTTATCTTGTAATTGATTTCTAGTTTCATACCACGGAGGTCGGAAAATTTGTTGGATGTGGTTTTAATCTTTTAAAATTTATTAAGACCT
>NW_011889124.1:945601-947992 GCF_000151845.1 Pteropus vampyrus
TAGCTTTTCTTTCGGTGTCATGACCAAGAAATGACTGGCAGATCCAATGTCGTGAAGCTTTTATCCCATGTTTTCTTCTGGACATTTCGTTGTTTTCAGGTCTTAGGTTTAGGTCCATTTTGAGTTAATTTTGTCCGTGCTGTTGGGTGAAGGTTCTGTTTCATTCTCTGTGCGTGGTGAGCCAGTCGTCCCAGCACTATTTGTTGAAAAGACTCTCCTCTCCCCGATGAATGGTCCTGTCAAAAACCACGTGATCGCACATGCAAAAGTTCATTCCTGGGCTCTCTATCCTGTCGTACTGGTCTCTATATCTGTCTTTATGGCGGCACCACAGTGTTTCGATTACTGTACCTTTGTAGTAGGTTTTGAAATCAAGAGGCATGAGTCCTCCGGCTTAGTCCCTATTTTTCAAGGTGGTTTTGGCTAGCCCGGATCCCTCGCAAGTCCATCCGAATTTTAAGATGGGTTTTTCTATTTCTGCAGAAAGTGCCTCTGGGATTTTGATAGGGATCGCACTGACTGCGTAGATCACTTTTGGTAATATTGGTATTGCGACAGTATCGGGTCGTCCGGCCCATGAACGTGGGGTGTGTTTCCGTTTGTTTATATCGTCTTTCATTTCTTTCAGCAGCGTTTCGTACTTTCCATTGCACTCCTTCTTAGTTAAGGCAATTCCTAAGTTTTGTTTCGTTTTCGATGCTATTACGAATCAAAAAATTCTTTTGAATTTCCTTTTCAGAGTTTTCACCCTTGATGTATAGAAACGCAACTGAATTTTGCGCGTTGGCTTTGCGCCCTGCTACATTGCTGAATTTATTCATTCCTCAAGACAGTCTTTTATGGAGTCTTCGGGATTTTCTACATCTCGGATCGTACCATCCGCAAAAAGAGATAGTATTTACTTCTTCCTTGCCCATCTGGATTGCTTTTATTTATTTATTTTTTTCCGCTTTTTGCCTCGTTGCCGTGGCTGGGATTTCGGTACTATGTGGCATGGAAGCGGCGGAAGTAGACGCCCTTGCCTTGTCCCCGCTCTTCGGGGAAGATCTCGCAGGCTTTCACCAGGGGTGGCGCTGTGCTCGCCGTGGGCTTTTTGCACATGGAGTTAGTTTCCTGCTCTTTCAGTGTTGACTGTTTTCGTGAAAGACTGTTGAATCTCGTCACGTGCTTTTCCCGTATCGACCGAGACGATCTCGTGGTCGTTTCGCCCTCGTTCTGTTCACGTGGTCGTTACACGGATCGGTTTTCGTGGCGAGCTGTCCTTGCATGCCAGAAACAAATCTCACTCAGTCGCGCCGTGCCGTCCTGCAACACGCGTCGAAGCCGCCCGGTTCCGCCTGCCAGTATTTGGCTGCGGATTTCCGCGTCGGCGTTCGCGAGAGCAGCTGGTCCGCAGACTTCTCCTCTCGCGGTGGCTTCACCTTGCTTCGGTGTTAGGGTCACGCTGGCCTCGTAGAGCGAGTTAGGAGGTGTTTCCTCTTCTTCGGGTCTCCGGACGAGTTGAGAAGGCTTCGGATCAGTTTTTCCTTAACCGTTTGGTCCCATTTCCCGGCGAAGCCATGAGGTCCGGGCCTTTTCTCTGTCGAGAGGTTTTTGATTCGATCTCCTTCCCACTTACTTACAGGTCCATTCGGATCGTCTCTTTCTTCGCGATGAATCCTGGTCGGTTTTGCGCTTCCAGGAGTTTGTTCGTTTCCTGTCCCTGGGCTTGCTGGCCGCAGCTGTCCACAGGACTCTCTTACCACCCTTTTAATTTCTGTGGAATTGGTAGCTCTGTCCCCACTTCCATTTCCGATTTTAGGAATTCGAGTCTTCTCTCTTTTTTTTCCTTTGCCCATCTAGCTAAAGTTTTCTCAATTCGTTGATCTTTTCAAAGAAGCGGCTTTAAGTTTCATTGCTTTTCTCTATTGCTTTTCTGTTCTCTATATTTCCTTGGTCTCTGCTCTAATCTTTATTATTTCCTTTCTCCTGCTGGCTCTGGGTTTAATTTGTTCTTCTTTTTCCAGTCCCTTAAGTTGTAAGTTAGATTGTTGATCCGAATGGTGTTGTTGTTGTTGTTTTTTTTTTTTTTTTTATGTAAGCCTTTTGGCCGTAAATTTCCCCCTCAGCACCCCTGTGTTTGCGTCCCGTAAGTTTGCGTATGCTGTGATTTCGTTTCCTAATTATTTTCTAATTTCCCTTGTGGTTTCTTCATTGAACTATTAGTTGTTTAAAAGTGTGTTAAGTTTCCACAACTGTGAATTCTCCGGATTTCTTCAGGTCGCTGACTTTTAACTCCGTCCGTTGTGGTTACAGAGCAGACTTGGTATGAAATCCGTCTTCTAAGATCCACGGAGATGCGTCTGTGGCCTCGCAGCGGCCCGTGCCCCGTGCGCCCGAGGAGGCCGGGCG
>NW_011889124.1:949695-950665 GCF_000151845.1 Pteropus vampyrus
TGAATGTTCTAGTCTTTAATGTCTGGCTCCCGAAGGGGGAAAGAGGACGCTGGCCCTTGGAGTCCCTTGGAGGTCGCTTTGGCTGGAGGGGGCCGGGCTGCGACATTGGGGAAGGTGCAGTAACAGGGGTTGCCGCCCCCTTTGTCTGCATGACCGTGGGCAGAAGCAGCAAGCGGTGCTCAGGGCACAGGCCTGAGATTTGGGGGCAGGGTCCTCGCACACCCCGGCTCCCACGTGCTGCCTGCCGGGGCCCGGGGTCGGGAGGTCCCTGCCGCTGGGCTACAAGCTGCAACGGACCCGTCTACCCCAGTGTACTGTCCAGGGGCCCCTGGACATCTGGCCCCTGCAAGACTCCCACAGAGTCCAGAGTCCCCCAGTGGTCCCATCAGATAGATCCTGCCCAGGACGCGTTATCCAGGACAGGGTGGAGTCGGGCCGTGAGGGACAGTGTGAGGGCCCAGACGCCCCAGGCCCTGATGGCGGACAGGCTGCTGCTCTGCAGAGGTGGGGCACCCGCTCAGAATCTGCGGCGTGGCTGTGCCCATGTGCCACGGGGCCAGAGGCCTGTGCGGGCCGAGGGGACCTGGCAGAAAATATGGACGGTGCATAGTGTTTCTTCCTTTTTTTTCCTTATTTGATGTCAAATTCTCATAACGAAATTGACCGTGAACAGGGAACGGCTGAGCGGCATTTAGAGCAGGCCCAGCGCGGTGCGGCCACCACCTGGATCCCCCCTAACGTCCTGGTGTTCAGAGCAGGAGAGCAGGAGGTGCAAGGCAGGGCCCCGCGGGGGCGAGCTCGGAGCCGTCAGTGGGGGTCAGTGCGCTGCCCGGGGCGCTGGGCCGTGGGCGGGATGGGCGGCAGGTGGGGACACAGGAGAAGGTGCCCCGGACACTCACTGAGTGCGGCCCGGCCGGGCCCCCTCGCTGATGGGCCCATCGGGCCTGCTCGCCTGGAGCCCGGAGTCCAG
>NW_011889124.1:952180-957625 GCF_000151845.1 Pteropus vampyrus
CCACTTGTCCTCCAGTGCCCAGCACTCCCGCTTCCTTCCTCCAGGCAGGCCTCCCACTGCAGCCGCAGCCCCGGGCACCTCTCCCGGCGGCCTTTGCCTCGGTGCGGCCATGCGAAGCCCTCCGTGTGCGGGTGGCGAGGGCTCTGCCAGGCGGGCCCCAGGCCTTCGTGTGGGCCGGATGCGGAGAGAGTGCAGGGCGCGGCCGAGCTCTGGGTCAGAGCACCTGCTCTTCCAAACCGTCTTTCCCCCACCAACCCCAGGGGGAGCTCAGGAGGGGTCGGAGGGAGGGTGGACAGGTGGTCACCTCCGGGGTGACCGATGTGTGTCCTCATCAGCCTGGGCCCTGAGCTGGGCTCCCGTGGGCCCTTGCCGATGGTGCATGTCCAGAAAGGTGGGTCGGGAAGGGGCTGGGCCCCGGGAGACACCACGGTCTGATCTCCCACTGTGTGACCTCAGGCAACTGTCTGACCCCCTCTGGGCTTTATTTGCCTTACTCTGTAGGAGGCGGGCTGACTGCACCCCAGAGGGAGGCGGTGCAGTGTGGTCAGTCACAGCCCCACGAGGACGAGGGGAGGAAGCACTCTTACTGGGTGGAAGAGGTGCGGCCTGGGGAGGGCCTGGGGGTGCCCGTGACGCTCCCGTGCTTCCGTCCCCTCTGCCAGGCCTCTGGGGGTGCCCGGGAGAGCGTGGCTGCCGGGCCAGGAAGGAGGCAGGCCCTGCAGGGGAGAGCCGGAGGCCCTGTTTTCCTGCTCCCCCAGCCGCAGGGACGGGCAGGGGTCACAGTCCACCAGCCTCCGAAAGTCCACCTCATCGGGGCGTGATTTATGGGCAGAGAAACGCGCGCCCTGAGTGGCCGGCGGGAGACGTGACGGCGACCACGGCCCCCAGGCGGAGCGTCCGTCACCCTGTGCGGTCAGCCCCCCGTGACGGCCGACAGGGGGCACCTTTCTTGTGTTGGTTGCCATCTTTGGTCAAGAGTCTGTTCAGGTCTTTTTCCCGCTTTTATGCTGGGTCGTTCGTTGTCTTGTTATTAAGTTTGAATACTTCCTCACGTGCTTTGGACACAGGGTCCTTTTCAGATGCGTAGTCGCAAAATTTTCTCCGAGTGCGACCTGCGTGTTCCTTCCCTCGGCCAGTGTCTTTCAAAGCAGATTTTTAAAAAAACCTCCGATGAGGACCATTTACCTTTTTTTTTTTTTCACTTTTAACACGGGTTCTGCTTTTGGTGTTATAGCTAAAAAGTGTTTGCCTAACCCAAGGTCAGAGAGATTTTTCTCCCGTTTTGTTTTGTTTGTTGGTTGGGGGGCGGAGCTTTGCGGCTTTAGGGCCCGCGGTTGGCGTTGGGCCGGAGGTGCGTGCGGGGAGCCCGGGGTCCAAGTGCAGCGACGTCCGCCTGTTCCAGCGCCGCGTGCTGAGAGGTCGTTCTTTCCCCGCTGACCGCCCTACGCCTTCGGCGGTGGCGGCGTCCACGGCGCGCGTGTCTGGCTCTCGAGTCCCGGTTTGGGTCCACTGACCTATTTCCATGCCAGTGCCCCCCGTCTTGACGGCTGTGGCTCCGCACCAGATTCTGCAGCGGAGCAGCGTCGGGCCTTGGCCTTGGCCTTGGCCTTGGCCTTCTCCAGAGCTGCCTCGCCGTTTCAGGCTCCCTGCATTGACACGTGAGTTTAGAATCAGCTTGTTAATTTCTGCTTCTCAGATGCTGCTGAGATTCCCATTCAGAATCCGTCGACCGTACAGACTAATCATGCGGAGAGTCGATATCGTAACAGTGCTGAGCCTTCCAGCTCATGAACTTGGTGTCTCTCTCCACGTTTTTCTCAGCCACATTTTGTAGCTTTCGGGGTACTGTTTTCCGTATCTCTTGTCATATTCACCCCTAAATTTAATATTTTTATGCTATTTTAAATGGTGTTGAAGAATTTTTAATTGTGGTAAGTACATGTAACATAAAATTTACCATTTTACTCACTTTTTAAGTATATAGGTTAGTAGTTTTAAGAATACTCACATGATTGTGCAACAATTCCTAGATGTAAATGATATTTTTAAATGTTTTCTTTCCAATTGCTTGTCTCTGGTATACAGAAATGCAGTCGATTTCTGTATATTTACCTTGTATCCTGCAACCTTGCTTATGGGTTCTTGTTTATTAGTCCTAGTAGTGTTTTTTTGGAATCCATCGGACTTTCTATGTAATCACGCTGTGCATGAATAAGAGCAGGTTCATTTCTTCCTTTCCAATCTAGATGCTTCTGATTTCTTTTCCCTGCCTCATTGTGCTGACGAGACCCCAGGTCCGTGTGGGACAGGAGTGGGCAGAGCAGACATTCCCGCCTCGCCCTAACCTTGCGGGGAGCAGTCAGTCTACCTTCCCGGGGTGACGTCAGCTGCAGGCGGTTCGCAGACGCCCTGTGTTGAGTTAGGGGCATTCCCATCTATTCCTAGTTTTCTGAGAATTTTTAGTAGACGCTTTTGTCAGACGCTTTTCCTGCATCTATTTTAACAATCATGGTTTTTCTTTTTTAATCCATAAATGTTATGAGTTACATTGATTGAGTTTTCAGATGTTAAACCAGCCTTGCATTCCTGGTATAAACCCATTAGTCATGATTTTTGTATTTTTTATATATTGTTAGATTTGCAGATCTTTTGTGGACATGTTTTCACTTCTTTGGGGTAAATACCTCGGAGTAGAGTTGCTGGGTTGTAGGAGAGACGTGGGTTTAATTGTGTGAGCAACTGCCCGACCGTGCTCTGGAGCGGCTGAGCCGTGGGAGTGCCAGCTGCTCCGCGTCCACCGACGGGGGTCGGCCCTTCACAGCTTAGCCATTCTCGTGGCCGTGGAACAGGGTCTCACCACGAAGCTTTGAAAAAGGCACAGACTTCCTGCTCTTCAGGTCACAACTTTGTGTTGCCACTGTCCCCAACACACTCGCTTTACCTGGCTCTTGTCCTCTTAGTCTTATGGAGAAGGCAGTCTGCACGCGCGTGCACACACCCTCTCACACACACAGGCGGGCGGGCAGGCTCGGTCACACAGCCCTGAACGGTGCACCCGTGGGTCCTCGCGCCAGTCGCAAGACGTCAGGCAGGTTTGTAACCTTGAACCCCGGTACCTGTTGTCAGAGAGGTGATATTAGCAGTGGCCCTAAGCCATCAGTTCCGATCACATGCCTTTCTGGGCTCATTTGTCTGTGTCACACCCACCTGTCCCTCTACAGCAGGGCTTGGCAAACGTTTTCTTAAAAAGCCAGGCAGCACTTATCAGGCTTGGTGGGCCACGCGTTCTCTGTCCCAGCTGCTCAGCTGCTGCGTCCTGTGTCCTGTGGAGTCGGCCCTGGCAGCTGGGGGCCGGCAGCCGGGGCGGGGGGGCGGGGGGCGCGGAGCCGGCCCTTGTCTTCTTCTGGGCGACTGCTGTGAGGAGGCCACACTGCCCTGCCCGGCTTTGGGCCCTGCCCTGGGAGATTTTCTCATGGAAAACCTGCCCGCCCTGCCCCCGCCCCGGGAAGGCCCTGCTCCAGGCCGCATCCCTGCGGGCGGTGTCCCCACAGCAGGGATGGCCGGCGGGCAAGGCGGCCGGTGGCGTCTCACCTGGTGAGTGAGCTGTGAGGCCCACGTGCCCAGGACCTGTTCCTTCTCGTCCGGAAGACCCTCCTTCCAGCATTTCCTCAGAGCCGGCACTGGCTCCTGGGGCCCCAGGATGTCCCAGAGTGGCTGCAGGGGCCTGCCAGAGGGTGGGCTGTGCCCACAGAGCACCCTGGGGCCTGCGGGGCGGGGCCTGGCAGCCAGCCAGACCCCCAGGGTAGGTATTCAGCGCGTCTGTCCTCTGTAGCCATCGAGTATGAGTGAAGCCAAAAGAGAGAGCAAAGGCCGAGAACAAAGGACTGAGGCCCAGCTCGGGTCGCGTGGGCCGTGGAAGTGTCACTGGGTCCCCACGCGCCTGGGGGAGCTCGGCAGCCGGGGGGAGGGGGCCCTGTCTGCGAGCCACAGAGATGGGTTATGGCTCTGACCCTCAGGGTTTCCTGCCCCACCCCACGCCCCCTCCCAGAGGCTCAGACCTGGGGCATGATGTAGCCTTGTCCCCAGCTGAGGCCCCTGATGCTCGCCCTCCGGTTCCACAAACGCAGGCCCCGGCTGCCTAGCAGAGCCTAGGCTCCTGGACCACGCCAGCCCGGCCATCACAGGGTGGCCCTCCCTCGGCTCCCCCGGGACATCGCCCCAGAGTGATGGGAGGGAGCTCAGGGACATGGCTTGCCGGGTGCCACAGTCGTCAGGTCCCTGCCAGCAGCGTCTGCCTGGCCAGGCCTGCTGGGAGTGGCCACAGCACAACTGACCCCTGACTCCTTCACGGTCTGGCGGTCAAGACAGACAGAAGATGCCCAGATTTGCAGATGCCGTGAAGAAATGAGAGGGGCGTCTGACTGGGGATGCGTGGGGGTGCCCCTCAGTCGGTGGTCGGGTGGTCTGACGTGAGGCTTGCACATGGGGAGGAGCTGGCCAGGCGTCATGGGGTGCAGTGCCTGGGGGAACAGCCCCTGGGCTGCCGATGTCTGTGAGAAGGCCCTTGAGTGTCCTAACAGACGTTTGGTGTGACGTCTGCCTTACGAGTATGGCCCTGGCTTCCGGGGCCAGTGGGCTAGCCGGTGGACTGTGGGCCGGACAAGCAGGGGGCAGTTGGGGGACTCAGGGGAGTAGATGGGAAGCCAGGAGTGGACAGACGGGTGCCAGGCGGACAGACGTGCTGGCGGGAGGGCTGGGGGCCCGTCCCGCACCCTTTCTTCCCTCTCCTCCTGTGCCCTCCCCTCACAGCTCTTCTGAGCTGGGGAGGCCCCCCAAAACCAAGGTTCTGAGGTATCCTGGTCTCTGGGCTGCCCCAATCCTGCGGGCCCTGGTGAGAACCACAGATTCAGCCAGCCCCAGTACAGAGAGGGGGCTGGGCAGTGGCTCCTGGTGACCTCAGAGCGCCAGCTCCTATGTCGCCATGTGTGGGGGTGCTTCCCCTCCCCCTCCACCCCAGACCCACCGAGCGCCTTCCCATACCGGTGGGTCCTACCCTATAGACAGCCATGCCTGTGCACCCCGCTGGCCACAGGAGGCTGAGCTGTGTGTGCCCACAGAGCCCGTGGGATAACGTGGCTGCTTTTCTCTTGAAACCACTCTGTTCCAAGTGCCACTTAGAAGCCGCGTGTCCTGGGCCAGCGACTTGCCCCTCTGGCCTCTGCTCCCTCCACTAGGCCATAGAGCAGTCACACCCTTCAGGATGGGGGCTGGACGCTGTAGGCCGGGCTGGGTGGAGAGAGCACGGCCTGGACTGGCCAGGACCGGCCAGGACTGGGCCCTCTGGCTGACGCTGACCCTTGGTTTCCCCATACCCTGCGGGAGGTGACCTGGGCCCAGGGCCTGGTGGGTGCCCTCGGGGACTGCGAGGCTGGGGCGGGGGCGGGC
>NW_011889124.1:957675-961860 GCF_000151845.1 Pteropus vampyrus
CCATGTGTGGGGGTGCTTCCCCTCCCCCTCCACCCCAGACCCACCGAGCGCCTTCCCATACCGGTGGGTCCTACCCTATAGACAGCCATGCCTGTGCACCCCGCTGGCCACAGGAGGCTGAGCTGTGTGTGCCCACAGAGCCCGTGGGATAACGTGGCTGCTTTTCTCTTGAAACCACTCTGTTCCAAGTGCCACTTAGAAGCCGCGTGTCCTGGGCCAGCGACTTGCCCCTCTGGCCTCTGCTCCCTCCACTAGGCCATAGAGCAGTCACACCCTTCAGGATGGGGGCTGGACGCTGTAGGCCGGGCTGGGTGGAGAGAGCACGGCCTGGACTGGCCAGGACCGGCCAGGACTGGGCCCTCTGGCTGACGCTGACCCTTGGTTTCCCCATACCCTGCGGGAGGTGACCTGGGCCCAGGGCCTGGTGGGTGCCCTCGGGGACTGCGAGGCTGGGGCGGGGGCGGGCGGTTCCTTAGCCTGCCGCCTGCACACCCCCCCACAAACTCACCTTTGCACACTCTACACACACGCACAGTGTACGGCCGCAAGGGCCTGTGGCCTGGGCTCTTGCTGTCTGAGGAGGGGCTCAGACCTCCTGGCACCAGGGCGGGTTCTCTGGGGCCCTTGGAGGGAGGGCCAGGGCTGGTCCTCAGGAGGGCAGGGGTGGCCTGTGGTGGCTCGCAGAGGACATATTCCTCTGCGATCAGACAGCCACCTCCCAGCCCTGTCTGATCGCAGAGGAATATGTCCATGCAGACCCAGGGCCTGGATGCCTGGCCCCTCCGGCCGCAGGGCCTGCAGGGCGGGTCCGTGCCTGCCCTCAGGATGCAGGGCGATGGTGGCTGGTTCTGGCTATGGGTGCAGCGCGGACCCCCAGGGACTCCTGTGAAGCCCGCCCAGGCTGTGGCCTCAGCTGGGCATGTTGCTTTAAACCTGCCCGGTCTGGGAGAAGGTTCCGTGGGGTTCCGTTGAGCATGCGGCGACCGCGTGGGTGTGCGGGGACATGGCCCAGCCCGCCTGCCCCGGGGGTCTGGCATCCGCCGGGGCGTGGGCCGCGTGGTTTCCACGCGCACCCCGTTTGGGCACGGCAACGTCCGCATGGTGCGGCTGCATCACGGTGTCCGCGTCGAACCTTTTCAAGTGAACCAGATGCCAGGACGCGTTGCCCTGAGTGAGCCGGCGAGCGTGGTCGAGCTGGCGTCCCCACCGCGCCCAACAGGTGGGCACTGGCCACGCGCTGCCACTCGGCAGCCATCACCCAGTGTCCCCCACAGCCGCGGTGTGTCCCCATGGTGTCCAGGAGAGTCTGTCCCAGGGCGCTGGGATGAGGGGTGGGCTGCCCATCATGGCTGGTGCAGGGCCCTGTGTGGGGCGCATGGAGCCGGTGACCTCAGGGACCTCTCTGCCAGCCCCCCACGGCACAGATGGGGGACGGAGGCCAGAGAAGGGCCCATGGGGCTGGGGGCTCCCAGCCGTGACCCTGGGCCGTGCACCGGCGGCTGCTGATCGGCTGGCCTTTGCCTTCCAGATCCAGACTGGGCCTCCTACACCCTCGGGGTGTTCATCTGCCTGAGCTGCTCCGGGATCCACCGCAACATCCCCCAGGTCAGCAAGGTCAAGTCCATCCGCCTGGATGCCTGGGAGGAGGCCCAAGTGGAGGTATGGCCTGGGGGTGGTGAGGGGAGACCCAGCAGCTCCGCTGCCCCCCGGGGCCCGGGCCCAGCCTTGGACAGCCCTTCATCCCTGGTGCTCCAGGCTCCGGGCCCTGAGGCTGGGGGAGGGGGCCTTGGGCATCGGAGGGCCTTTTTGTGTGGCTGCCTGGCCGCCCACCTCCGCCATGGGGCAGCTGCGGAGCCAGATGGCAGAGGGCCCCGCCCCACTGACCTCTGCACTGGTGGCTCCCCGGGCCTCGGTCCTGGACGCTGTGCTCAGTGCAGCTGCATGGTTTTTAGGGTTTTATTGCTAGTCCTCGTGGGGCCGTGGAGGGTAACGAGAGCCAAGCCCCCTACCCGTCACCTGGCCCAGTGTGTCGAGTCCTCACTGCAGGAGGGCTGGCAAGGCCGCTGGCCCTGAGAAGGTCTTAGAGAGCAGATGGCGGGAATGGACACAGGGGCGGTCGAGGGCGGCGACGGGCGGGGGCGGCAGGAGGGCCCTGCAGCCCAGGCGCAGCGGAGCGGGGCGAGGGCGGGGCCGGGGGAGCCTGTTCCAGACAAGGGACGAGGGACAGGGACGAGGGACAGGGACGGGGAATGACCGGCACACCACCCAGCAGAGGAGGGGCACAGCAGGAGGGCTTGGCCCCTGTGGAGGCTGGGGGCCGATGGACAGAGCGCCGGGGAGCGAAGGCTCTGGCTGCTCGAGACCCCACTGCCGGGACGCGGGTGGCAGGAGGCACCGTAGCTGTGGTAAGGAAGGTGGCACCTTGGTTGGGGGCGGCCGTGGGGACAGGGGCGTCCGAGGCTGGCAACCCCGGTGCACTGCTCCCACCCGAGGGCAAGTAGTTCATGCTCTCCGTGATCTCGGGGGCATCGGCCTCCCCCGGGAGCGCGTTGGGAACGTAGACGCCCAGGCCCCCGGGCCCGCCTGAGTCTGAGTCTGCACCAACGAGGCCGCTCTGTGAGAGGGACGCTCGCCGAGTGCTGTTCGAAGCACCCTCACCTCAGCTGGTCCAACGGGACACGGGAAGGCCAAACCAGACACCACCCCTCGCTCTCGCCACCCCGGCTGGAAGCGACACTTGTGCCGTGACTGGCACTTGTGTGACGCCAGGTCGGCGGGGGAGGGGCCCAGACGTCCGAGCGGCCAGGAGCCCTTGGCGTCTGCAGAGACGGGCTGGTGCCGGCCAGTGGGGCCTCCGGTGGGCGCTGCACGTCCTCTGCTCTGTCCCTACGACAAAGGTGGCCTCGGGCTTGGCCTACAGGGCGCCGGACCCCACACTAAGGGTCTCTCCCCAGCGTCTCGCTGAGTCTGTGGAAGGGGCCCCATGTGGCCCTTCACGCTCCTGGGCCGCGGCTCCGCGGGGCAGTCCACAGGCCACCGCAAGCTAGCCAGCCTGGGGCCCGCCACGCTCTCCTCCCGGCCCCAGGGGACGGCGAGCAGGCCCTGGTGGTGGGCCCAGCCCCAGGGACGCGGCACTTCCCTGCTTTTCACAGCTGTAAGAACTCTGTGCGCCCTGGGACATCTTTGCAGAAACACAGCCTTCCTGACACGTGGCTCACGCGTCACACAGTCACCGTTCCAAGGCCACAGTTGAGCACTTTGTGTGTTCCAAGTTGTGCAGCCGTCACCATAGTCCATTTTAGAACATTTTTGTCACCTAAAAAGAGCCGTCGCCCCAGCCCCGGGCCTGAGCAGCCGCACCTCTGCCGTCCGGTCCGTCGGCAGGGCGGCCTGTCCCGGACACCTGGCGGGGCTCGGCCGCGAGCTCTCCGGGTCCGCTTCCCTCAGGAGCGCCGAGCTGGCAGTGCCCGTCACGCTGCAGCTGGTGCCCGCCTCTCTCCTTCTTACGAAGGCCGAGCAGGAGCCCGCGGTCCCGACCTGGGTGATGGGGTCGCCTGCGTGCAGGGACACGCCCTGCGTCTAGCATGGCTTCGGCCAGTCCGCGGAGGATGCCCGGTCCCTCCCTGTGGCTGCACACTCGGCCTGTGTGGAGTCTCGCCAGCCCCCGATGGACACGGGCGGGTCTCGTCCCCTCCCACTGTGACCCCCAGGCAGCGAGCAGCCTCCCCAATGCACCAGCCATCACGTACGAAGGGGGTTCATGGGAGCCCCAGCTCCTGGGGTGAAGTGCACCGTCAGAGGTCACGTGACTGTGACTCTGTGAGACCCCGGCAGACAGCCTCAGGGCTGCTCCCCGTCCCCGTGGGCGCCGTGTCCGGGGCCCTGCCCAGCCGGCTCGCCTGCCACCCCTGCCTGCCGAGGAAGAGGGGGACGCCCGCCTCCCCGGCCTTTTCTTACCCTGAGAGGCCGTGTGGCGTTTTCGGTCGTGTGGGTTCCTCGCCATCGCGGGCCCCTCCCATTTCCTCAGGTCCCCGCAGAGCGGGGCGTCCCCCGGTGCCTTTGGCGCTGCTAGTGGCGGCTTTGCAGTGGAAACTTTGTACTTTGTAGTCAAATTCATCAGCTCTTCCTTTTGTGGTTTTAGGGTTTACAGCTAACTTAGACGGCCCTCTCTGCCCCAGGACGGTT
>NW_011889124.1:963935-968699 GCF_000151845.1 Pteropus vampyrus
TGGGCTGTTCCCGCGCCGTCCGGCTCTGCTCCGTGCCTGCTTCTCCCCGTGGCCGTAACAGGCTTCAGTATCTGGTAGGACGAGCCCTCGTTTTCAGCATTTTCTAGGATATTTTTGCTTCTTAATTTTACAATGAACTTCAGAATCGTTACTACGTCAAAAAAGTTTTTGGTTCTCTTTCCTTTGTTTTTGGAGACTCGCGCCGACGACGGGATCAGCGTGGGGCAGAATGTTCTCCCCGCCCCTCCCGGGGTTGTGTGTCTGTTCTCGCTTCGTCGCTGCCTCGGGCACAGTTTTCCTCTGTGAAACCGAACCTTTCTCGTCAGCTGGCTCCGAGGCAGGTCGCCCGGTCCCTGCCGTACCCGCTGTTCCCTTCCGTCACACCTGCTGGCAGATCGACGTTTCATACAGAAAAGGGATTGACTGTCGAACTCTAATTTGGCAGTAGCCTTTTGCTAAAGTGTCTTATTTGTGGCTTTTTCAGTTGGTCTTCGAAGCAGGCTGAGTTTGGGGGGGTCTCCCCCAGGGCATCAGGGAGCAGCAGGCTTAAAACACAAGGATCCTACCCTCGTCCCTGTCTCGAGGCCTCTGTGGCCAGGCACCATAGGGCTCCCCGCGCCCCCGGCCATGGCTCGGGGCATCTCCCACGCGTCGGGCACGTCCCAGCCACAGGGCCTTTGCACATGCTGTTTCTCCTGCCGGGGCACCTGGCGTGTCACCTCCTGGAGAGCCCCTCCCTGTCACCTGCACACCCCCTCCCCCGACGCCGTTCCTTTCCATCCGTGTGGTTTCCTGCTTGGAATCACGCCGTTGGTGTCTGCAGTCTGTCTGCCTCGAGGGCCGTCAGCTTCTGCTGGCCTGGCTGTCCTGGCTCTCGGGCCTGCCTCCAGGGCGCTCCCTGTGTCTGGCACACATCACGGGTCCCCTGAGTGAGAAGCCAGGCCACGGGGCATTTCTGCCGGGGGACAGCAGGGCACCTGCCGTCTCGGGGGGCTGTGGGCTGCACCTGGGACACTGCCCTGAGGACGTGGCCCTCTCTGCAGCCTCTCCAGGGCCCCCGTCTGCAGGGGCAGGGCAGGTCCGTCCCTCCCAACGTTCCCTGGACAGGAGGGTGGGACTTCCCGTCCGTCGGGGCCGGGGTCGGCGGCCGGCCTTCAGGCACACTGACCGCTGACCGCGTCCTCTCTCTTGCAGCTCATGGCCTCCCAGGGGAACAGCGCTGCAAAGGCCACGTACGAGTCCCGCGTTCCGCCCTTCTACTACCGGCCCACGCCCTCCGACTGCCAGTGAGTGTCCGAGGCCCTGTCAGGTGCCGGGAAGCAGCGTGGGGGGCCTGGTGTCCCTCCTGGCCGGAGGGCAGGGCAAGGGCAGGGGCCGCGCCATGTGGGCACCTGGGTCCCACCCCCCGCCACCCCGGGGCACCGACCGCCCCGCCTGGATTTGGTTCTCAGCATGGGGCCAGGGCCAGGGAAGGGAGACGGTTTGCTGTTAGCAGCTCGGGCTGGGGCCTGGGCTCCCGGGCTCCTGGGGGGACCCGGGGCCCCAGGTCTCACTGTGAACCGGCAAGGCCAGGCAACTACCCCTGAGATGTGACGGTCTCCCCCCAGCGCAAGCTGCTCTGTGAGCCCGTGTTTCCCGCCTGTCCGAGCCTGTGACACGGGGCAGACCGGCCCACCAGCCTGTGTCCCTGTAGTTTGCTCAGCAGGTCCTTGACGTCCTGGTCCCTGAGACATGCCCCCTGCGGCGTGTGTGGTCAGGGCCCCGCCCCAGATGACCGGGCGTCTCCCAGGCAGGCCCTGCCTTCCAGAAGCCTCCACTGGGTGAAGGTTCTAGGGAGCCAGCCTGACATGTCCCCACACGCAGCAGACACTCAGGCCAGGCCCCGAGGAGCCCTGCCAGGCGGCGGAGGCCTGGGGCATGGGGGTGTCCAGGCTCCCTGCGGTGCTGTGCGTGGCACAGGTGGGTGCGGCGCGAAGCCCGTGTCCTGCAGAGGGGTGAGGATGGTAGCAGGTGTGCGCTGTGGGGCGCGGCCCCCCGCGGTGCAGACTTCGTGGGGCTCTGTGCAGGACAGACCTGCAGTGGCCCTCGGCGGGTCCCCAGCTGTAGACTGGGCGGGGCGCCGCCTGGCACCAGGGCGTCATGGGGACGGAACGAGGTGAGGGGAGGCCTGTGGCCGAGCTGGCCCAGAGCGAGTCCTCTGGACGCAGCGGTCCCTGCCCTCCCCCCGTCTGAGGCTCTGAGGGTCCCGTGCCAGGGTCCTTTTTAGCTGGCTGGTTCCTCAGGGTGGCCGGGGCTCAAACTTCCTGTATCACCCCAGTGCCCTGAGTGTCAAGCCTGACGTGGGGAGAGGCAGTCACACCAGTCCCCGCTCACTTCCTGTGACCCGGGCGAGCGGGCAGGGCCCTGGCTCAGAGGCGCGGTGAGCAGCCCCAGCTTCCTGGCAGCTGTGGCCACTTGGTGCCCCTCTCCCCGGGCCCCAGGGGTGTTCTAGGGCAGGGGTCCCGAACCCCTGGGCCGGGGGCCAGTACTGGTCAGTGGCCTGTGAGGAACCGGGCCGCACAGCAGGAGGTGAGCAGTGGGTGAGTGAGCGAAGCTCCCTCTGCATCTGCAGCCGCGCCCAGCGCCAGCATCACCGCCTCGGCTCCGCCTCAGATCCTCAGGCGCTAGATTCTCATAGGAGCCCTGGGCCTGGTGCCACCAAGGCTCGGACGCTGCCCTGGAGCACAAAGGCTCCCTCAGGGCCCCCAGTGGGCAGCGTCCCTGCTGTGAGGAGTGTGCTGTGCTGCTTCCTACGGCCTTGGGGACAAAGCACCACAGAGCAGCAGCTCACAGGACAGAGTCCATTGTCCCCGGTCCAGGAGGCTGTGAGCACAGGCCGGTCCCGGCCCCTCTTGGGCGTGTGGACACCGCCTTCTCCCGCGTCCTCGCACGGCCGGCCCTCCACGCCCTGCGTCCAGGTTTCCCGTTTGTAAGGACACGAGGTCAGGGTCCACCCTGCCTGGGATGACCCCACCCTGTCTTCACTTACGAGTCTGCGACCATCAATTTCCGAGTCAGGGCCAATCCGAGGGCCTGGGGTTTGGGGATCCAGTGTGAGATTGGGTGAGAGGGACACAGTTCAACCCATAACAGCCTCAGAATCACACGGATGGACGAGGGGGTCCCGGGGCACAGGGCGGACGGAGACGAGGGTGGTGACATGGCCTGTGGGGCTGAGCATAAGGACCCTGTGTCCCCACTGTGCTTCGAGAGTCGAAAGGAACCGCCCGGGCTCCCTGCTCACTGGGGAGCAAGGAAACCCGTGGTGCCACGGGGTCACCTCCCCAGGAGGCACAGCAGCCCTGACCTCCGGGCAGGGTGTCCTGAGACTCTCCACTCGGAGGATTCTGGAATGGGTGGGGGTGGGAAGACGTCCAGGACGGGTGGTCGGGTCCAGACTGACGGGGGGCAGCCGAGGGAGACGGGGCCACTTCAGCAGATGCCCACGGGGGGCAGTGTGGGAGTTGGTCACCCTACACACCTGGCCACCCCCTGCCCTCCCAGCTCTGGGAAGCAGTAGCTGCCGACACCAGTCCCAGCCCCTAGTCTGCTCTGGGTCGAGGGGGACCCACCTTGACCCCAAGCCCCAAGGGTGGTGGCGGGGGCTGTGAGGCCTGTCCCCACGGTGACCTAGGGGCTCTGGACAACTCCGCCAAACAGGATGAGGACTAACCCCCACCCCCGCACCTGTCATGCTCGCTTCCCGGCCCTCCTGCGGCTGCTTCTGGAAGCATCTGTGCCAGGCCTGAGAGGCTTTGGTGTTACAGACAAGAAACGGGGCGGCAGGGGCTGATGCCCTGCCAGGCGGGGTGCGGGCGTCCCCCACAGACAGGCCACGTTGTCAGCCAGGCCGTGAGGGGGCCTCGTTCGCGGATGGAGTGGAGAATCTCGAATGGGCCGGGCTGGGTTTGGGGGGAGCCCGGAGTCCAGTGCCGGTGTCCTCGTAGGAGGCGGGAGAGGGTCACCCACGGACGCCCAGGGCGGAGGCCGCGCGAGGAGGCGGTGGACCGAAGCGGGGGGACCGTGGCCACCAGGGCTCCCGGCTGGGGGAAGTGGCCCGTGTGCGGTAACATGTCATGGCAGCCCAGGACACTCACGCACACCCCAGGGCCGGGGTCCCCAGAGCCTGCGCCGAGGGTGGGCGCTGCTGCGGGGAGTGGACCGGCCCCGGCACGCCTGGCGCCGGGCACAGTGTCCTGGCTGACCGCGGCCGGCGTGAAGCCAGAGGGTTCCCGTCCCACCTGGTCCCTGTACCTGCCTGGGGACGAGGAAGAGTGAGGCCAGGCCCACCCTCGGCCTAGGGCTGGCAGCCCGGGGCCTGCGTCGCCCAGAGAGGGAGGGACGCCCGTGCCACGGCCCAGGGCACTTCTGCCGTGGGGTCGGTTTGAATTTGTGTGAGTCAGAGGGAAACCAAGGCCACAGCGGCCGTCTGGGGTCGGGGTCTTGGCGCCTCAGCTCACAGGGTGATGCCACCTCACGCCCCGCCCGCGAGCTGGATGTGTGGTGGACGCGGGGGTGCGGAGGGCCGAGCGGGGGAACGGGGAGGAGGCTGCTAGCTCAGAGGGGGTCATGTCCACCGGGGGGCGCGGAGGGTCTCGTGGGCACTGGAGGGAGGAGGGCGGGGCCGGGCAGGGGTTTGAGGGCACAGGTGCTGTGTGTCCACGTGGCTGCCTGTGGGGCACAGACCATGGGGAGCAGCCTGGGTCCCGAGTGGCAGGCGGGGCT
>NW_011889124.1:971123-973237 GCF_000151845.1 Pteropus vampyrus
TGGGGCAGGGAGGAGGGACAGTGACCTGCGGGAGAGCCCAGCAGATCCCGGGAGGGAGCGGGACGTCCCTCCACGGGGCAGGGAGACTCAGGCGAGGCCGGAGGGCGCTCAGGACTGGGGCCTCTGCTGCCTTCCCCGGGCAGAGGGAAAGGGACCCAGTCCCCCGGGTGGAGACTGGGCCCCTGTCACCGTCGCAGGAGTGACCACACACTGGACACACGGCCTCGCCTAGATTGTGAGGGACGTCGGACACGCTCTGAGGGACGCTGGACGGCACGCCCGGCCGGCAGCCTTTGTAAGCAGCGCGGTCCTGAAACAGGCCGGCGGAGCAGCTTGGTGCAGGGACAGGACGGCCGACGGGTCAGCGGTGTCGCCCGAGGCAGCGGCCGTGCCCTGGACAGTGGCCGTGGGTGTCCTGGGGCAGTGGGCCCTGGACAGTGGTTGTGGACGTGCTGCGTCCGGGGTGGGCCTGGGGCGAGGGCCTGCCGCCCTCTCCCGCTGGGTCACAGCGTGTGGTCTGAGAGCTACAGGCCGGGCAGGACCTGGCGTCAGGACGGTGTGTGCAGAGGGCACCGGGTTCCAGGTGGACCCCAGGTGGGCAGGGGCCTCCCCCGCCCCCCACCGGTGCCCTGTGCTCCTGCCTCGGCCAAGGTCATGGGCCGGGCTCCCTTCGGCCCTTGCCAGCCAGGGTGACCCTGGGCAGCAGCTCTCTGGCTCCCCCCCATGCCTTGAGCCAGAGTCTCAATGGCTGCCTTTGATGGTGGACAATGCCCCCCGTTGTCCAGAGGGCCAGGCGCCCAGGCCGCCCCCGTCACTGACAGACACTACACTTCCTGCTGAGGCTGTGGCCCCTGCTCTGCCCCGGGGGCTTTAGCCCCGTCTCCCTGCCCCTCGTGGCACCCCCAGTCTGGCCGTGCAGAGAGGAGGTCAGGCTGCCACCCCACCCACCTGCCAGGGCCCGGGCGGGGCCGAGAGCTTCCCGAGGGGGCGGCAGCACCCACTGCTCTTGGGTTCCCGTCCTTGCAGTGGGGCGCGTGGTGCCCGGTGCGAGGTTGCTGTCGGAAGCATTACATGGCGTCAGCGAGGGGCACACAGGGCCCACGGCACCCCAGGCTGGCTGGCGGGTGCCGAGCGGTCCAACCAGGCGGTGGGCGGGGCTGTGCTGCTTGCTGGTGGCATTTTCCAGGGGGGTTTGCTGTTGTGCTGGCGCCGTGTGTGGGTCTCAGGGTTAGGGGCACATGGACGTCTGTGCTCTTGGGGGTGCCCCCCGCAGCTCTGCCAGGTGCTTGGACTGCGGGGCGGGGCGTCTGCGTGACCGGTCAGGCAGGAGCCGGCAAGCCCATCGGTGAGCATGGGTCTCCCCACGTGCGTGCCCTGCGCTGGCTCCTGGAGGTGGGTCTCGCGGGTCACGCTGACCCCGGGGGCCCGCAGCCCTCCAGCCTCACTGCAGCTGTCTCCCTGCCAGGGACCGGGACTCGGTCCCCAGTTCCCTGCTGGCTCCCACGTGACCTTCCGGGGACCAGGAAATGTCTCTGGGTCTTGGAATTTTTTGTGCACAAAATGGGGACACGGCTCAAAACAAGGACCCATGGAACGCAGTCCTGCCCGCTGGCCCCTGCCAAGGCCCAGGCCGGCGGACGCTCCTGGCCGCTGCCGCGTGCACGCTGAGTGAGCAGACGGGAGGAGAGCACGCGAGGCCACGTGACGGGGGCGGGGGCACCCGGGGTCTGAGGCTGGAGCCCCCCGCTGCCCCTGCCTTCCTCAAGGTGCTGGTCACCGTGGGGAGGGGCTGGCTGTCCCTGGACAGCCCCAGGACACGCACATGCACCCTCACGTCTGCACAGCACACGTGTTCGTGCGCACCCACACGTTCACACGCCATCAGGGGCCACGCCACCCCACACCTTCCAGCCTGTGCACGCTTGGGCACAGCTGGGCATGTGAAGTTGGTGCCCGCACCCACACCGGCACCCGCCCGGGCGTCCCCTCGGAGCAAGGCCAAGTGGTCCCTGATCTAGGTAAACAACGAATGTGTCACGTACGCACACACATGGGGTAATTCGCACGTGACTCCCATGCTTGCTGGGGGCGCAGCTGTGCCATGACAAAGGCAG
>NW_011889124.1:974272-978595 GCF_000151845.1 Pteropus vampyrus
TGACAGGCCGTGCCTCAGAGGTCCTTCTGGGGATCAGGCACGATGACGTGTGTCCGGCGCTGGGCAGGGCCATCCGAGCGGTGCTCAGGGTGCTGGCGGCGACCGTCAGTCCCACCTGCTTCACGAAGACGCTGTGCCTCGGGCTGACCCGGGGTCAGCGGCCAGACCTGACCCTGAGGCCCAGGGCCTCCCAGCAGTGCCCTCCCTGGGCACAGGGTCAGCAGCCACTCCGGGTGGGGACGCAGTGGTAGCCGCTTCGTCAGAGGATGAGGCCTGCTGGGGCTGCGTGCAGGGGGCCGGGGCTCGCGTGTGTCCTGGGGCTGTCCCGTCGTCCCACGGGCTCTGAGACGTGGGGGGAGAGGAAGCCGGCCCTATCTGGCACCCCTTGCCTCTGGTGTTGGGAGGGGGCCCCCAGGCAGCAGTGGGGGCGGGGGTGCGTGTGAAATGCCAGCTGCTGCTGTTAGGGTCTGGGGCTGCGGGGTCAGCGTGAGCGGTGGCGGCAGCCCGGTCCAGACAGCTCGTCCTCCCGTCGTGGACCAGCCCTCGGGGGCACCTCACGGGCGCTCAGTGCCTGAGGCCACAGGCCTGTTCCCGGGGCAGGAGCAGAGGGACAGCCGCCGGGCAGTGCCCCGGGAGCCCGCACGCCCTGGCGGTGACCCCGCGGCTCCGCCCTGGGACGTGCCCTGGGGAGCAGGACGCCCGAGGACGACACGGGCGCCCGGGCACGGCAGAGCTGCTCACCGCAGCGGAACCGCTGTGGTCGATGACGAGGCGTCCCTGGGTCCCTGGGCGATGACGCACACTGCCGGTGTGGAGCCGCTCGGCGCCCCTCCCCCGGGCCCAGGGACCGCGAAGCCACCCGGACGACAGGCCGGGGCACCGCGCTCCCACCCTGCGGTAACGGCCACTGAACTCTGCGCCCTCGGCGGCCCGCACCGGGGCTCGGGGCCTGGCGGTCAGGGCGCCACGGAGGGTCTGGGGCCACGGTGTGGCGTGGGCGAGGCTGGCTCCACCGGCTCCGGCCCTGGGCACGTTCTCGGTCAGGCCGCCCCACCCCGTGCGCCTTCTTCTCCTTCTGAGGGCCCCTGCCTAGGACACAAGGGTGTCCGGGACGTGCGCCCGAGACCCCCTCACACACAGGTGACTTGCCGGGTGCCGAGGACCCAGCAGAGCACACGTGGGTCCGGACACCCTTCCGCCCCAGAGGGAGTCTTGCGGGATGTACTCAAGTCAACGCTCACAGCCCGTGTGCTCGTCACGGCTCCACACGGGAGCCCCGCACCAGGCAGAGGGGCCAGCTGTGGGTGGCCTGGGCCCCAGCACCTGGGGACGTCCGGCCTGGGCCCAGTGAGCTCCTGGTCTGTGCACAGGCGGCCCTGCCGGGTCAGCTCAGACTCTCCTCACGCCCGGCCGCGCCCCTCCCGTGGGGGCCGTGGGGTCCCCCTGGGTACCAGAGTCCACCCATCGTTCCCTTCGGGGCTGGGCTCAGGTCAGCTGACCCCGTCCCCTCCCCCAGGATACCGCGAGGGCTTTCTCTGGAAGCGGGGCAGAGACAGCGGGCAGTTTCTGAGCCGGAAGTTCGTGCTGGCGGAGCGCGAAGGGGCCCTGAAGTACTTCAACAGAAGCGACGTGAGCCGGCCGGGGGGCGGGGGCTCGGCCGCGGGCGTCGTCCTGGCCCTCCGTGTGGGGCTGTGGTGGCTGGACGCTGGCCCCCGGCCAGCAGTGCCATGTCCTCAGCTTCCCCCACTCCCTTGGGGACATGGCCCCTGGAGACCCTCCCGTCCACTCCTAGGTCATAGCCACTCGCAGGGGCCAGGCCTGGGTGGGGCCTGAGAGGGTGGGGACTGGCTGTGGTCAGCAGGAACCCCACCAAGCCAGTACGTGTTGGGGGGACCTGTGCGCTGGGGTGGGAGGGTCCTGGAGGCCCTGCCCCAGACAGCTGTGGGCAGCTCCTGGCCGCAGCCCCGTGCCCCCCGCACCTGTACGATGGGAAGAGGGAGGGCGGCTGGCACTGGGTGGGGCAGACCAGATGGACTGGTGCGGAGGGGGCCTGGGCTGGGGGCGGTCTGCCCGGATGCTGAGTGCCTGTCCTCATCCCCTCGGGGGCGGGGGTACCGCAGACTTAGATCAGGAAACCCAGGCCCACAGAGGGCCAGGGACTTGCCTGCGGCCACACGGCACAGCGGCCTGCAGCCAGCGCCCAGCGCCGCCCACCGTGCTAAGGCCCAGCCTCGCTTCCCAGGCCAGGGAGCCCAAGGCCGTCATGAAGATCGAGCACCTGAACGCCACCTTTCAGCCAGCCAAGATCGGTCACCCTCACGGCCTGCAGGTCACCTACCTGAAGGACAACAGCACCCGGAACATCTTCATCTACCACGAGGACGGGAAGGTGGGTGCGAGGCCGGGCCGTGGCGCTGGGGCAGCCCCGCCAGGCGCCTCGGGAGAGCTAGAGGCCACCGGCCCGCCCTCCATGGCCCGAGGGACGCCGGCCGGTCCTCTGCTGGCGACCCAGAGTGCATGGGGAAGGGAGGGTGGCCGCAGACTGGGGGGGCAGTCGCAACATTCTGCCCTGCGGCCGACCCACTGCCCCCCACCTGCCATCTCGGGGTGGGGGGCCAGGAGAAAGCCCTCAGCCATCCTTCTGTCCCCGGGGGGGCCCCTCGTCGCTGTGGCTTCACGTTGTTTCGGTCCCACGTGTACGCGCGCGTGGTTTAGAGTGAAGAGTGCTGAGGCCTGAGATGGGACGCGGGCTCCGTGCGCCCCGCCCCCCGGCTGCTTTCCTGACTGGCCATCGGGACTGTGTCACGGGGGCGGTGCGCTGGCGCCAAGCACATCCACACTGGCTGTGGCCGTCACCGCCGTCATCCGCAATGCCATCGTCCCAAACAGGGACCGTCCCCATCACACACTACCCCCCCAGCCCCGGGCACCTCTGACGGCTCCCGGTCCGCACATGAGTGAACTCACACAGCGCGTGTCCTTTCGTGACTGGTTGATGTCACTCGGCACACTGTCCCTGAGGTCCGCCATGGTGCAGCAGGTGTCGGGGTTTCCTCCGTCTATAGGACTGGGCAGCACCCCACGGCTGGGGGACCCCCCGCGTCTCTCAGTCGTCCGTCAGCGGACACCTGCGCGGCCCCACCCGGCGGCTGCTGTGAGCTCGGGGCACAAACACCTCTTGGAGACCCGATTTTGGGGCACAGACCTGAAGTCCAGTTGCGGAGCGAATGAATCCATGTTGTTTACTTGGCGACGTCCACCTGCTGCCCCCGCGGCCGGCTGCTCGTGGCCACCAGGCGCCCCTCGTCCACGCCAGCACGGGCCACACCGGTCAGTGGCGAGTGGGCGTCTTGGCCCCGTTTCCCTAGTGACCAGTGACGTCGCGCTTCTCGTCCTGGCCGTCGTGCGTCTCCCTCCGAGAAATGTGTCCAGTCCTTGTGCGCTTCTGGATCGGGCTGTGTTCCTGCCCGGAGTTACTGTCCTCCGGGCGGTGACCCCTCCTCAGGCAGCAGAGGTGCCCTGCCGTCTGCGGGAGCTCGACTCTGTCCACAGTGTCTTTGATGCACAAAGATGTGGAACTGTCACGAAGTCTCATCTGATCCATTTTCCGTGTGTTTCCTATGCCTTCGGTTTTATAATCAGGAAATTATAGTGTTTTCCTCCAAGAGTTTTACTGTTTCAGGTGTTACATTTAGGTCCGTGATTGACCCCGAGTTAATTCTTGTGTGTGGTGTTGAGCGGGGGTCCAGCCTCACTCTTCTGCATGAAGAGTCCAAGTCCCCAGCACCGCGTGCTGGCGAGACGGTCCCCACTGAGTGCTCACGGCTCCCTCGTCAGCGTCGTTGGCCGCGCGTGCGGGTTACTCCCGGGCCTGTCCGTCTGTCCGTCTTGCCGCGCTGATTGCTGGGGCTCTGGAGTCTGTTTTGAAGCCAGGAAGGGTTGGGCCTCCGGTGTGGGTCTTCCTCTTAAGGGGTGTTTGGCTTTTTCCTGTTCTGTTGAGAGCGTGTGTGAATTTTGTCACGCGCAGTTGGTGCATCAATTGCGACAGCCGTGCTTCTTCCTTCGCGGGTTACTGGGGTGTGTTACGGCGGCCGATGTTGGCGTGTCGAACCGGCCTTGCGTCCCAGGAGCGAATCTCACTTGGCCGGGGTGTAGGACCCCAGCGAAGCAGCCGAGGCGGGTCCGCGGCGCTCCGCGGAGGGGCTGCGTGCGTTCACCGTGTGTTCACCGGGGCGTCGGTCTGCGGTGTTTCCTGCGGTGTCTTTGGCTCCGGGTCAGCGTCGTGCTGGCCTCGGGGAGTTCGGAATCGGTCCCCCGGCAGGG
>NW_011889124.1:980760-981732 GCF_000151845.1 Pteropus vampyrus
GGGGGGCGGGGCCTGGGCGCAGGGCTTCCCGGGGCCGGCTGGCTCTGTGCCGACGGGGTCTGTGCCTGACATGTGGGCAGGAGGCTGCTCAGAGCCTGGGGACCAGGGAGCACCAGGGTTGACGGGCCTGGCTGTGGCCAGGTGTTGGCAGAGGAAACAGGTTGGGTTCATCCAAAGCTGGGGGGACCCCAGCACGCCAGGTCCTGGGAGGGGAGGGCCGGGTGCCTCTGTGTGGGGAAGGCAGGACCCGGGGGCCTTCACAGGGCAGAAGGCGGAAGGGCAGCTGTGGGGAGGCAGGCCGGGGTGGCTGCCACATGGACACGGGGCCCAGGCGGCACCAGCTGCCCCCAGCGCAGTTGTGACCCTGCTTTTCCCCCGGAGGGCAGGGCAGGCCAGGCTGGCTGGGTGGGCTTGAGCAGACGAGCTGCTTCTAGAGAAGAGGCCACACGAGTCTCGGAAAAGCCATCTGAGAAAGGCCACTCACTGTCCAAAGCTGGGACGTGGCCCCCACTTGCTGTCCCCTGCCCACCCCGACAGCCTGGTTTCTGCCCAGCCCCCTCGAGCTCCCCCCGCGGGGCTGTACCCACTCTCCTGCCTGCGTGCACGGCGGCTGCCACCCAGCATGGGCACACCGCAGGGCCGGCCTGGATGCAGCCTGTCCTGGCCCCCGGCCCCGAGGGATGGGGGTGGGCCTGGAGGCGCCCAAGGGGGCAGGCTCACCCACAGCGGCCCGCACCCCGCTCTGCCCCCAGGAGATGGTGGACTGGTTCAATGCACTGCGTGCCGCCCGCTTCCACTACCTGCAGGTGGCCTTCCCGGGCGCCAGCGACGCCGACGTGAGTGGCTGCTGTTGCCTGGGGCCCTGGAGGCGGATTAGGGGTGACCCACGGCCCACCTGGACTGCCTGAGGCCCCTGAGGCAACCACAGTGGGCTGACTTGGTTCCGGGGCCTCGGGCTTAGGGGCGGGGCCG
>NW_011889124.1:983012-990655 GCF_000151845.1 Pteropus vampyrus
TTGCCTGGGGCCCTGGAGGCGGATTAGGGGTGACCCACGGCCCACCTGGACTGCCTGAGGCCCCTGAGGCAACCACAGTGGGCTGACTTGGTTCCAGGGCCTCGGGCTTAGGGGCGGGGCCGTGGGGGAGGACGGGGGTGGGGGGTGGGGTGGGGACAGGGGGCGGGGTGGGACCGGGCCCTGAGCCTGTCTCCTGCCCTAGCTGGTGCCGAAGCTGACCAGGAGCTACCTGAAGGAAGGCTACATGGAGAAGACAGGGCCCAAGGTACGTCCGATCGGCCGCCTGGCCCCAGGCCTCAGTCCGCAGTCAGCGTCGGTCACCTGGGGCCAGGTGGGGCCAGGGCGGCCGTGTGTGCCAGCGGCACTCCCAGGAGAGGCCACAGCTGGCCTCTGAGTGCCTCTGGTGGGTCACCCTGGTGTGGATGGCCTGGCCCAAATCACGTCCTAAGAGCAGGGGTCCCGCTGAGCCAGGACCCACCAAGGGGCCTGGGGCCTGCCTGCCCCCCCGCACCACGTGCTGTGCCCTGCTCGGCCCAGTCCTGGCCGCAGGGCCACTCCGAGCCCAGGACCCAAGTGGCCTCGCAGCCTGGAGCCTGCGGGGAGGGTGCGCTGGTGCAGGTGGGTGTGGCGGGGCACGGCCCATGGCACCCCTGCCCCCTGGCCTGCTGTTAAGGATGGGTGCACACCCTGCCCCCTGGGGAGCCGTGGTCAGCGGGGCGGGGCGGCCTCGGGCCCACCGGCCAGTCTCCCGCACTGTCCCACAGCAGACGGAAGGCTTCCGGAAGCGCTGGTTCACCCTGGACGATAGGAGGCTCATGTACTTCAAGGACCCGCTGGTAGGGGGGCTCCGGGACCCTGGGGCCGAGTGGGGGGCTGCCGGGAGGGCGGGGGCCCCTTCGGCTCAGCCTGTGCCTGCTGCAGGACGCCTTCGCCCGCGGGGAGGTCTTCATCGGCAGCCGGGAGAGCGGCTACACGGTGCTGGACAGGCTCCCGCCGTCCACCCAGGGCCACCGCTGGCCGCACGGCATCACCATTGTGACACCGGAGCGCAGGTTCCTGCTGGCTTGCGAGACGGAGGCGGAGCAGCGCGCGTGGCTGGAGACCTTCCGGCAGGTGGTGGACAGGCCCATGCTGCCCCAGGAGTACGCAGGTGAGGGTGGGCGGGGCTGGCCAGCGGACCGCGCCCAGCGCCATGTGGCTGTGATGACGCCAGACGCCTGTCCTTTTTCTAGTGGAAGCCCACTTCAAGCACAAGCCCTAGCAAGAGGCGGTTCCGAGGCCCGAGGAATCTGGACGCACTAGATGTGGCAGGACGTGGGGCCTGTGGACGGAGGTGGTGGCTGCCAGCCCGGCTCTGAGCAGCAGCCCGGACGTGGCCAGGTGGGGCTGGAGCTCTGGCCACTGGGACTCGTTTCTCTGAAACTGCACTGTGGGCCAGCCTGGCCCAGCCTGACCTCTGACCCCATCATGCTGCTGCCCCATGACACCCCAGACCCCGCCCCCTCCGCCTCCTGGACCACTCCACTGGGGGCCTGGCCACCCCACTCAGGACAGCACAGCGCCCTCCCCTAACCGCCCTGCCACCTGCGCCCCTGAGCGGGACCCCGCCCCAACCAGGCCGGGCTGTGGGGACGGCGGGCGGTGAGCCCTGCATGCTCCCCGGCCTGCCCCACCTCCTCGTGCCCTCGCCCCCCCCAACAAGTATTTATTGAGCATCTGCCGTGTGTTCGTCGAGGGGTGTTGGGGCTGGTGTGGAAGACACAGCCGCGTCTTCAAGGGGCTGACCTGGAGTGTGCACGCGGGCCTTGCGGCCCTGGACGCCCGGCTCAGGCAGGGGACCTGGGGGTCTGCTCGCGTCTGCTCCCCTGGGGGCCTCCCATGCCGGGTCCCGGCTCGGTGCTGACCGGCGTGACCTTGCTGCCTGTGATCCCTGGAGGGTGGCAGTCTCCGGCCTGCTGCTACCCGCCCCGCAGCAGCTCCAGCCACCGAGACGTCCCGAGTCTGCCCTGTGAGAGTGTGTGGGAGTGGAGGGGGGCTGCACCGGGGTCCCGTCTCCCCAGGAAGCTGCGGAGCCCACAGCAGGGGAGTTACCCGCCTCGTCCCCGTCCTGCCAACGCACAGCCCCCAGGGGAGCCCTGGACCATGGGGGACGTCCTGGTGTCCTCTTCCCAGAATAAAGGGAGCCCTGGTGTTGAGCAGGGGTCCATCGATGTTGCAGGCTGAGGTGGGGGCTCTGGGCCCCCAAAAGGAACTTCCTACTGGCCTCAGCCACAAACCCAGCGGAGGTACTGAGGGCCTTGGCCTAGTGTCGGGCTCAGCTGCCACCCCCCCGAGCTGCCCTTCCTCTGAGACCCCATGTGCCCTCTGTGTCTGCCCGCCAGCTCAGCCCTGCCGTAAACCTACATGGAGGGTGAGGGGTGCACCTACAGAGTCAGGTGGCAGCATGAGATCCCCTACTTGCAGGGGACCCTGGCACCCCCCCTCGGCCCTGTCTCTGCTGAGATGAACTAAAGCTGCCAGGGCAGGGTCCCCAGACAGCCAGGCGGGGGTGAGGACAGCTGCAGGGTCACGCCCACCTCAGGGGAGGCAGCCGGCTTGTGCCTTCCCTCGGGATGCCGTCCACCGTCACCGCCCCGTCTTTGCCTCTGGTCCAAAGCAGCAACACTCGTCCTGGGTCAGACGAACCCCGGGCGCCTTGGACCCCTCCACGGCCCTCCTGCAGGGGTCCAGACCCCCCTGACCCTGGAAGTGCGGGCATGCCCTCGTGCGGGACCCAGGGAACAGCACTAGCAAGACAACAGTGTCACGAATGGGGGGTCTCCCAAACTGAGGGGCGTGTCTCACACGGTCACTGCTGGCTGCACACCCAGGGGGTCTTACACACATGGTCACACTGCTGGCTGCACACCTGGGGGGGGTCTCACACGGTCACTGCTGGCTGCACGCCCGGGGGGTCTCACACACATGGTCACACTGCTGGCTGCACACCTGCACGCGGGGGCCGCTCCCAGTCCTGATCGTCGGGTGGTGACGGTGGGCCATGCGGTCAGCACAGGCGGCCACCCCGTCACGCTGACCGACCTCAGCGAGCCTGCCCCAGGCTGAGGAAAAAACGGGGACACGGACAGCACGCCCCGCTGGGACGGGGCGCTCGCCGTGTTCTTGGAGAACAGTGATGCTACGCAGGCCCCCTCCCCGCCCGAGCTGCCCGTGTGGCTCCTGCGTGCTCGGGCTGACAGCTGCGATCTGCTAGGAGCCGACACGTGGGGGGATCACCTGTGTTGAGGGGGTGTGACACCAGGTGTGTGCGGGTATGCCACATGCGTCCCGCACACCTGTCCGGCAGGCTGCTTCCGCACGCGTCTAGTGCTGGCCCAGGCGAAGCGGGCATCAGCGTACACCCTGCCCCACCTGCCCACGAGCACGTCAGCTGTGTGGGTGCCACTATGGTTTCAAAACAAGCAGGACTAGCGAGTATCCATCAGGGGTTCAGGGCCCCACCTTACCCTTCCTCAAGGCCCCCATCCAACACCTCCCTCCCAAACAACCTCTTGGTGTGTGGGGGACTCTGAGCATGCACGGGCCAGCGCAGTCCCCACCAGCCCCCACTATTAGGGGGCTCAGTGCAGTCCTCACCGGCCCCTTGCTACTGGGGGCTCAGTGCAGCACCCCCTGCAGCCTTAGCCTGTAGCACATCTGGTTTCTCCAGATACAAAAGAAGCGAGTCTCGGCCAACACTGGCCCCAGGTGGCATCCACTGCCCAGGTCCCCACCTGGGGCTCAGCAGCCTGCTCTGACACCCCAGCCGGCAGCCCGGCCCCAGCTCACTCAGAAAGGACCAGCGCCGTAAAGCCCAGTATAAAGGATTTATTTAAACGCAACAATTAACACAAACCTTCAAATTCCGTTTTTACAGTAAATAGAACCATATACTTCGCCCCTCCTCATGCATGATTGCTGTGTACCAATCTACAACTCTTACTTTAATTGTGAAAAAATAAAGCGTCCCCCTTTGTAACGGCCCTGGGAACAGCTGATGCAGCATCAGTGAGAACACACTTGCTCGTTCCTGGGCTGCTCATTTGGATAAAACCTAAAACGTCAGGTCGAAGGAGTTGCCACCCAGGGAAATAAATATTGCATCTCAGAGGTGAGAAGCCCCGCCGCTTCCCTTTGCAGGAGGCCGCTGCGGCGGCCCTGCGCTCGGTGGCGGGCCGTGGCTCCCGGGGTTTGGCACGGAGAGGCGCCAGGGCGCTCTCCAGGACACAGGGGGCCAGGCCACCGCAGGACATCCACGTGCACCGGGCGCCTGTGCCAGCCGCGGCCCTCCCAAAGCAAACCAGAAACAGAGGACTGGGAACGGGTGGTGGCGCGCAGCCTGTGCTTTATTGTGGGTCAACCCGAGGCGCCCTGCGTGGCGGGCCCCGCAGCCCAGCCAGCGCGCATGCGCACACTGCCGCAGGTCCCCGGAGCGCTTCCAGGCTCGTGCACGAAGCCGCACCCACTGGGCGGAGCCTCCTGGCGCAGGTGGCCGTGGCGGCGGCATCAGTCCAGCTCGATGGGGCTGCTGTCGTCCTGACTGTCCTCGCCCTCCTGCTCCGAGGAGCCCATGAGGCTGCTCAGAAGGTTCCCTGGAAGCAAAGGCGAGTCAGGGCAGCGGCTCGGGAGCCCATGGCGGCCCCGCCCACCACGGCTGCGCCCCGCCCACCTGCGCCCCACGGCGGTCTCCCCGAGGACCGCCTAGGGGGGTCGCTGTAGTGCCTGGCAGCAGAGAAGAGGCCTTAAGTGCCCGTCGGTGGGGACTGGGTGGGGACAGGGCTCAGCCACCCCGAGAAGCCTGAAGAGGTGTCAGTGAACAGCGTCACAGACGACCGGGGCAAGCAGAGGGAGGGCTGCTGACCACCGCAGGTGCACGCACGGTCACGTGGCACCCCGACACGGCCACATCCAAAGGCTGACGTTAACTGGTGTCACCCATGGGTGCCACCGCGGCTGACACTTCCCTTTTATTTATCTAATTCTATCCAAAAAGAACAATTACGCCAGTACAAAATCTAAGTGTGAAGATCCCCGTAGACCACACAAGGGATCAGACAGAGAGACAGTCACGCAGGTGTGAAACCCTCCCTGGTCTGCAACTCGGCTCGGGCGCTGGGTGCACAGCCCTCACGGAAGTGAGTGGGCTGGAGGGCAGGACACCTGTGATGAGGAGGGACGCAGGAAGCCCAGGCCTGGCAGACACGGAGGGACACAGGCTGCGGAGGCCCAGGCACAGCGTGAGTGGCGCCGGTGGCACGAGGCATGGCCGCTGCAGTGGACTAGGAACAACTCAAACCTGTGTCCAAGGGGAAACAGCGTTTCCGGTGACCTCGGAGACGGCAGACTGTCCTGGGCGTCAGATGCCGACGCCCACCCACCCTGCCCGGAATCCCCCGAGCTGTGCGGTCCGCACTGAGGGACAAAGGGCCACGCTGACAGCAGCAGCACGCTGAAGCAGTGCGACCAAGCTCCGTGGGACAAGTCCCGCCTGGGCCTGCCCGTGTCACCTGCAGCAGCCCCGTGTGTGAGGGCATGAGGGGCAGCAGGACGCACGCGCGGCACCACACTGGGAGCATGAGCCTCCTGCAGATCTGCGGGAGGATGGCGGGGGGCAGCAAGACAGGCCAGGGGCACAAGCCTGCGAACTCTCCACTCTGTGAAACAGGATTTACCGACTCAAAACAAAATGTTAAGGGCTATAAAACCCACCTTTAAACATAGGGCCGTGTTGGCCTTGGCCTGGGGGAAGGTCCGTGTCAGAACCCAGCTGAGGGCAAACGGGCCCAGATGCTGGGGAAGTGGCCTGGCCTTGAAGGCAGAGTCAGAAACCTGGCCTGCAACGCCTACCGAGACTAAAACGCAGCGACACACAGTCTGAGCAGACCCACGGCGAGCAAGCAGCCCGGGGCGGTCAGCACCGGTCCCACGAGGCAGGCCCGGGACTGAGCCCCCAAACGAGGCTGCCCCGGTCCTCAGACTCGCCCAAACCCTGCCGGGGGACCGATTCCGAACTCCGCGAGGCCAGCACGACGCTGACCCGGAGCCAAAGACACCGCAGGAAACACCGCAGACTGACGCCCCGGTGAACACACGGTGAACGCACGCAGCCCCTCCGCGGACCCGCCTCGGCTGCTTCGCTGGGGTCCTACACCCCGGCCAAGTGAGATTCGCTCCTGGGACGCAAGGCCGGTTCGACACGCCAACATCGGCCGCCGTAACACACCCCAGTAACCCGCGAAGGAAGAAGCACGGCTGTCGCAACTGATGCACCAACTGCGCGTGACAAAATTCTACACTCTTTCACAAAAACACTCAACAGAACAGGAATATAAACAAACGACCTCCACGTGGTAAAGGCCATACGTGAAAAACCCACAGTGAACATCGCACTCAGTGGCGGACAGCTGACGCTCCTCCTGAGACCGGGAGCGAGGCCGGGGCGCCGGGTCCCACCACTGCACTGGGGTCCTAGGGTCCTAGCCGGGGCGCTTAGGCAGAAAGAGAGAAAAGGCGTCTGAATTGGAAACAAAGAAAGAAAATGATCTCTGCTAGTAAATAACATGACTATATAGAAAATCTCAAGGACTCAATTTAAAAGCTGTTAGAAGTAATAAATGAATTCCTCAGAGTTACAAGACACGAAACCAAGGTATAAAGTCCTCTGCATCTCTGCACACGATGCACACTGGAAGGGGACCCACAGAACGACCGCTCACAACGGAACCAGAAACGAAACGCTCGGGCGGCGAAGAGCGCGGTCGTGGCGTGAGCGGGCGGGACGCGCCCCGCGTCCAGCACTGGGGACAAACTGTTAAGAGGCTGATGCCGCAAAGTGACCCACGGTCAGTGTGATCCCTTTCGAACGCCAGTGTTTTGCAAAACAGAAAAACGTATCCTAAAATTTGTGTGGAATCTTAAGGGACTCCCAAATAGCCAAAACGATCCCGTAAAAGAACAAAGCTGAAGGACTCGTGCTTCCTGATTGTAAAACCTTCTACGAAGCAAAAGTAATCAACGTGGTACGTGCTGGCATAAAACAACAGAGAACAGGCACACGGGCCAGGAATAAACTGTCACATACGTGGCAGGTGGCTTTTGACAAGGGTGCCAAGAACACTCAATGGGGGGAGGGCAGTCTCCCCAAGAAGACGCAATGAGAATTGAGCGGTGCTGAGACCGCTAGACGTCCACGTGCAGAGGCGGCGGCTGGATTCTCATTTAATACTATATATGAAAATTAGAAGTGGATCGAGGACTAAACGTAAGAGCTAAAACCATTAGAAAAAAACATAGAATAAAAGCTTCATGACACTGGACGTGGCACTGAAACCTTGCATGTGACACCAAAAGCACGAGTAACAAGAAAAAATAGGTAAGTTGGACTTCGTGAAAATTTTAAGTATTTGTGCATCGAGACACTAGCAACCGAGCAAGAGTTCAGCGGGGGTGGAGGAGGGACGCGGCGGTGGACACGGGGTTTCAGGCAGGGAAGCTGCTCCGGGAGACACTGTATTGGTGGGTACGTGTCACTGTACATTTGTCTGAACCCACAGCACGCAGTCAGGAGTGACCCTGATGTCACCTGTGGACTCTGGGTAAGTGAC
>NW_011889124.1:991960-992299 GCF_000151845.1 Pteropus vampyrus
GTATTGGTGGGTACGTGTCACTGTACATTTGTCTGAACCCACAGCACGCAGTCAGGAGTGACCCTGATGTCACCTGTGGACTCTGGGTAAGTGACGCTGTGAAACGTGGGTTCAGTGGTAACAGCCCTCGGGGGTGCTGCCACCAGGAGTCGTGCGTGTGGGGAAGGAGCACCTGGGACCCTCCGCCCCTTCCTCCTCATTTTGCTGTGAATCTAAAACTGCTCTAAAAAGTACTCTCAAGAGAAAAAAAAGGCACCACACAGGACAGAAAAAACATCTGCAAATTACGTATCTGAAGGGAGCAGCATCTAGAGAACACAGAACTCCTAAAATACCTGA
>NW_011889124.1:992349-995251 GCF_000151845.1 Pteropus vampyrus
GTATTGGTGGGTACGTGTCACTGTACATTTGTCTGAACCCACAGCACGCAGTCAGGAGTGACCCTGATGTCACCTGTGGACTCTGGGTAAGTGACACTGTGAAACGTGGGTTCAGTGGTAACAGCCCTCGGGGGTGCTGCCACCAGGAGTCATGCGTGTGGGGAAGGAGCACCTGGGACCCCCCGCCCCTTCCTCCTCATTTTGCTGTGAATCTAAAACTGCTCTAAAAAGTACTCTCAAGAGGAAAAAAAGGCACCACACAGGACAGAAAAAACATCTGCAAATTACGTATCTGAAGGGAGCAGCATCTAGAGAACACAGAACTCCTAAAATACCTGATTCAAAAATAAGGAAGTGATTTGAACAGATGTACAGATACACAAGTGGCCAAGGAGCAGGTGACAGAACACTCAACGTCACTGATACCAAGGAATCGGGGTTGAGACCACAGGGGGCCCCACCGTGCACCCAGCAGAGACCACGAGACAGGTGAGGGCATGGAGCGGTGGGCGCTGCAGGGCTGGCACGGGGTGAGTGGTGCGGCCGCTGGGGACGGTGTGGAGGGCCCTGTACTGAGACGGGGTCGTCACAATCCCCACCGGCCCCAGGAGCCCACTGCCGGGGCTATGCCCGGGAGGGGCGGAAGGAGGGTCTCCGAGAGGCATGTGACGCCCACGCTCTCAGCAGCACCACCCCCAGTGGCCAGGACACGGGAGCAACCCGTGTCCATGGGCAAGTGGCTGCCCGGCCACATGCAGGCATCCACGTGAGTGTCACTCAGCCGTAAAAGAGAAACCAACACACAGAACGGCGTGGATCAACCCTGAGGACAGTGCGCTGAGTAACAACAGCCAGGCTCAAAAGGACGTGTCCTGTGTCGTTCCAGACACGCGAGGTCCCCCAGAGGAGGGAGAGTCACAGAGACAGGGTGGGAGGCAAGGTGCCCGGGGTCAGGGATGGAGTGTCGGTTTGGGAAGATGGGACAGTAGTGACAGCTGCACAAGAATGTGCTTAAGGCCCTTGAACTGGACGCTTGAAAATGGCTAAGATGGCAAGCGTTACGTCACGTGTACGTGACCACAACGAAAGGTGCAAAGACGGCGAGCTGGCCTCGTGCTGGGAGGGGCTCTGAGGTGGTGGCCGCGGGTGCAGCAGGGCCTGAGAGCGGGGCTGGTCTGGGGGGGGCCCGGGGGTGCACGTGGCCCTTACCGAGCAAGCCCCCGTACGACGACGTCTGCTTGGGTGTCACGCCGAAGAACAGCTGGCCGATCCTGTCGAGGTACTGGGGCGGGCGGGCGGGGCGGTCAGCGCTGCCTGCAGGACGTGACCCCCCCCACCTCCCGTGGCTGCCGCCCGGCCGCTCACCTCGTTGTACATGGGGTCACGCCGCAGCGACGGCTGATACTGCTCGCACAGCACCGTGAACACCGTCAGCTTGCCCCTGAAACGGGAAACGGGGCACGGGAGGGGACGCCGCTCACCGCCGCTGCAGCCCACGCCCCACGCACACGCGCGGGCCCCCCACGCGCGCACACTCACCCGTCCACGGCCAGCAGCAGGAACCAGAGGAAGTTGAGCAGCGGCTGCACGAACGGGGGCCCGCCCTCGATGGACGGGTGCTTCTGCGTGTACGTGGTGAACACCACCGACGCACTGCTTTTGTTTTTCAGACAGAGAAACCTGGGGGGAGGGGGGCGCCCCGTCGGCGGGAACACAGAAAGCCCGTTGTCAGTGCCCGGCACGCGTGCGAGCCTGTGACGCCCTTTCCCAGGCCACGCCACGCGCCCACACGTGCCACAGCCGGAGGACACGCAGCTGTCGAGGGCCTGGTGCCCGGCCCCGCACCCAACGGCCCAGGGAGTGCAGCAAGGCGGGCCCCACGGCCCCCAGGCGCAGTCGGCCTGGGAGGGTGACATGTCCGAGGCCCACACGGGCATGGAGTGGGGTGGCCCCCGATCACGCAGCCGGCCTGGGCCAGCGCTGGGGAGGGCCTGGTTCCCGCCCCGAGGCCATCCGCACGGCTGGACTTGGCTAACGTGTGGGCCTCGTTCAGCCTACTCGAAGGCACAGAGGGACCCATGACAAAGATGTTAACCACGCTCAGTCCAGAAAAACGTCTGTGCCAAAGGCCACAGAGCCAGGGGCAGTGAGTGTTGGCCATTAAGACACGTCCAGCTCGGAAGCTCAGGGGTGCTGGGGATCCGCAGGCGTCCGTGACCCATCTCTTCAGTTCACAGACACACCCTGCCCTGCACAGGCCACCCCAGCAGAGCAGCTTCTCCCACGTGAAGCGCCTCCATTAGGAAGGGGACAGGCTGAAGCTCGGGGACAGCAGGGCCACAGGGGCCTGGGCCTTCCCCTCTGCTCATGTCCCCACGTTTTCAAGATAAACTGTTGGTGAAAACAAAGGATGAGGAGATCTGACTGGAGCAGGACCCCATGGAAACGGGGAGCTGGTGACAGCGCCTCACGGTGAGATGTTCAGACGCAGGAAGCATCTGCAAAGGCCAGCACAGCCCTGGACAAACAGCCCGCGAAAGCCCGTCGCTCTGCCAGGACTCACTGAAAACTCCCTAAATCCACGTCCCATGACAAAACTGCGGTGACACTGGGACCCGACGTGAATGTGATGATGGGGGGCGGGGGCGAACCCCGACGGCAGTGAAGAACGCTGCGCTCACGAAGACCTGGTTCCCACCGCCCGGCTGGGACGTCACAATGTCCCCGAATCGCAGTGGCCACGAGCGCAGGGCCACAGCGGGCAGGTGACGTGCGGGCTGCGTGTGCACGCCTCGGTGACTCCAGCTCATGCCCCCGCACGTCTCGGCCAGGTGGCCACGCGGCCACGGGTACCTACTGGAGGACGGCCTGAGCCACGAACATGTCCACCTCGCTGCGGAAG
>NW_011889124.1:996271-1002418 GCF_000151845.1 Pteropus vampyrus
ACACGAAGGCCACGCGCTCCGGGGAACTGGGGTCCATCAGGCTGAACAGTTTAGCCAGATTTTCTAAAACGACACGGCAGACCCTTACCCGCAGGGCAGGCAGCCTGCAGCTCTCCCTTCAAGGGAAGGCAGACAAGCCACCGGCAGTGTGTCCTGCGGCCCCCCACAGGGCCGGTGCCACCCAGGGCCGCCCCGTGCACCCCCCGCAGAGCCAGCAGCCCATGCCCCCTCCACGGCACGCAGGGCAGCCCGCAGCCGGGTCTCTGGGACGGCTCAGCACGGGTTCCCGGGTCCGTGTGCGGGGCAGCGCTACGTGAAAGACCGGCCTTGAAACTGTCCCACAGGCGAAGGGACCCTGTGCGCCTCAGAAAGCCTCACCCAACAGCTCGTCGGCCACCTCCACCTCCGCCTTCTCCAGCGACTCCAAGACCAGCATGGACAAGTCTGCAGCACTGTTTTGCTACAAAACGTGGGAACAGACAAGAACCACAGGGCTGGGGGCGCAGCGGTGTGCGAAGTGACGGGGCCGCGGGGCGGACACTCGTGGGGGAGCAGCGCTGAGACCAGGGCGCTCGGCAGTGCTGCTGGGGAACGGACCCCGGCCTGGGCGCGCCGGCCGGCGCCGGAGCCCGCGTGTGGACCCCGGGCTCAAGGACACTCGCCCAGCTGCGGGAAGCAGGGCCAGCGCCAAGGACAGCTCAAGGTCGTGCTCAGGCCCCTCCCTGGGTGTCCCCGTTCCGACCCACAGGCCTCGAGCCGAGACACCTGGGGACGCCCGCGGCTTACCTGGCCGTGGCCGAAGAAGAGCAGCGCCCCCGAGCACATGAGCTCCCGGGCCTCCGCGTGCCTGCTCTGCGACGTGTACCTGCGGGGGGCGGGGAGCCCGTCAGGCCAGCTGCTCGCCCCCCAGAGAGCCCCTTGCCCCCTCCCGCCGCCCCGCCCGGCACCAAGGACAGGAAACTGCTGCGCGCGAGGCTGGAAAGAGGCCGGCGGTTTCCGGGGCTGCGGCCGTCAGGGCTCCGCGGGTGCCGCGTGTGCGCGCACACGCACCCTCTCCCGCTCGTCCTGCACGCTCCCTGGCGCCACGGCGTTCGCTCTGAACAAGCTCGCGGGGGCGCACGGCTTCACGCGGCCTCCTGCGCGGGCACGCGGGGCTGCAAGCGTTTACCCTGAGTGACAACCACACCCCCCGTCTCTGCTTATTCGTGACACCACGCTAGACTCTGCAGAAGCAGTGATAGATGACTTCTCAGAACACCGGATGGAGGAAACAGGTCCCTGCAAGGCAGACTAAGCGACCCTGGGTGTGACACAGCCTGTGGCCCCCCCCAGAGCATAGGCGCCCAGGTGGGGGAGGGGAACGGGACCGTCCCCTGCGCACGCACCGCCCAGGGCTTCCCGCCAGTCCCTCCGCAGTGAGTCAGAACTGTGTGCTGCAGGTGGAGAAAAGCTGAAAACTACAAAAAAGTGAAAGGCACCTGTGGAAAGTGAACATGCTTCTTTTTGGGCTTTTGGGCTGGGAGGGCACGTGGGTCCTGGGTGACCGAGCAGGGAGGAGCTGTCCCCAAGGCCTCAGGGGGCTGAGCACGGCCAGAGCAAGCAGCCTCCAGCCTGGAGTCACCCAGCTGCACAGCCCTAGGCACAGGCAGGGGCGTCGTCACCCACACAGCGGGCGCCTGCGCGGTTCCTCCTTTGTTTTGCCCTTATTTGAAAACAGAGCATCACATGGAGTGAGATGCCCCTTTGTGTCTCCCCATAACTACGACTAGTCACTCGCCCCTAACCCAGCGAAAGTTGCCTGCTCAACACGCTGGGGCGTGGGACCCAGGTGGCCCCGACAAAGTAGAGCGCCCAGCACCCTGACACCCAGGCGGCGACCCCCCTTCCACCGCGGGCCCGGAGCCTCGCGTGCGCAGGTAAAACGAACACTGGGCCAGAGCGCCATCTGCTGGAAAACGACAGAAGGACCTCTAATCACCACCTGCTGGACCTCTGAGTCCAACTTAACCTGGAGAAAAGCGCCGGCTCCTTCCAACCGCAGCAGCAGAGGACGACCCGCCAGCACCATGAGCAACCAGGCAGCTCGGCAACCTCCAGAAACCCAGCTCAAAGTCACGGGGGGCCGCGCTCTAAGTGACGGAATTCCCAGCAGCAATCTCGACGGAGCTCAAGGGGACACGAGAAAGCTCAGGAGTAAACTTGATGAACAGGAGAAGTAAACTCCACCAGAGGACAGACGGACCTGGGGTGCGGACCTGGGTGGGGACAAGGAAAGCTCGAGAAAGCACTGCAGACGGAGCAGACGGTGGGACGGGGCAGCGCGCGCACACGCGGAAGCCTGGACACGGCTCGCGAGGACGGGGACGATCTGCTGAGCCGAGGGGTCCACAAGGGCCACCCGCCTCCCCCGGGAAGGGCGTCAGAGGACAGCGCGGATCCCGGAAGAGACGGGGGAGGGAGCAGAGCCCGCTCAGAGAAGCGATCGGTGGGACCGCCCCAAACCTGGGGACGGGACTGGACGTCCAGGTCCGATGCGCAAACAGAAGACCTAGTTATCTCAACGCGAAAAGGCCTTCTCCAAGATGCCACGCTCAAGCGACCAGAAGTGAGTGACAGAGCTCTCGAGGTGGCCGGGGAAAGGCGGTGCCCGACGCAGGAAAGCCCAGCGGCTGTCATCGGCTTTCTCAGCAGACACTGTCCGGCTGAGAAGACGACGTCCGGCAAAGCCACCCTTCAGATGTGAAGAAGGAGGCTTTCCCTCGAGGGGAGGCACCACGAGGCCCGTGCTAGAAGGGGCTGAAAGGAGCTCGTCGACTGAAAACAAAAACTCAAAAAAGTACACGACGCTTTACGGGGACAGACAGACAGACAGGAGCAGAGGATTACGACTGTTTCAGAATAGGGTGTTAAACAATTAGACCATAAAAATTTTAAGGGGGAGAAAAAAAACCACAGCCACCTTGTTTAGGTGACGAATACACAACATGAGAGGAGGAGGAAGGGGGTGGAGCTTGCAGACGGGCGACGCTGACAAAGGGCTGCGCTGTCTGCGAAACACATAACACAAACCGCAGAGTCACCACAAAACAAACATCCAGAGCCCAGACATAAGACAGAAGAGAAGAGGAAATGGAGAAAAACATCACAGAAAACCTCCACCCTAACGCAGCGGACAAGACACGAGGGCAAAGAAACTCTGGGGACACGGAGCACCCAGAAAACAGAAGACGAGGTGGCCGTGCTCAGTCCTCACGGATCGGTCATCACCCCAAGTGTACACGGATGGCCTCACCCACCCAAAGGCACGGAAGGGTTCTGAACGGGTCAGGAACCAGCACCCAGCCATCTGCTGCCGCCAGGAGACGCGCCTCAGCTCCGAAGGCGAACGAAGGCTCGAGGCGAGGGTGGACGGCGACGCTCCAAGCCAAGGCCGCGCAGAGGACGGCCGCGCTTACACCCGACGCAACAGCTAACGAGAAGCAGACGTTTTATAATCTGAAAAGACGCCATCGGGAACGACGTTTATTAGCACGCATGTGGCGTAGGAGCAGCAAACACATCGAGCCATCGTTAGCCGACCCGAAGGCAGACAGAGCGGCGCCGTGACGGCAGCAGACGACACTCCACGCACACCGTGGGGAATGAGGCACGACGTCACCGATTCACGATGAAGGAGCCGAAAACACTCAACGAAGTAAGGAGTCTCTTCAACAAATGGTGCCGGGGAAACCGGACAGACGCGTGAGGGGTGATCGAGGCTGCCGTCGACACCACACGCGAAAATTAACTCCAAACGGGTGAAAGACTTGAACGCAGACCTGAAACAATAAAACGCACGGAAGGAAACGCAGGCGCTGGACTCGGTCTCAGTGGTGGTTTTGCGAATTTGACGCCAACAGCCAAGGAAACGAAAACAAACGAGTGAGACCACGTCCAACTAAAAGACCCTGCACGGCCGAGGAAACTACCAACTACCAACGACACGGAAGGACAACCGACCAACCGGCGGGGAGACGGTGTCTGCAAGGGATGTTCCGGAAAGGAGCCGACATCCAAAAAGTATAAAACTCTCATGCTCGACACCACCGGTCGTCAGGGAGACGTCAATCAAAACCACAGCGAGCTACTCCCCACGCCTGTCGGAACGGCTGTCATCCACAAGACGGCAGACACGGTGACGACGCGGAGCAAGGGCGCCCCGTGCTCTGCCGGTGGGAGCGTACGCTGGTGCAGCCGCGGGAACGGCATGGAGGTGCCTCGAAAAATTCAAGCAGAGCTGCCACACGACCCGGCAGTCGCTCCCCTGCGGCTGTGTGAAGAACATGAAAACCCTGACTCAAAACCACACGCAGCCCGGCGCGGACCGCAGCGCTGTTCACAACGGCCAAGGCACTGACACAGACCCGTGTCCGTCGACGGCCCAGTGGGGAAGAGGACCTGGGACCCGCGTGCGGCGGAACACGTATCGGCTAAGCGACACCCCACGAAGGCGCGCAGGCTGGGCTCGGTCACTCCAAAGGCACGACCTGAAGTGGGAGGCACAGCCGTCCGAGTCCCAGCCGCTCCCTCCGGAGACGGCCATCGTAGCCACGGGCTGCAGAGCACGCACGTCGTAAGGTTTTCCTTTAAAACATTTCTCCACTTAAGAAGCAAATGTTTTCCTTTAAAACATTTCTCCACTTAAGAAGCAAATGTTTTCCTTTAAAACATTTCTCCACTTAAGAGGCAAAACGAGGTTCTGGCCACAAGGGCCACATGGATCCCCGACACGGGTCTCGGAAAGGCCCCCAGCAGGAAGGTAAACACAGCACCGGCCCAGGAGGCCCCTCCAGCTGATGGTGGCGGCATTGGGCCACCCTGCAGATGGTCACTGAAGCGAACGGTGGGTGGTCTAACAGATTACTAGTAACGGACCACCTCCTCGTCCTGGAGAAGAAAGGTCTGACCACACAAGGCGGCCGCCCACCGCCTCCAGCACCATCGACGGGGCAGAGCCAGACCCTGACACGACGCTCCGCCTCCGGCTGACCCAGCCGCACCAGCGACTCCTGCCCATGCCTGTGGGACGCTGCCCACCACTGCAATCAGCCACTGTGCCCAACTGCTCTCCTCCCCCGGAGACTGCCATGGGGCACAACGGAAGCGAAGTAAAACAGGCTGGCAGGGGGCGGACACACAAACCGAGCTCTGTCCACACAACAGAACACCACTCGGCAACGAAAACGAACGGACACACACGAGGACGGACCTCGAGACGACTGTGCTGAGCGAATTCAAAATGTCAGGCTGAAAAAAGAGGCTACGCCACGAGTCCACTTACACAGAACTCTAGGAAATGCCAACCAAGCCATCCTGCCAGGCCGGGGCCTGCGAGGGGTGAGGGGCGAGGCCCGGAACCCAAGGGGATGAGCACACTCTGCAGGTGCTGGAGGCTGTTTTTCAACGTCTTAATTGGATGTATACAAATATCGAAATAAATCAAATCGTATGCTTTACATAAATATGTTAAATGTATATACATTTATTAGTAAAATGACATTAAAAAATTAGCATGATTTGGTGACCGTGACTTCTCCAGGAGCCACACACGCACGGAGGGTTCTAAACCAGGACTGCAATCATGGGTCTCCACGTGGACTGTAGACTGGAGGTCAGGGACAAAGCCAGGCTATCTCAGGCCCCAGGGACGGCCACATGGCCAGTGCTCACTCGGTCCCCTGCGTTCCCCAGCAAGGCCAATGTCACGTCACTGACTTGTCACGATTCCTGAAGAGGTGCAGGGATGCCCCAAATGACCCATGAGGAAGGGGGGCTCAGACAGGCTCCGCGAGGTGTCCTGGGCCGGGCCACGCTCACGCTCAGCCACAGCCACGCTCCTCACACAGCGCCTCCTGCAGAACCAGCTCAGACCGAGGAACGCCGTCTTTGGGGAGATCGTTTTGCTGACTAAACACTGGGGCAAATACCTCCACACAATCCCAGAAACAGCAAGCACCAGGCAAAACCTTGAGCACCAAAAAAAACTCCCCATCACCTAGACTTCTGATTGGCTAAGCTGCCAAGCAGACATAACATGGTTCAATGCTCCCCTACATCTCTGGCTAGTTCCTTGAAGAGCAGTCCATTCGGTGCCACCTGGTCCTCTGG
>NW_011889124.1:1002468-1003797 GCF_000151845.1 Pteropus vampyrus
GGGTCTCCACGTGGACTGTAGACTGGAGGTCAGGGACAAAGCCAGGCTATCTCAGGCCCCAGGGACGGCCACATGGCCAGTGCTCACTCGGTCCCCTGCGTTCCCCAGCAAGGCCAATGTCACGTCGCTGACTTGTCACGATTCCTGAAGAGGTGCAGGGATGCCCCAAATGACCCATGAGGAAGGGGGGCTCAGACAGGCTCCGCGAGGTGTCCTGGGCCGGGTCACGCTCACGCTCAGCCACAGCCACGCTCCTCACACAGCGCCTCCTGCAGAACCAACTCAGACCGAGGAACGCCATGTCTTTGGGGAGATCGTTTTGCTGACTAAACACTGGGGCAAATACCTCCACACAATCCCAGAAACAGCAAGCACCAGGCAAAACCTTGAGCACCAAAAAAAACTCCCCATCACCTAGACTTCTGATTGGCTAAGCTGCCAAGCAGACATAACATGGTTCAATGCTCCCCTACATCTCTGGCTAGTTCCTTGAAGAGCAGTCCATTCGGTGCCACCTGGTCCTCTGGGCCATCACCAAGCCCAAGCGCCGTGGGGCATGTACGAGGCACCACGTTTAAGCCGAACATAAACTGGTAAGCTAAAGCCAGAGCAGAAAGCATCCCAGAATGCCCAAGAGAGTGATTCAACTTGCTATTTCGAGAAAACTTCAAGTCTCTGCCCAAACGGTGTCAAGGCCAGACCCCGCCGCCGTCAAACGTACCAGAACGTCTGCTCTTCTCCGGCCTTGGACAGAAAGGGCACGCACAGGGAGGATCAAATTCGTTATCTTTAAAGTGCACCCAGGTTCTCGCCAACGGCCCTACTGTCTTCCGCCTTGAACCCTAAGGGTCCTGGACCCTGTGCGGTTCACAGGGTCGCCCTACACACACGAAACGCGTTAGAAATTACGGCAGATGGGAGCAGAACAGTGACACGCGGCAGCCGGGGGGGAAACTAACAATTAACGCAGGCCACGCGGCACTCGAAAACGTCTGCGGCCGCCCTAATAAAACGAGGCGCATCTGACTGAATCCAGGGTGCGCCAGGGTCACTCGACACGCGGCCGGCGCCCGTGCGTCCCTGCAGTGTCCGAAGCCGCGCTCACACCCTCGGCCCGGCCCACCCGCCACAGAGCAGCTCGGCAGCCGCACGGCCGGCTTGGGAAACAGCTGCGTTGGGACGGCGCGGGCGGGCGAGGGCGACAAGACAGGGACAGAAACAGGCTTAAACCCTCACGGCTCCCTGCCCGGTGGGAGGAAAACCGCGAGACGTCGCGTGCGGGTTTCAACCGAACGGCCCTCGGGGGTCCGCGCGGCCCGGCCCGGCCCG
>NW_011889124.1:1004119-1004780 GCF_000151845.1 Pteropus vampyrus
GCCCAGGGCGCATCCGGGAGGGAGGGCGGCCCCGGCGTAACGGCTGCCAGCCCCGCGATCGTGGACATGTTTACGGGTTTTAAGACAAAAATGGTGTTGTAATCATTCCCGTGGCCTCTAGCAAAGTCTAAAGGCCACACGGTGTCCGCGGGCAGCCGCTGGGTGACTACTACAGAACCAAGTCCCGACCGCCCCCTTGGGGAACGGGCTCCCTCTTTCGGGGAGAGCTTTGCGCCCAAGCAGGTGCGAGGGTCCCGTCGGATTTCCAGTGGCAGCACACTCTTATTTACAGTTATCGATTAGTTAGCATTGTGTATGCGGTTTGTATAAGAAAAAACGGAAACAAATGTGCATAAACCGGTGCCTGGTAAACTCACGGGGTGCATCCATGCACGGGGACATCGGCTGTGAACAGCTCCTTACCGACAGATCTCCGGGTTTTGATAATTGGAAAAAATATTTCCACTCCAACTCCCAAGTTGTTTTAGATAGGAAATGTCGATTTCTGTATTTATCCGGCAATATATGAAACATCTGTGTACGCTGTATCCAACTTTAACCTGCATAGGCATTAGTTTCGATGAGTGAAAAAAATGCTACTTTGCGTAGTTTTTGTGTATTTGAAGATTGTTGTGCAACATACATAAAACTTCAGAAAACC
>NW_011889124.1:1004830-1012212 GCF_000151845.1 Pteropus vampyrus
TCGGGGAGAGCTTTGCGCCCAAGCAGGTGCGAGGGTCCCGTCGGATTTCCAGTGGCAGCACACTCTTATTTACAGTTATCGATTAGTTAGCATTGCGTATGCGGTTTGTATAAGAAAAAACGGAAACAAGTGTGCATAAACCGGTGCCTGGTAAACTCACGGGGTGCATCCATGCACGGGGACATCGGCTGTGAAAAGCTCCTTACCGACAGATCTCCGGGTTTTGATAATTGGAAAAAATATTTCCACTCCAACTCCCAAGTTGTTTTAGATAGGAAATGTCGATTTCTATATTTATCCGGCAATATATGAAACATCTGTGTACGCTGTATCCAACTTTAACCTGCACAGGCATTAGTTTCGATGAGTGAAAAAAATGCTACTTTGCGTAGTTTTTGTGTATTTGAAGATTGTTGTGCAACATACATAAAACTTCAGAAAACCAGTCAGCACCATTTTATCTTTTTCTGAAAAATACAGCTGCGAAAGTGCTGTGCCATCATTTGGGGGAAAGTGTATGTCACATTTTTGCCCAGCAGGCACACCTGTTGCCAGAATAAAAATGATACTAACAATGGATGTCCCTGAAAATCAACGGCTGGGCAGGGAGGTGGGAGGGAGACTTCGCAGCTACTGCTCTCTCCAGCGAGTGACCTTGGCTCCTCCAAGGACTGCAGCTTGCCCAGTCCGCCTTTGACTCAGCGACACTTCTACCGTCAGTGGCCTCTGGTGTCGCCCCGACAGACAAGAGCGCTGCTCCAGCCACTCCTCTCAGCGCTGGTCCGCCTCTCCTTGCAGACTGCTGCTGCCCCCACTTCTGCTCCCCAGGAGAGGCCTTGTTCTGCTCACGTGGGCTGCAGCTCAGGCCTCCCACACGGCAGGCGGCCCCTACAGGCGTGCCGGGCTCCAAAGCGAGCTCGTGGCCACACCCATGCGTGGTAACAGGAGGCCGTGGCAGGGTGTTCCTCTGAGGAGGTCCATCTCCTTGTGTCCTGATTTTCTCCTTGTCAAACATGTTCCCTACACTTCCGCCTGGTGTCCGAGCGGGCCTCCCTACAGAAGAGGTGCCCTGGGAAAGGCACGGGCCTGGGGTCAGCTCTGAGGAGGGGTGACCGTTAGATGCCAGGCCTGTCGTCTCCCCCACAGCCCCACAGCAGAAACAAGGCAATTTGAGAAAAGAAATATACTGTTTATTATCCATTTGAAATTTCACATGCACTTTTAAAAATTAAAACTCTTTATTTAAACATTTCAATAGCATCTTATCAATTTGGTGGCAGCAAAAGAAAGACTACCAAAGACAAATATTTTGAAAAGCATTTACAAAAATACATTGCACAAAGTCCTATCTTGCATCTTTAAAAATAAATTAATATTCAAAATATTTCCACCCCAACTCCCCAACTGTTTTATATAGGAAATTTTGATTTATATATTTATCCCGTAATATATGAAACATCTGTGTACATTGTATCCAACTTAACTGCATAGGCATTAGTTCTGATTGTAAGTGAAAAAATGCTACTTTCTGTTATGTAGTTTTTGTATGTTTGAGGACTGTTGTGCAATTTACATAAAACTCTTCAGAAAACCAGTCAGCACCATCATTTTATCTTTTTTTCTGAAAAATACAGGATTTATGGTACACCAAGAAACTGTCTTAACCCAATAAAACTTAAATAATTTTAAGGTAAAACATCTGTAACACTTTAAGTGCCTTGTGGACATCTCATTTATAAAGTCTGCTCAGTAAAACAGTCTCAGTATGAAATATTAATTATAACCTAAATGAGACTCGCAGGACTTGAGGGAGAGCGGTTGACGGTCGTCCTAAGAGGCAAATCCCCACCAGAGCCAGTAGAAAGTGCTACTGTGAGGAAAGTCATGGTCACGAGACCTAAAGGTTCTATGAATTCACCGCACTGACCAGTCCCCCTTTGATAAGCGCATCAGTAGATTCAAAACATGAGCCTCTGAGAGATTTGGAGCACGTTAGTGTTTGCTTTTCAGCCAAATTCAAAAGACAACCTGAAAACACCCAACCGTTGGATTCCTCGGTTCCCACTCGAGCTGTGAAGTGGACACTCCGGGGCGATCCCAACGGGATGAGCCTGGCGGACCTGAGAGCTCTTTCTCGGGGTCTGGATCCGGACCGTCCCCCTTCCAGTCAGAACCACTGCAACCCGCAACGAAACGAAACCGAACTCCCCCGTGGTCCCGCATGGAGAGCGGCACGCTGAGCCCTGACCTTGCAAATCTTTCTCAGAAGTAGAGCAAACTGAGCAGAAAAACACATTTTAGGCGTTTCCCCACCTGGCAACTTAAAATAACTAGTGGTACTGAATAAAAGAAAACCCCCACCCTAAAGGAAAGGAGCTCGGAACCCTGAAACTTGGTGACATTGTTTCTCCCTGAAAGATACGTATGCTGGACTGAAAAGGTAACCCTCGCTCCCGACCCCCTCAAAGTCCTTTAAAAGGGCCGGTGAAAGTTTCGAGAACACTTCAAACCTTTCAACTTCATTTGCTTTGCTCCTGACGTCAAGGAAAGACAGGTATAAAGAGCTTTATGTTTAAAAACAAATCCCCAAAACAAAGTTAAGTGTCTTTGCGAACCATACATTCAAATGCATTTCCGAAGCCACCGCTGCCAGCGGCCCCCGTAAACCCGAGCACTCAACATGCAGTGTTTCCCGTGGACACAACGGCCAGCTGGGCGCATGGCGTCGCCGCTTCAGTCCCCAGTCCTGCTGCTGGCGGTCAGTAACGTTTATTTAACAGACGACGTCATGCTGTCCGTCCTACGCCTCGTTCAGGGAGGATCCAGTGTTTCGGGCTGTCCCAGTATATACAGAATGTACAAGAGGAGCGAGGGGAGGCCTACTTGATAGGCTCCCCGTGGACTCTGAACCGGTAGAGACACGTGTACTCGGGATGGCCCCAGTTGGACAGAACCCGAAGCTCCACGATTTGGAAAGCTCGTTCGGGTCTTTTCTGAAATCAAAGGGGAGAAATAAAAGTCACACTTGTTTTCATATGAACGCCCCCAAGCCCAGTCACTCCCCCGTCCGCGATACTTGACAGAAGCAGCCGAGTTGGCGACTAAGTTTTCAACATGCACAGGGTCATCTGCCGCAGGACACGAAGCTCAGGCAAAACCAAGAATTCGTCACACGCCACAGGCTCACTTTCAGTCTGTCTCAGTCACAACGCACTCAGGGAGCGAAATCTAGACTCGACGCCAGCGCTCAGATCCGCCGCAGGCAGAGGCCGACCCTCAGGCCTCCATTTTGGTGAGGTCAGCCGTGTCCCACCGACACGAGGGCGCGGCCTCGGGACACGGGGGCCAGGGGGCGGGCGCAGGCTCACCGGAGCATGGAACATCTGGAGCGACTCCCCTTCCTGATCGTACACAAACTGGCCCAGCAGCTCCCCTTCTTCCTCGTATTCATTTTCCAGTCCCTGAAACCGAAACCACACGGCCATTAAACTGGGGCGCACGGCACTGCGTGCGTCAGGACTGCGCCCCTTCGCCATGAGGTGGGGGACCGCTCTGCTGCTCCGCTGTGGTGCAGCCTCTGGAAGGTAGGGCATTTCATTACGGGGCCCGTGAGGGAGGTTTCACTGCTCCCATCACTGACGGGGAACACTGAGGCTGCAGGAGGGCCAGGTGACAAGGAGCAGAAACGTGACTGTCTGTGGGCAGGCCACTCGCTACTGCGTGACACCCCGCTGCCCGCGACGCTGCAAGGGCCCGGTCCAGGGGAGAGGGCCGTCAGCGGGAGGCAGTGACGGGGGGCGCAGGCGATCTGTTTCAGCAGGGACAGCCTTTCGGTTTGGGTGATAAGAAAGCTCGGTGGATGGACACCTGTGACAACTGCATAGCACTGTGAACGTCCCTAATGCCACTGCACTGCACACATGGCATGTGTGAAGATGGCCGACTTTATGCCGTCCGTACTTTCCTACAGTAACGGAGGACGGTGGCCTCGCCCTCCTGCGCTCTTCACAGACGGCAGCTCTGCGGGGCCCCTGCGCCCAGGGCCTGTCTCTCTGCCATGTCGCTGGCAGCACCTGTTCACCTCGAGTCTGTGTCACATTCAGGTGATTCTCACAATACTGCCCATCTTTCATTACCGTACTGACTATGGTGATGCGTGATCAGTGACCTTTGATGTTATGAGTGTAACTTTTGGGGTGCCATGAACTGCACCCACAGAAGAGAGCGAGCTTGGCCGATCAACGCTGTGAGTGCTCTGATTGCCCCACCGACTGGCCGGTCCCCATCTCTCTCCCTGTCCTCGGGCCTTCTCTGTTCCCTAAGGCACAACAATCCTGACATTAGGCCAATTATAACCTGACAGTGACCTCTAAGCGTTCAAGTGAAAGGGAGAGTCAAGTCTCATTGTAAATGAAAACCAGACGTGGCTAAGCGGCGTGGGGGAGGCACGTCGAAAGCCAAGACAGGCAAAAGCCCAGCCTCTTGTGACAAACGGCCAAGCCGTGAACGTGAAGGACAAGTCCTGAAGGAAATTAAAGGTGCTGCTCCAGGGGACACATGACTGGGAGAGCGGAGGAGCCTTACCACCGCCACGGAGGTTTGGCGGCCTGGACGAAACCAGCACGACACGCCCTCGGGCGGACCGAGGCCCCCACTTTACGCTTCGACCTGCAGAGGCCGAGAGGCGCGGAGGGAGGGTAGAGGCAGCACGTGCCGATGGGGACGCTGCAGCCAGCCCCCCAGGAGGTCCGGCCAGATGGCTGAAGAAGTGGCCGCTCTAAACAAGACTTGTGATGTGGACAAGAGAGACGGTCTCGCTCGCGTTGGAAGAAGATGCCGTCGGAATGAGAGGAAAAGTCAATCCTGGCTTCAGAGGCTCCCAGGACAGGCCGACTCCCATCAGGGGCTAGCGCGGCCGGCGCCTTAGACTTGAAGCCAACGCTCGCTCACCATTCTGACAATCCTAGGCCCCCAAGAATGACGCGAAATCTGCTCTGCCGGTGCTCTGTGAATGGAACAGGCCTGGATGGTGGCATGTCTGTTTAAAACATGGTTTACGCAGTATTTTAAGCTCACTTTCGAGACCTACTGCTCAGAAAAGATTCCTTTCAAAATATGACCGCTCACTGACGAGGCCCCTGGTCACCCGAGAGCTCTGATGGGGATGGACACTGAGATGAATGTCATTTCATACCTGCGAGCACAGCGCCCATTCTGTAGCCAGTAAATCGAGGAGGAATTTGACTCAAATCTTATTATTTAAGAAGTACATTTCGTAAGGCAACAGCGGCCATGGACAGTGGTCCTTCTGATGGATCTGGCCAAAGTGAACTGGAAACGTTCTGGAAAGGATTCCCCATTCTAGGTGCCATTGAGAACATTTGTGATTCATGGGAAGAGGTCAAAATATCAGCATTAACAGGAGTTTGGGAGAGGTACTGCAACCCTCACGATGACAGAGGGCTCAAGACTTGAGTGCGGGAAGCGACTGCAGGCGGCGGGAACAGCCAGAGAGTGAGAACTAGCGGCAGAGCCTGAGGACGTGGCTGACCCGCTGCCGTCGCGCGATAAATCCTGAGCGAGGCGTTGCCTCTTATGGACGAGCAAAGAAAAGGGTTTCTAGAGATAAAATCTACCCCTGCCGAAGACGCTGTGAAGACACTGTGAAGGCTGCTGAAATGGCAACAAAGGACTTAGATTACGACATGACCTCAGCTGAGAGGGCGGCGGCAGGGTTTGACAGGGCTGACCCCGATTTCGACAGAAGTCCCACTGTGGGCACGACACTATCAAACAGCACTGCGTGCTACAGAGAGATTGTTCGTAAAAGAGTCAGTCCAATTTCTCTGTCGTCCTATTTTTAAAAATGGCCCCCAGCCTTCAGCAACCACCCCCCTGACCAGGCAGCAGACATCGTCGAGATTCTCCACCAGCAAAGATTACGGCTCGCTGGACTCAGATGACAGTGAGCCTTTTTCTTAGCAATGCAGTATATTCGATTACGTCTGCGCATTGTTTTTCAGATGTAACGCTATCGCACACTTCACAGACTGCAGTACGGTGTGAACATAACTTTCACACGCACCAAGAAACCAAAAACTTCGTGTACCTCACTGTATCGCAACGTTTGCTCCACGGCAGTGGATACCTCTGAGGTAGGCTACGGCCAGTAGGAAACTCAGGTGACCCTCTGAATGAACGTCGTTTTCATAATGGGAAATGACTTCCTAGGCAGAAAGTGCCCCGGAAGAAACTCCAGGTAATAGCAGATGGAACTAAACACAAAATTAAGACCGACAGTAGCGCTATTTCTGTAACAGAATGACTCATGATTAAAAAGCTCAAATATCTGTAAGAAAACTAAGACCCCAAAACATGAATAAAAACAAAACCAGAATCTACAAAAAAGTCAACACGCATATGAAATACGTGAAAATATAGACTTAAATAAGATGTATTTACTTACCAAGTTAGAAGACTTTTTTTTTTAAAAAAAGGACTGTTAGAAAGGAAACAATGGGATAAATACCACTGGCAGAAACAGTAACAACATGTATGGTGCAAAGAACGCATGGCCCTCAAAACGCTCACACCCTCGTCACGCCCTGGGAAACAGTAAGTGCCACTTCTGAGGGTCTAGTCTAAGGAAATGACTGAAGATGTGACGATGTCGCGCTTCGTTCTGAAACGTGGACAACTGGATTATTCAATAACAGGAGAACTAGTACGGTAAAACGGGATTTGCTACACCACAGTACTTTCTGCTGCTACTTATAAAGATGTGTATAAAGAGTTAACTGCCATAAAAAAAAATAAGGTAAAAATTTTTAAGGCAAGAAACAACATTTTATACAGTGTTGTCAACTATATTTTTTAAAGGGAAAAAAAGAGACCAAGAAATGCCACCACATCAATGGTGACTTCTCCGGGTGCTGGGATTCTGGGTGTCCCTTTCCCACTTCCTTGTTCTTTTCTGGAAATTCAACACCATACAGTTGTCAGAACCACCATTACACGCGAAGAGATGGGAGACGAAACAAAAGTCTCTTGGCCTAGCACGACACACACCCCGGCGTAGCTCACACACCCTTACAAGTGGCCCTCCCTGGGAAAAGGACGAAACGGTGCCCTCCACGAGCAGCCTGCTCACTCAGAAGAGTGCCAAGGGGAGGAGATCGCCCTGGGACCCCCCGGGACCCCCCGGACCGCCCACTCACGTAGACCGCGAAGTCCTTGGGGGCGCTGCTGATGTTGCCGGTGGGCGACAGTGCCTTTGGGATGTGCTCCAGGGCGAAGCTGGTTGGGTGGATCTTCATGGACAGCCTCACCACCAGGTACCCCTGGGAGCCTCTGAACGCCCAGCAATTCCCCGGGTACATGTC
>NW_011889124.1:1012262-1014900 GCF_000151845.1 Pteropus vampyrus
GTTCGTAAAAGAGTCAGTCCAATTTCTCTGTCGTCCTATTTTTAAAAATGGCCCCCAGCCTTCAGCAACCACCCCCCTGACCAGGCAGCAGACATCGTCGAGATTCTCCACCAGCAAAGATTACGGCTCGCTGGACTCAGATGACAGTGAGCCTTTTTCTTAGCAATGCAGTATATTCGATTACGTCTGCGCATTGTTTTTCAGATGTAACGCTATCGCACACTTCACAGACTGCAGTACGGTGTGAACATAACTTTCACACGCACCAAGAAACCAAAAACTTCGTGTACCTCACTGTATCGCAACGTTTGCTCCACGGCAGTGGATACCTCTGAGGTAGGCTACGGCCAGTAGGAAACTCAGGTGACCCTCTGAATGAACGTCGTTTTCATAATGGGAAATGACTTCCTAGGCAGAAAGTGCCCCGGAAGAAACTCCAGGTAATAGCAGATGGAACTAAACACAAAATTAAGACCGACAGTAGCGCTATTTCTGTAACAGAATGACTCATGATTAAAAAGCTCAAATATCTGTAAGAAAACTAAGACCCCAAAACATGAATAAAAACAAAACCAGAATCTACAAAAAAGTCAACACGCATATGAAATACGTGAAAATATAGACTTAAATAAGATGTATTTACTTACCAAGTTAGAAGACTTTTTTTTTTTAAAAAAAAGGACTGTTAGAAAGGAAACAATGGGATAAATACCACTGGCAGAAACAGTAACAACATGTATGGTGCAAAGAACGCATGGCCCTCAAAACGCTCACACCCTCGTCACGCCCTGGGAAACAGTAAGTGCCACTTCTGAGGGTCTAGTCTAAGGAAATGACTGAAGATGTGACGATGTCGCGCTTCGTTCTGAAACGTGGACAACTGGATTATTCAATAACAGGAGAACTAGTACGGTAAAACGGGATTTGCTACACCACAGTACTTTTTGCTGCTACTTATAAAGATGTGTATAAAGAGTTAACTGCCATAAAAAAAAATAAGGTAAAAATTTTTAAGGCAAGAAACAACATTTTATACAGTGTTGTCAACTATATTTTTTAAAGGGAAAAAAAGAGACCAAGAAATGCCACCACATCAATGGTGACTTCTCCGGGTGCTGGGATTCTGGGTGTCCCTTTCCCACTTCCTTGTTCTTTTCTGGAAATTCAACACCATACAGTTGTCAGAACCACCATTACACGCGAAGAGATGGGAGACGAAACAAAAGTCTCTTGGCCTAGCACGACACACACCCCGGCGTAGCTCACACACCCTTACAAGTGGCCCTCCCTGGGAAAAGGACGAAACGGTGCCCTCCACGAGCAGCCTGCTCACTCAGAAGAGTGCCAAGGGGAGGAGATCGCCCTGGGACCCCCCGGGACCCCCCGGACCGCCCACTCACGTAGACCGCGAAGTCCTTGGGGGCGCTGCTGATGTTGCCGGTGGGCGACAGTGCCTTTGGGATGTGCTCCAGGGCGAAGCTGGTCGGGTGGATCTTCATGGACAGCCTCACCACCAGGTACCCCTGGGAGCCTCTGAACGCCCAGCAATTCCCCGGGTACATGTCAGGCTAGGGAAAAGGCGACATGCGGGAGCTTAGCAGTCGAACGAGCTCTTAACCGCTTAGAAAACAGAAGCTGTGAGCAAAAAGACCGAAAACACTGAAGCAAAAATACAACTTTTATGTGGTAAAAAAACCATCACGAGCAAAATCCAAAGACAAACTGGGGAGAGGGGTTTGCAACTTAAACCCCAAAGGGTGACCGTCCCCAGTACGCGAGCAGGTTTGCAAAAGTTAAGATAACCAGAATCTTAAAGAAAAATGAGTGAGACACAAACACATTTCAAAAAAATAAGGTTAAATGGCCCCCAAACATATGACGAGATGTCCCACCTGACATAACAAGAAAAATACAAATTTAAATGACAGGGTGTTACCATTTGTCATCTAACAGATTACAGTATCTGAAAGTTTGACAAAACCCACTGCTGACGCTGTGGGGAAACCAGACCCTCACACGCCACTGGTCCGTACGCGACCTCTGGCAGCACAGCCACGGCTTACGCGTCTGCCCCGCCCCCCGCCCCACTGCCGTCCCTGACGTACCAGCTAAAAGGAAAAATGGCGGGCAGAGAACACTGCCTGCCAGAGGGCTTCTAACGGCAAAAGAGGAGGCCCGCCTGCGGCAAGGCCTCGGCGACCAGCTGCGGGACACCCGGCAGTAGGCCAGGCGCCGTGCTGCTGTGCAGTGACCAGAACCAGCCTGCGTACACAGCAAGGCGCACGGCAGGGAAGTGGCGGAGGGGCAAGGACACGGCGAGGCCCGCACGTCACTCGGGCTTCGTGAGGGGAAGCTGGGACGCCGGGCCTGTGCTCGTTCCCAGCTTATCTTTAGTGCCAGTGACCGGCTGCCCTCGGCTCCCCTTTCTGCCTGTCCTGTGTCAAGGGGTCCGGGCCCTTTGGGTGTTTTCCTCTGCCAGCCCAAAGGTCAGGCTCTGTCAGCAGCCGGGGCAGGAGGGCACGGCAGGCTCCCGGCAGCCCCCAGGACATTCGGGGGGAGTGAGGCACCTCGCTGTGGGCGGCTTTCCTGGCACCCTGGAGGGTGGATCTGGCAGGTTCCACCAGTGTGGCACCATTTA
>NW_011889124.1:1016455-1018282 GCF_000151845.1 Pteropus vampyrus
TGGCATTACTCCTCTCGTGTCTCATCAGCACTCACCTGTTTCTTCACAGCACTGTCCCTGTGTTTGAGCCAAACGTCACCGAGGGGTTAGGTGACAAAGAATAGATTTGCACCATAATATTTCACTAGACTCCAATTCTTATTTTTCAAACATAGCTAGTTGGCCCTGGAAATCCTGGCCCAGGGCCTGAGGACCGGACGCAGCCCCCGACGCGTTCTGGCCGCTCTCTCCCGCCTCCCCTACCGGCTGGCCGCATGGGGCGAGCATCATCCCAGCACCCACCACACACGCCTAAAGGAGCACGTGTTCACGCCACGAGCGCCGCGTTCTGGGGGCGCTGCCCTGCTGTCAACCCACTGCTGGCTCCACGTGGGTGAACTGTGGCCGCTCTGCCGTCACGGGTCTAGACCGCCACTAAAGGCGAGGACCTCAGCTGAGCGGGTTGTACTTTTCGCTGGAGGGCCTTGCTTTTCATTTGTAAGAAACGTGGTGTCTGGGAGGTGCAGTAAATGGGGTGCGCCTGTTCTCTCTCGTGCACACACACACATGCACGCGCACGTGATCATCAACAAAGAACCACCATCCCACAGCCCAGAAAACCCCAAAGCCACCTACGAGCCCCGAATTGGGGTCTCCCAACGCGCACCGTCACACGGTCCGACCCACACAGCCGACGTGTGGCCATGAGCACAGCCACCGCCCCTCGGAGGCGGAGGGGGGGACCTGACTGCTCCCTAAAGCCAGCACATAAGGGACCTGCCTCAAGGAAGGCCCTTTCTCAGATCTCTGAAAGCCCCCCAGAGTCCCTGGTGCTGGACGCAGGGCGCTAACAGGAGTCAGAGGTCTCCACCTACCGCCGGACTCCAGAGCAAAGTCCACCATGCCGGTCTTGTCCTGGGAGTAGAGCTTCAATGCATTGTTCACAATGACGTGCGCTTGCTGCACAGGTCCACGGGAGGGATGCCAGGCCGCAGAGGGGAGAGATGAGACCCAGTGTTAGTAACAGCAACATAGGAGCACATTTTCAGCTACCTGAGGTTGGGGACAACAGGCACAGGGGACATTGCAGCAGTTCCAAACTGCAGTCCCACACCCGGGCAGGGCTGTCGGGTACGGATGGGGGACCAGGGCCTTTTCATCGGGTTCAGCGGCCTCAGCACTCTGAGCCAGAAAACCCTCTGGTGTCACAAAGTGAGGGCAGAGCCAGGATCCGAGTGGGGACAGTATTACTGAGAGTTCTGTGTAATTTCGGAAGGTATGCGGCCACCAAGTAAGTGGATCTTTGGAACAAAAAGGCAAGTCGACTACAAGGGACTCCCAAGAAGTAGCCAAACCTCGCAGAGCGGTGGCCCTTCTGCACGGTGTGCCCTGCTGAGCGCGGTGACGTCACAGCCACACGTGAAAGCATCCTTAGAGCAAGACACAGGCATCGGTGTCCCCACCCCGTGGACCTCACACATCTGTCTACATACCGCTTCTGTTATTCCAGAAACCCCGGCGTCATTCACAGCAGACATGATCGTTTCAGACGTGGGGATCTGCTTTGTCACGGAAACACGGTGGGTCACCTCCTTCAGTATCCGCAGCTCCAAGTCTCGTAACAACACCTGTAAGTCGTCCTTGCCGACAAACTGTGAAGACAGCTTCTGGAGCAGCCCTTCCAGCACGCCGGCCCACTGCCCGTCTGACACCAGGAGCCCGAGCGTCTCCCTGACCCGGGCGTCCACCTAGAGACAGCGCAGGGAACAGACCGTGAGTCACTCCGACAACCCACTCCCGCCACCTTCGACGCCTCGCAAGTGTCACACAGCTTCTCGGGATCCCTAA
>NW_011889124.1:1019548-1026885 GCF_000151845.1 Pteropus vampyrus
GTCTGCGCCGTGAGTCTGTCGCCCGGACCACACTGGCGTGCACGCGCAGCGCTAGCTCCCGGCCAAATTCTCAGAGTTCCCCGCGTGAACTCACGCCTGCCCAACCTACACTCGCTGGTGGGGAAAGCCCCGCCAGGCGGTTCACCACGTAGGGACTGTCTCCTGAGAACTACGAAACAGACTCGGAGATGAGACGGTACTTATCAGTGACCGCTACGAAGCTCCCCGTGAACCCTTCACGCTAATGGAAGGCACGACTGATCTAAAACCACATGGCTCTGGGTCAGCTTCAATAATCCTGGTTTTCTGTGACAGCTGTACGACGGGAAACGTCGCCACACCGCCCTAGTTCACGGGTGGATAAGCTGCTGCGACACCAACGATCCCTGGGCCAGAAAAGCGCCCTGCGGGTGAACGCCTCAGGGTCTGTGGGATGATCAGCACGGCGAGCACATCCCCGTGAGACGTGTGCAAGTGCGAGACGCTTGTGCCCGTCCTCACAGAGGGCACGCGACCAAGCACACGGGAGCCGGAAACAGGACGTGCGCGGGGCGCACTCAGGGGTGACTGAGCGAGGCAAGGCGAAGGTGTCCTGTGCTCACAGGCGGGGCCCGTGGGGCATGACCAGGCGGGAACAGACAGGCCGCCTTCCGAGTGTCGGGAGGGAGGGGTGGTCTCAGCGGCAGAGGACGCAGGAAGGGACAGGGTGAGGAGCCGCACCCCATCCCCAGTGTGACAGCTTCGCAGAGGCCCAGCGAGGAGGGGTCATGCCCACCAGATAAGGCGGGGCTTCTCTGTGTCCTAAGGGGGCCCTCCGAGCACTCCCGGTCAACGCAAGGGCGCCACTGCCCCTGGGGTTCTGCGTGGAGGGAAGTGGACGCAATAAGCCCCCGAGGGCCCTGGTGTCCTCAGGTGGCTCCGAAGGATCTCTCAGAAAGACACAGAGCTGAGAGCACCCCGCACAGAGCCCGTTGCCCCAGAGAAGGGGGCTCCACAGCCAACAGACAAAGGGGAGTTTGCTTGGATTCTCCTACCTCATTGTTCTTTGCTTGGTCTGTTCTAGCTCCTTCTGAATGACCTAGAAAGTACAAGGAACAACCTGTTTACACAAAGGCACACAATTGATTAACTACATGTATATATATACGTAGCTACACGTCGTCTGGGCCACCTGCCTGTGGCTGACAAGCGGTAGATATTTATTGTTCAAAGTAAACGTTTCAAAGGCGTACGACACGTGCTGAGAAAGGTACACGAACTGTACAGGAACAGCTGGATGGACTTGCAAAATAAGCAGCTCCCGAACCAGGACCCAGGCCAAAGGAACCGCAGCACCACCTCTGGGCAGTGTCGTTTCAATGGCAAAGGACAGGAAAAGGAAACAGCCAGTGCACGCTTGAAGAACTGGCTGACTCACTCGCTCTGTGCACCAGGCTGAACAGCCACACCTGCTCAAGCTGCGTGTGGGCGGAGGCCACCCTTCCTCTCGCTGCCAGGGGATGGGCAAGACCAAGGCCACGATACCAGCTCCTGGCGAGAGGCTCGCTTCCTGCTCAGCCTCCCCGCACCCCGCCCCAGCCCAGGGGACGTCTCATCAGCCAACAAACTGCCCTCGCCTGATTCTGACACTGTCAGTAACACAGCCCCCATCTCGAGGTCCCCAAAGGGTGGGGCCGTATCTGACGCCGAGGCCAGCCGACAGAGGCCCCATCCAATGTGCCTGCTCTGGGGGCGTACCCCGTGGTCCCACGGCTTAGAGCAAAACAGGCCCCCTGACCACCCCCCCACCCCACCCCGTGCCTCTACCAACACCTGAGAATGACAGACTTTCCCATCAGAAAAGTAACTTCCTGTCACAAGATGCAGGTCCTTTTCCCTCTAGAGACAGCATGGTGGAGGCTGTGTGATGGCCACAAGAGCCGGCCACTGCTTCTGCAGCCTGGGCTCAGACCTCCCCGCCAAAAAAACACACCTTGGAACCAGTGCATGGGACGTAGCTATGAAACGTCAGAGCAATCAAAGGGGGACCACAAGGGGGAAAAGGGAACAGTCCCAAGTCTTGTTTTTCAGTTTTAAGGGCAGCAGCAAACATCCTGAACAAGCTGAAAACTTCAGCCGTAGTGGGGATTTTCTCATCGCTTTGTCGGGGCTGCAAGGAAAGGTCAGGGCAGAATACCTCAGATTTTTCTGTCAGTTTTCCGAGAACATCTTCCAGGTTTGCGATGCGTGCGCTATGGTCTTGGTGGGCGGTCACGTGGTCAGCCTTGGAAAGGAAGAGGAGAGGCTGAATGGCGGAGAAGTTAAGCAACGAATGAAAACCCGGCAAGTGAGGCCGAGCGACTTCTGCGCAGAGTCCCCCGGACTGGGGACTGTCTGGTGACAATCGGGCAGAGCGTCCCGGAAGGAATCGTCTGCTAAGTGTCCTCATCTTCCTCTCTATCTTCAGAGATCTGAAAACCGTGCTGAAACGCACAAAGAGCTTCTCCAGCTCTTGAGAACGTCAGTTAAGCCCTGCGGTACCGGCACGCACCGTGTAGAAAGCAAATTTGTTACTACTCGTTCAGTAAATGTCATCAGGCACCCACTGCACTTAAGCGATTTAAAATAAAAGAGTCACGGACACACCGTACATACGTTCTCTCCATTGTCTCATAGTCACAGGACACACACGACACACAGACGCTCACTAGGAATGAACCTATCCGAACCCTGCCCCGGACCAGAGGACACCCTTCAGACACACGGGCCCAGGGGCCTAATTATTCAGCAACTGAGTGGGCAAGTCACCATTCTGGCTGGTGAGAAAAGGGATCGACAAAAACATCACGTGAGGGAAATACGAAGTTTTTCGACACAAAGTAAGTGTTGAAAAACAGTTTGTCCAACACATCCCCTCCACGTGCTTCGTGATGCCTGCACGGAACAGCTGCGTGAGGCCAGGCCTGCTCGCTGGAGAGGGGAGAGGGGTCAGAGGGCGACAGCACAAGGCACGGCAGCAGCAGTGAAGGCACCGCACACACGGAGTGACCGAAGTCCAGGTCACGAGACAGAAAACAGAGCAATAAATGCCCTCATCATGGGGACGTTCACTTGCTAACTGATACCCCATCTCGTTTCAAAGTGATCCATAAAAATTCACAGAAAAATAAGATTAAAAATAAGATAAACCAGAGCACAGGGGTGACGTCAGCTGGGAGGACAAACGCAGCCCCTATGCTGGGCGGAGAGCGTCCTGGCTTTAGCCAAGACTCCTGCTGCCTGGCTGCAGAGTCCAGCAGGAGCCGTGCCACGATGGCAAGGCCGCCCATCCGAGCTGTCCCACACAGCAGCTACGGCACACTTGAAATGTGTCCAGAGCAACCGAAGCTAAATGTTAGTTTTAATTAAAATTTACACAGTCACGTGCGACTAGTGACGTGCTCTGTAGGAAAATGTGGATATATCAGAAAAATATACGGCCACAGGTGAGGGGAAGGACAACAGTTCCAGGATCAGGGGATGTGCGTACTTAACGCTAGAGTGTGGCTGCTTCAGAAACAAGCTGGGGGTCCACAGCCACGCCACCCTGAACGCGCCCGATCCCGTCTGATGTCAGAGCCTAAGCCGGGTCGGGCCTGGTTAGTATTTGGATGGGAGACCACCTGGGAAGACCAGGTGCTGCAGGCGTTACAATAAAAAGGAGAAAAGAAGAAAGCCGGGTCTCCGCTCTGCCTGAGGCCGGCCGCCAGAAAGACGCCTGTGTACAGGGGTGCTCTGGGAGGCGGCGGGGGAGGAGGGGGACCCTGTGCTCTGGGAGGCGGCGAGGGAGGAGGGGGACCCTGTGCTCTGAGAGGCGGCGGGGGAGGAGGGGGACCCTGTACTAGGCTCACGTAATTCAGAATCTGAATTAAAGTGAGATCAGGCCGCGTGCGTGCAATTCGGCGCACAGAACACTAGACACACTGATTCTTGTTTTTCTGAACTGCCATTTGTTTTCCTTAAAAGAAAACGGAAACGTCGCTGCCGTTTTCAGGGCCTCCCCGTCCACAGCGTGGAGTGCGTGACCTTGGCCGCCTCAGCTGAGAAACACCCCCTGGACGCGGTGCTTCCAGTGTGCATCTCCGCTCGCTGATCCGCCACCCGCTTTGGATTTTTGCAGCAGCATCTGCCTCTGCGACAGGCTAGCGTCGGCCCTCCCCACCGCCCTGCCACACCTGCACAGACAGCACGGTCCGTGCGGGTCCTTCTGGCCATCGTGACTGTGCTGACCGATCGTACGGGCATCATCCCAGTTTCCTGGCTGAGCAACGGCTGAGGCATCCGTGCAGGATGCCAAGTATCCTCTGAGTGGGTGCAGTGAGGGAGCAAGCACCCCTGCCCCCCACCGTGTGCCGTCAGCAACCGACAAGGGGAGCAGCGAGAGACCTGCCTTGGGCCAAACCAGGATCGAGAAAAGACTTGTTTGTTCTTCAAACGCGTTTCAGCCCCTCCGGGCACCGTGGCGGGGCGGTGGGGGAAGCAGAGTGGTGGGCCCCGCACAGGGTGCACAGCCAGCTGGGGAGTGAGCCCAGGCCGTGCGACGTGTAGCCCTGGGGCAGCCCGGCTGCGGGGGCTGCTTCCGGCGGAGTGGCCCGCAGGAGCTCAGCGGGCCCAGGCTGTGCACGGGCCGCAGCGAGCAGACGTGGGCACTGGGACGTGAGGGGACCAGGTCCCACCGCCGCCGTGGCCTGTGGCTGAGGAGCGGGCTGTGCTGGGACAGGAGACAGACACCAGGAGAAGCACAGTGCGGGGAAAAGGGGTAACGCGTGTTTTAAAGGCCAATCCAAAAGATCTAAATGAAGTCATTTTAGAAAATGAAAATAAACGTCAGTTTGGGGCAAAGCAGGCTGACGAGTCTCTTCTTGAGACTTCCAGACACACCAGACCTTCACGCACAGGCTCCTGTCCCACGTGGGACACCTTGCGACACCTTGGATCGCAGGTTTGAAATGTCACACTGCCGGTGACAGAACTCGCAAACCAAATCACTGCTGACAGGGCCCATAAAATTTCCCCCAAATACGTTCGATCCATCTCAAACTGAAGCGCAGCCCAGGTCGGCCGCAGGCCGGGAGACGGCCCCACTCCGCCACCCCCTGCTACACGCCGCCTCACTGGTGGGCGTCTCCCACGGCCTGTGATGGCCAGTCCCCTCAGTGGGCACCACTTGTCACTGCAGAGCCTCCTAGTCTGCGCCCCCCGAAAGCAAACAGCCCCCCGAGGGCTTGTCGGCATTACCTTGGGGCCCAAGAGTCCGTCGGCACTCATCTCCTTCAAACGCTGGCTCACCACGTGGCTCACCAAGGACGACACCCCCTCCCTGCCGCCGTCCATCTGGTCCACGCGCATCTGCAGCTTCTGAAGCGAGGCTGTCAAGTCTCTGAGCCGCTCATCGTGGCTCTGGCACTGTCCAGACAAAGAGGTCATCCACCTTTCCACTTCACCCATCCGACGCCAGCCAATGGTCCCATCACCAGCCTGAAACAGGAAAGAGACGTTCAAACTGTGACACAAACGAGAAGTTAAACCCGGGGCCAAATGACCTGAGGTGCAGGTTAAGTCCAAACCACCAGACAGAACGCAACGGCACAACGTCCACTGGGACACAAACACGCTAAAGGAAGACAGGAAGCGCGCGCCGTGCCCCCCCCTTACGTGGCGGACCACGGGCACTCCGTGTCCTCCTCTACACTTTCTGCACTTTCAAAAGTAACAAATACTACTATTTTTAAACCAAAATGAACTGAATAATGATTACGTGCGTTACCGGAACAATTTGAGAGCATTTAAAAAGCTTATTGGCCGTTCGAGAATGTTTTTGAAACAGGGTGCCCAGCTGTGCAGCCTGCTCGCAGGCGGCAAGAGCAGTCGCCGAGAGGAGCCATGAGGAGGCCGTGAGGAGGCCGGCGTGAGGGCGTGCCGGTACCTCGAGGGGTGGGCTCGGGCGGGGACCGTCGGGCGAGAAGGTGCTCCCGGGGCCGTCCGCCCTCTGCGTTCTGTACACGTGTGTCCAGTTCACCGCGGGCAGGAACGACAGGGGACCGCCCTGGCCCCAGAGTGAAAGGCCTGCACCTGGAGGAGACATGGCGGTGCGACTGAGTCTGTGTGCACGCTCACCGCCCTCCCAAAGACCGCCCCCGCGCTCGGTTCTGCCACCCGCCCCCGCGCTCGCATGCGTTCACCACCCAAGGCAACTAAGTCGAACTGGACTCACCCAGTAAAAGCAGCAGTGGAATGAGCAAGATTAAAAACTTGCAAATATTTCGAAGGCACCTAGGAAGAAAAAGGAAAACGTTTAATTTGGAAGAAGCACAAGGCAGGGGTCACCATTCCATTCCGTCTCTCTAGGTGAGCTCATACGAAACAGCCCCATTTTAAAGGGGGAGGTCCACAGCATGAGAGCTGCAGTCACGACTTTCCCTACGAGGTGAGCACACACGCCTAGGAGAAACTGTCTCCAGCATGGCATCTCCCGGGCCCACGCTGACAAACACATCACTACCACCAGGCCAGGCACCAGGCTGCGGCCACCGGAGGGGCACGAAAGCACTTGGTCATTGGCCCGTGGAGGGGACCTGCTGCCATGGGAACAGCACTGGAACGGGAGCCAAGGGCCTGGCTCTGGTCCTGACACCCCTCCCAGCTGTGTGGCCATCAACGCGTCCCCTAACCTCTTTTCTTTAGGAATGGCGCTTTTCCATTCCCCTGAGAATGGTGTGAAAAATTAAACAAGAAAAAGAGAGCATTTTATAAAACATAAAATATCACATAAATGCAAATTTATAGGTAAATATAAGCTAAATCACCATAAAACGATAAATCAAATGATACCCCGCAATTGGCACAAAATCAGTTCTTTAAAATAGCAAGCTGATACGGTACCAGTTTCCTTACCTTGTAAGAAGAAACACATTCAGCCAAGAAATCAAAGTAACAAACTGGTACCAGCCACTCCCCAGCCACCAGAATATTCCAGAGGCTGCCTTCCCTAAAAGAGAAAACACCAGACAGGCTCAGGAAACGTTTTTAGGAGAACCAGACTTCTAACGAACTGTTTTTATGAAGGCCAAGCTAGAAGCACAAGGAAATTTACTAACACGTTTTGAAAGAAAATTAAGATGCAGTTAGGGATAAAGTATATTGAGGCGATGCTAGTCAGCACAGCGGGAACATCCACACACTCAAACGCAGAAACATAAGCAAGTCACATGGCAACACGTAACGCTGATAAAGACGCAGGAAGAAACGATGCGGAAACACTGAACCCATGCATCTCAGTTACAGCCTGACCACGCACGTGGACTTACACAGAGCCCTAA
>NW_011889124.1:1028002-1035446 GCF_000151845.1 Pteropus vampyrus
TATGTTTATTAATTAACAATTAGGAGACAACTATTTTTGAAGCTCAGCTTTTTTAAAAAAAGGCGGCCTAAAAAAGGTGCCCCTTTACCAAGAAAGTTACAGGTATAAACTGGACACGTCTAATCAGCCACGTAAACCTCACCTCTGTGTCGCAAAGGTCCAGGCGGCAGATGGCGCCGCTGGGGCCGCTGCTCCCCGCGGAGACGGCCAACGCCAGAGCCACCTAGCCCTTCCTAAGCCTTCAGCTCGCCTCAAAGAGTTTTCTCATACATCCCGTTTATGTTAAGTATGCTTACAAAGCAGCTTTTCAGGGGAGACAGTCTCTGTTTTAAACCAAAGGTAGCCTGAACCCTGTCATTTATAAAGAGCACTTGAACTCCAAACACAAAGAACAAGCATTTGTGAAGAACATGATAAAAACAAAAGTGCAAGAGACGACCTGCTTGAGAAAAGGTGTGCCCAACGGTCCCTGCCACGCTCCATGGCCCGGAAGACTGCCAGTGGCTGGCTGGCTGTGTCTCAAGGCGCTGCTTCCCCTTACAGTCATCGCCTGCGGGTGGTGGTGACAAGCAGTTAATTGGACAGATTAATATGCGAACCTTGTCGATCTGAACTGTGCACAACAATGGCAGCTTAAAAAAATTAGAAACTCAATTATGAGAAAAGAAAAAACAGCAAAGCGAATGCAACCTGGTGACGATTAGTGTCCATGGTTAAGGCCAGCGCGACTCCAGTAGGGAGGGCCACTGAGTCCCTGGGGTTAGTGGCCTGACAGTGACGGCCTGTGGGAAACCAAGTCCAAGGCCAAGAGCGTCAGAGGTAAAACGAAGCCATACTCACACGACGACTCCCCATTCTCCCTGAGGTGGCCGTCCTCTCCGAGGACGCCTTTCACGTCCATCCTCCCTCTGTCGCCAGGCCGAGCTGCAACACACGCGAACGGCGCTCAGCGAGCCGGAGAGCCCCACCGCCCGCCGCCTCCTGACTCGGGGACGGCTCGGCTCGCACGGGAGGGGAGGGCAGGGGGCAGGGCTTCGGTTACGAAGGGGTTTTAAAGCCCCGGCCGGCTAGCCAGCGCGCCCCGCCAACACGACACCAAGACGGGCCTGCTGAAGATCTTCTGAAACAGCATTCTTAATGTCATTCAAAGGAATTGCTTTTGCTTTAAAAGGGTAATAAGAATCAAAAGTTGAGCATACTACCTTTTTATTTAAAAAGCAACTTAGAAATGTTTAAACACTGATCAGCTTTCAGAAAAGTGAATTGCACACAAGACACATTAAAACTTTCCCAAGCTCCCTTCTGGAAAAGTCCAGCGAAAGTCTGCATTAAGGCCGCGAGAGGAGAAACGTGAAAAAGCAGTGCTCTCTCCACCGTGAAAGCGTTATTTGGTGGAAAAAGGAGGAAAAAAAATTTAATAAATACCTTTTGATTCATGGCTTTTTGAGTTATAGCTTTCTGATTCACGATCTTTTGATTCGTAACTTTTCAATTTGTAATTTTCTGATTCACGATTGAGCTTCATTAAAACCACTTGAAAAAGTTGAACTAACAATGATGAAAGAGATGACGAAACGTACTTGGCCAGCCACAAAATCCTATCCGTGTAGAAAGACGCGCCGCCTAGTAAAAAACCGGGAACAGTTACTCCTTCCCACACAGCCAACGGTCACTCCTGACACGTGGGACAACCAGGTTACTCATTGCAGGCCAAGCAGACTAACTTTTTAAATGGACGCCAGAGAGTATTTGGGGAGCGACGTAATGATAAATGGCACTCTGCCTGGAGTGACACACGTCACGTCCTGACAGAGGCAGAGCTGCAGGGCCAAGCTTCATGGGACGGCCGCCAACACCGACTCTCCCTCACTAGCCATCGCCCGCAAAAGAGCCAGTTTGAGGGAATTTCACCAATACTGTTCACACAAACGCTACCATGTGTAGATGCCGTGAACGACCCCTCCTTCACCTAAGCTCTCGCCCGCCCACCTTCCTGGACTACCTGCCTGGAGGAGAACTATCAGGCGAGACCCTGGCCGCGCCTCGAGGATGTCCGCCACAGCATTTGCAAGAGGGGACGACAGAAACAAACGACATGGCCTTCGGAGGCATCGGCTCAGGTTTGGAGCCGCTGGACCAGGAAGACCTGGCCCCTCTTCTCTGCCTTTCGTCCGTGCCTCAGCTTCAGAAGACACTCGTGACCCCCGATGCGTTTCCTGGCCACCTAAAATGTGTGGGGTGAGCCTCCGCAAGCCACAGTTGCTAGACAGTCTTCTTCTTGAGAAAAAGGTCCCTTGCAGAGTGGCAGACAAAGCAGGCTGGCTTCTCCAGGGGCAGGCCCGGTCCGAGCAGGGTCCGTGCCCTTTAACCTGCCCGCCCACCTCTGGTATGTTGACCTGAGAGAGGCTGGCGCGTGCACACCGCAGACGGACAAGAAAACATGCCGAAGAGACGCCTGAATGTCACCCACACAGCGATTGAGAAAGTTCTCCGCAACTGTAAACGCAGTAGTAGAAGGCGTCAAAGAGGCTGAAGCTCAGCTCGACGAACACACGAAATGAAAACAGCGGCAAAGGCCAGCACGCGCCCTGACGGCGCTGACGACGAGGTGGAGACGAGGCACGGCTTCCGCAGGCGTCCGCACAGCAGTCAGCGACTGTCGTCCTGTGTGCCCCCGAACAGGCCCCTGCTCAACGGCTGAACCTCCAGCAGCAGAGGACGTGAGAACAAAGTAAGGAGAGGGAACGCGGGGAGTCCGTTCACGCCTGAGGGAAGCTACGCGTGTTCCCAGTAACGTGGCCACAGACACTCAGGCAGTGAGGGCCCCCCCAGCTCAGAGCGGGCTGGGAGGCTGGGCCCGGTGGGAGGGCTGCTCTCTGGCTGGTAGGCGTGGGGACTTGAACTTCCTTCCTGGCACATCTCTGATTTCCCATGGTTCTTTCATAAATGTTTAACGACTAGGAAGAGACTTTTTAAGAGTGATGAATCAGTTTGCTCCACGAATCACTGCTGTACTCTAAGAGAACGGGAAGACGACAGACGACAGAAACGAATGAAAACATAACTTGTTTTCCCCTCCAAGACGACCAAGGCCGTTTAAGCCAGCGAAGGGCGAGAGTCTCCAGTGGACCCTGCCAAAGGCCAGGCAGCACCGTCCCATCTGAAGACACCGTGCTGCAGAGCTGGGGACCCGCGGGTCCAGCGGTCCTGCACCGAACTGTGCCGGCTGGCTGCCGGTTATAAACAGGTGTGCCCTTTCTACAACATGCGTGAAGAGGCAGCAAGAAGGCAGAAAATGTCCCCCCACAGCTGAGACATCACTGGTTACAGCTGGGACTGGGCTTTTACTCCGAGAACGATGTCACGTGCAGCTTAGTGATGGCGCACTTCCAAGCGCAGTCTCGACACCCCCGCCCTCAGGTGCCTCTACGTGGCCACGTGGAGCTAGGCGGGGGCCCGGAGGTGGCACCCAGCTCCGAGGGGAGCACATCCTGCAGGCCACGCCAGGTCCGACCCAGCGTCCATCCCTGACGGCGAGTCTCGTGAGCCTGTACGCCGGGGACAGCCATGGTGCTGGGGCCGCTGCGCTGGCAAGGCAGCGGGTGTGTGCGCTGGAGCAGGCGCGCCCTGGGCCACGTGGGTCTCCACACAGGTGAACCCAGGTTGAGGCAAAGCGTCGCAAAGGGGATCTTCACGTGGGGCCTGCCACTGATGCGACAGCAGACAGACCAGGAGCCGCAGCAACAGCAAAACGAGGTGCTGAACCGCAAAGCTCCTTAGCCTTGGCACTGCCCGCACCACGCGACAGCAGTCTCTAGAAAACTGCATGCCCTCACGGCACTGCCGGGAACACGGTGAGTGGACAGACACGGCCTGGCCCTCCCGGCGGTTCCCCGTCCCTGTCTCGTCCCTCTGCCTGAGCGCGTCCTCCAGCCCGGCCAAGCAGCCTGGCATCAGAGTAAACAGACAAGGAGCCAAGGACTGAACGCAGGTGATGTGCGTTTTCAGTCACGGGTCACCTGGCCTCTCCGTGGCGTGTGGGAGCAGTGAGCGACAGTGGGAAGTCATGGACGGTGTGGGGTCCCGGGGCCAGTGGGACCTGGGAGGGACCTGCAGCCATGCTCTCCACCGGGCCCCGGGGAGCAGCGCGCCCAGGAGGCAGCGTGTGGGCTCATCTGGAAAGGCTGCCGCAGCCCCAGTGGCTCCAGCGGCCACACGCACACCTTCAGAGCCACCTCCAGAGCCACCTCCGAGGACCTCCGTGTTCAAGCAAGCGCACCAGGACTGACATCCACCTCAGTGGGCTAGTGGGGCCATCCTGGGACGTGACCGCTACCATCCCAAACAGAGCCAAGGCTCCACGTGCCCCGCCAGCACCTGCGCAGTCCCACGGGGCCACCCCCAAACCTGGCGTTCCCTCGGGCACCAACTCCTACTGCAACGATAGGGACCAGAGAGAAGACAATTCTCTCACAGGCGTGACCGCCTTCTGCGGCAGAGGCGAAAGTGCCACCGTCAAGCTACCCCTTCAAGCCCCGAAGGTCCGTGTGTCTGAAAGGGGCCGCACACTTCCGCTGGTTGCATTTCAGTAGAAATTTTCTTTTCTTACCGAAAGTCTAAATTTATAGAATTTCAGACACTCTTCGGGACAAAAATACCAGCCCCTTGAAATGGGCATCCAAAGAGGACGGGAAGGAACAGAGGCAACTTGGTGCGTTTCTTAAACCCTGACGTGATAATTCTGAGTTCCAGCCTGTGACAAACAGTGGGGACGCGGAAGCGACGAACCCAGGCCACAGAAAGGAAAGGGCTCCTGGGCGGGTGGCCGTGTCAACCTTCGCAAGCACGAGACTTACGTTTTTGGTTCCTGTCCCTCGAGTAGATCCGCGACACTGTCCCCTGGGAGGCAGAGCACGCGGTGAGCGTGTTCCTGCGCTCGGACAGCAGGCTGCAGTCACTGCAGGTGTAGCCGTTGCTCCTGGCCGCGTCCGCCGCCACGTCGCCATTTCCCTGAGTGACAGCTTTACTTCCACCTGCAGTTTTCGGAAAGCAGACGGAGCAGGTGTATCGCAATCCGCAGGTTCCTAACCAAAACTTCTCTCTCGAAAAGCACGGGGAAGATAAAGCGCTAAAGTAATTACCTTTCACATCTCCATCATCGTCAAGACCTGAAACACACACACACACGTTTTTGCTGTTGAACTCAAATTACCAAAACACAAAAAACCCATACAAAAAAAGTAAAGGTTACAATGGTTAATAAATCAGCATTATGGCACTGGTCAAGATTTATTTCCTAAAATGCCTAAAATTAATAGACATTTCCCCAGATACATGCAAACGTCATCCTGACGGAAGGCGGAGGCCTCTCTAAGGAAACCGCGTGCGCGGAGAACATGGGCACAACAGCTGGTCCTGAAGGGCAGGCGGGACAGACAGCAGCAGCCCACACCTCGGGCACGGCGTCACGCGCACACACGCTGCACGCCCTTCCCGGAGCCAACGCCAATCCCAGTGCCCCCAAAACGAGATGTGGGACTTCAGGGACAAATCTGGGTCTTCCAGGCTCCTAGAGGCGGCCGGCCGCACACCGAGCGGGCACAGGCAGCACTGTGTCCCCCTCAGAGTGGCTCCCCTGCAGGACTGGGACCCATGACTGCTGCCCTCAGTCGGGCAGCTCGCGAGCCCCAGTTCCCCCCGGCACCTTGTCTGCGCTGAGCGCTTTCCAATGACTGCGAACTACTGTGCCTGCCCTGCCGCTTACAGCGGTCTGCAACTTAAAATCACACAGGGGACTGTTACAGAGACTTTGCTTAAACAGCCCACGAACTCAGTCATTTAGAACAACAGTTACCAGCTGACTGCCCGGCGGCTTCATCTTCCACTTCACAGTGAACGATGATTCATCGGCACAGCCACTCGGGGTGACCGCTGGAAGCCGCTTCCTGCGTTTCCCACAGGTGGGTCTAGAGGGGAGCTGCGACCTTACTGGGCCCCTCCCACCCAGGAAGGGCAAAGGGACAACCTGGCTTGACTCCCTCCTTCCAGAGCATGCTGAGGAACAAGCAAGCTGCAGAGGGCTCACCCCAGAAGTGGTCCACTCTGGTCTGCTCGCGGATCAGGGACGCGTCCAGCACGGGAGGCCGCAGACCGGTGGGACCTTGCAGGCCAGCCGCGACCTTCCCAGATGTGTGGTTCGCGCTCCAGGCCAGCTTCCCTGCGCCTCTGCGCTGCTTTGCTGCTCTGAAAAGGAAGGAACGAGGGAGAAGTTTACAGACTTTTTCTAGTAAATACAAATGACAACATTTTACCAAGACAAAATCTTTAAGAATAAACACTGTTTTTAAGGTAACATTTTTTTATGTCTTTTCTGCTATAATGAAACACCTATTAAGCTAAAAAAAAAAAAAAAACGCATTAAGCTAGGGTCCAAGGATTCCTTCTAAGTTGTATAAACAAAATAGTTTTCAGATTATTTTTGGCCCTATGACCCAAAAGTAGCTAAAACTTAAAATAACAAGTATAAAAATGTCCGAAAAAAAGATTTATTTTACATTTATTTTAAGATTTTTATTTTAATTTATAAATCTAACCCCTCTCCTTTTTATAACAAGTGCACACGCGTGCACACCCACACTACTTCTCAGTCACTAGCAAAGATGGAGCTACAATAGGCACAGCAAGAAAAGGCCGTAATCACAACTAACTTCTGCATTCATATGGACCACAGGTGATACACGATAAAGGCCTTGCAAACAAGCGCCTTACAAATGGTCCGGATCGTTAGGTGGTAGGGACAGACGGCAGACAGAAGGCCCTCCTGCTTCGAGGGGACCAGTCGTGGGTGAAAGGCAGGCAGCAGTAAGCGTGCCACGTTACGGCATTGCCTGGGGACAGAAACCAGCCGTCAAGCAGCCAGGCTATGCGCACGCCGTGCCACACACAGGAACCAATGGGCATTTTCAGCTGCACCTTCGTGAACCACCGCCCTGCCATCTCTCAGGTGGAGGCCCAGGAGCCTCATTCTCAGGTGAGCTCCGAGGCGACCGGGACGCAGCATGCGTTGTGGTGCACGTGGCCACCGGACGGGAGCGTGCGGCGGGAGCACGCCAGCCCGCTCGCGAAACAAGAGCGCCGTGCAGGTCGGAGCGTCCTCGCTCTGACGTGGCGACCCAAGGCAGAGACGTCGCTTCGTTCTTCACCTCTGACGGCACAGAGCTCTTGGGTACAGAGTGACTTTGGATATCCGAGGACACGACAATCATGAGTACAGGTGAACACGTAAGCCTCGCCTGTGTGTCTGCTGGCCCACGCGGACTTCAACAGACTTCAGGTGTTGACACTGCGGAGGCCGTCTGCAGTGAGCCCTCCCCCTAAATGACATCTGGTGGCACGGCCAGGGTTCGGCTCAGCTACGAAGGTGGACCGTGAGTGCTGGCGCTGA
>NW_011889124.1:1036876-1041037 GCF_000151845.1 Pteropus vampyrus
TGGTGAGATGGGATTGTCACCACTGCACACGCTGACCCACAGTGAGGCGGGACGCTGGGGGACACCCTGGGAGGCACAGCCATGGGGGACAGTCTTGCTCGGGAGAGCAGGCTTGGTGAAGGATCTGGATCTGAGTGCAGTAAACGGGCTGGGGAACATTTCTGCATTGTGTATCATGTTATAAAAACGTTCTCAGCCCCAAATTCATCATAAACTTACTGGATCTGACACTAAAACACGTTCAGTCAAACCAACGTAAGGTGATACAAGCGGCTTCAGGTCGTCACATGCGTGTGATGTGTCACGTGCACCTTCCCTTAGAGGCTGGCGGGGGTGGAGACTGCACTAACGCACAGTGAGTACGTGGTAAGGACGCCAAGCATGCAGTTTTAATATAATCCGAAATACGGTTCATTTCCTTCCAAAAACGTGTTATACAATTTCCATTGTAATTTTAGAAAAGTATGTTATTTCAAATCAGAATCCGTCTCGCAGGTGTGGCCCGATGCCCTTTTAGCCACCGTGCCCCTCTGCTTATCTGGGTCCTGGGCTTAAAGGACAGATGTTTGGGGAACCTGGACTTCGAGAGAGACTGACACCGGAGCCACCCAGCTCCGGTGTCCGAGCCGCCACCCAGCTCCGGTGTCCAAGCCCCCAACCAGGCGTGGCGGGTGGAGCGGTCAATCTGGACAGACACGCACGGACGCACACACACACACACACGCACATGCACACACAGAAAGCCGGTGGTGCACGCAACTCTATCCCCATGCGCCCCGGAGATGATGACCTGGGGACACTATGACACTGCTCCAGCCTGACGGGGTCCTGCTCTCTAACACAGAGCCTGGAATGCCCCTGCCACCACCAGAGGGTGTGCCGACACACCTACGCGCCAGGCGGGCGGGGCGGGGCAGGGCGGCCTTCTACAGAGTGTCAGGGCAGCAGGCGGCTAGGGACTGCCGACCGGCCGCGAGCCAGACCGGGACCCGTCCACACTGTGTGATGCCGTGAGGCTGTTAGAGGCACAAACGACCTGTACCCACTTTTGCAGAAAGACCTCCAAGATATGCTGTTAAGTGGAAAAATACCCTAGTATCACCCTATTTATGTTAAACTACGCAACAGAGCCGCAAATCTCATATATGCGGAGAAAAGCGAAAGCACAGGAAAGACCTGGAAAGTTCCCTTCAAACTAGTGACAGTGTTATCTCTGGAGCTTTCACTCTGAGCGGCACCTGCTGAGCTCCAAACCGGGGCCACGGTGCTCACAGCGGGGGTGCAGGGGGACCAGCGACTCCGGGCTCTGAGCTCAGTCCTGCTTCTCTCGGGGCGGAGCGCATCTCAGCTGCTTCTCTGACGTGTTAGGTGACCCCGAAGGTCTCCCATGGGTGCTGCAGTCCGGGCGCATCACCAGCTGCCCCCCTGTGCCCTGGGCCGGGTCCCGACCACCGTGCATAATGGGTTGCTATGGACGGTGCACCCCAGCGTCTGCAGGAGACATGGGCACGGGCACCCGCCCAGGAGCACGAGCGCGTCAAGTGCGGTGTTCAAGTACTTTATTAATTTCCTGCGAAGCTTGGGGGAGGCGGCACAAAACTGTCAACTGAGGTGTCCAATCTAGACTTAGAATTAAGTGACATAACTAGGATATAAAGAAACATACAGACAGAGATCCCAGAGACACGGTCCACTTAATCCTCGAGACTAGGATTGTAGTTTTGTTCTCTCGTGTTATGCATTGTTCCTGTCATGCATCGTTCTTTTTAAGATGTTATTTAGATGCACTTTTAACTAAAAAATTGGAAAAAATCGACCACAGCTGAAAGCTGGGAATGAACACAGACACGAGGCGGCGACAAGCTGGGGCAGTGTGCCAGCCAGGAGTGCAGTCGAGACCGACGCCCGCCGACACCACGCCCCGTACACGAGCAGCTCGGTTACTGCGCAGGGATATGTGGACAGAGCAAGTCACACGCAGTGACAATGCAGATCCGACCACGGTCCGATGTCCAGGCGTCGCTGACCTGAACACCGACCGCAACAGCTGCTCTGACATCCTAAACACAAAACTCACACTCTGATGCCTCGCCACCCATCACTTCAGACCGGTCACACAATGTCAATCCCGGTGAGCGTCACAGCCTCCCCCGGCTGCCATTCCCCTGCTCCATGACTTCTGTCCCAGCGGCCTGGCATCGTCTCACCCGGATGACCCCAAGGGGTTTGTGTGTGCAGGTCCAGTCTGCTGCAAGGCCCGGAGAACCACACCAGGTCGACGCACCCCCGTCCCCCGCCACAACCGGTCGCCCCTGCCTGGCAATGTGTGGTGGTCACCTGTCCCTGGCTCCCGGCCATCGCTCCCTCTTCTCCTCACTTCCAACTTCCCCTCTCGCTCCCTGCCTCGGCTCCCTGGTCTAGAAGGCCTTGCTTCCTGCTCCCCAGACACTTGCCATTGGTGAAATGGGGTAGACCCTAAGGGGCTCTGGGGAAGGACCTACCATCTGCTGCCACACTGCCGTGGGCAGGGGTCCCGAAGCCCATCCCGGGGGGCACATCAACCCTCCCGCTCTCTAGTGTTACCACCGGGTACCGCCTCTGACTCGTCTTCACCTTCTCCCCACTGGCACCTGCCATCAGCTCCTAGTCACACCCTCCCCACAGTAAAGCAAACCACAAGCACAGCCACGTCCCTCCTCAAGCCCTCATCAGCCACACTTGTTGAAAATGCCTCGCCACCCATCACTTCAGACCGGTCACACAATGTCAATCCCGGTGAGCGTCACAGCCTCCCCCGGCTGCCATTCCCCTGCTCCATGACTTCTGTCCCAGCGGCCTGGCATCGTCTCACCCGGATGACCCCAAGGGGTTTGTGTGTGCAGGTCCAGACTGCTGCAAGGCCCAGAGAACCACACCAGGTCGACGCACCCCCGTCCCCCGCCACAACCGGTCGCCCCTGCCTGGCAATGTGTGGTGGTCACCTGTCCCTGGCTCCCGGCCATCGCTCCCTCTTCTCCTCACTTCCAACTTCCCCTCTCGCTCCCTGCCTCGGCTCCCTGGTCTAGAAGGCCTTGCTTCCTGCTCCCTAGACACTTGCCATTGGTGAAATGGGGTAGACCCTAAGGGGCTCTGGGGAAGGACCTACCATCTGCTGCCACACTGCCGTGGGCAGGGGTCCCGAAGCCCATCCCGGGGGGCACATCAACCCTCCCGCTCTCTAGTGTTACCACCGGGTACCGCCTCTGACTCGTCTTCACCTTCTCCCCACTGGCACCTGCCATCAGCTCCTAGTCACACCCTCCCCACAGTAAAGCAAACCACAAGCACAGCCACGTCCCTCCTCAAGCCCTCATCAGCCACACTTGTTGAAAAAGGTGTCTACACTCCCTCCTCGACCCACTTCACTCTGACTGCTGCCCGGGAGTCGCTGCACTCGGCCCGCTTCTGCCCAGCGACCCCGTGGGGCTGAGCTCACTGGCCGCGAGGGCCTGACCCTGCGTGGCCTTCCAGCAGCTGCGGCTGGCTGATCGCTCCCTCCTCCAAACGCTCTCTTCTCGCTCACTTTCTTCCCGGCTGAAGACCGACTTCCCACGGGAGGCTGGGAAAGCCCGGCACCCACTCTTCCAGCCTCGCTTGCCCCTGGCGTGGGCGTGTCGCCCCACCGGGGGCCTCTAAAGGATGCTGGGAAGTTCCTCCCTGACCGAGGCCATGGCCAGCCGTGGCCGCTCGGCCCCCAACGTGAGAGCTGACGGGATGTCCCGAGGAGTTGGTCAAACTGACAACTGACCAAACGCAACACCCAGAGAGACAACAGATGCCACGCGCCAGAGGACAGAACGCAACAGGAAGTGCCACAGGCACACGCACGCCTGCAATGGACCGATTCTCTGCAGCTAACTGCCAGCTCACAGGAAACGCAGACTAAGACTTAAAGAGACAAATCGCTCAGACAGAATGTGAGAATCTGGGTTAGGCCGATTTCATGGTTTTTAAAAAACCGAAGATCTGGAGATTGGAGCCCTGACTCAGCCGGTGTCCACCATGTTGACGAGTTTTGGGGAGTGATTTTAAATCGCTAGGGGCTTTCTGTTGCGATGCTGGGATTTGGGATGGTTGCTTTGAAGAGTCACGTTTTAGAGACAGGCTTCAAGACGACCCGCC
>NW_011889124.1:1041765-1043463 GCF_000151845.1 Pteropus vampyrus
CGCGATTGTTAGGTGTGAGATGTGACTCACGCTGTTCAGAGGCTCTTCCCTTCGGCAGCTCCGATGTGCTTCGCGCTTGTTACACTTTCCCCTGGAGAAGGCAAGCGGCCGGGGACAGCGCGAGCGCGAGCGCGAGCACGAGCACGGTCCCCGCGCGCCTGCCTCACTGTCCTCGGCAGCCCAGGACGAACCTCCTCGGGCGCCCACGCACCACCTTACGACACCGCGGCTTCGTCTCAACCCCCTCCGACTTCGGTGTCACATCGGAACGTGACGGCGGGACGGGGCCGAGGCCCTGCTCCCAGCTCGGCTCGTCGCGCCCCCTCTCCCCTCCGAGGCGCATGGCTTTCCGGCGTGCCTCTGCTCACTTGACAACGCCGCCCGTTACTATAAATCAAAGTCGCTGCCCCACCGGGCAGCCGCAGCCACCGGGTGGAGCCTGAAGCAGCGGTTTCCTGCGATGAGTCATCACTGAGTCACCAGAAGTGTCGTTTGCACAACCACCTCACACCTTCCATGCCAGTCCGGCCACAGCACACGATCAAGTTTACAGGCGTTTTCTCTTTCAAAATATAACATCAGACTGCAGATCCCATGTAGCTCCCATCCACTCAACGGCACTGAGAAGTGACAGGGCAGCACCATGACAGCACACGCGCACACGCTCACCTGAGTGCATATGTGTAGCCAGTGTTCTCGGGCACACACTGCGGCGGCGTGTACATGTGGAGCCGAGAAAAGTCCATGTTCACGACGTCAAATCATACTGCAGGAGGAGAAGCAATGCGGGGAGGCAGAGGTTAGAAGTGCAGACACGTCCCCTGCTGCGGCCAGCCTGCCACGCACCCACGCCGGCCGCACGCCACCGCCACCGCCACCGCCACCGCCACAACTCGGACACAGCCAGGAGCAGCAGCTTCTTGTTCTTCACTTTGGAAACAAAGGGGAGAAGTGTTCTCACAGTTACGAGTCCAGGGACACCCTGACACATTTAGTTCCCTAAAATGCTACGCCCATAAAAGCAGCAAGGGGAAATCCTAGGTCGACTGGCTCACAACTGTGGAATCTGGGGCACTTTCAAAACATGAGAGTAACTGAGAACCCTTTGAAATATGTTTTGAAATTCCCAGAAGTGTCAAACGTTCTCATTCTGCTGAAATAAGTTTCCATTGTTATTAATTAAAATAAAACCAATTCTTACTCCACGGCCGAGAAGCACTGACGCCCCTTCCCAGACAGCCGAGGTTCTCTCGCGCCTCTGAACGTGAAAACTGCGTGGTGAACAGCAAAGGAGCTTAAGGCGCTGTTCGTACTTCTGTTTTTCCCCGAAAGAAAACAGATTACTTTTAAATTAAAAAGTGTTAAGCATACTGTTTTTCAGGTTGTCATCTAGATTTTTTTGAAATGACTCAAATTTTCCACTGGCTAAAAATATCCTCCCTCTCACACACTGACACACTCGCACTCTAAATGAAACAAAACAAGAACAGAAAACAAACATGCTCATAGTAGCAATGTGAATCACGATCTGTTATTAAATAATCTAAGGAACATAAAACTAAAAATAAAGACCATCCTGGACAAAAAATATTTATGTATAAACGATTGATTTCCACAGAAATAGAACAATCCTAAAATTTGTATGAAACCATAAAAGAGAAAGAAAGAACAAAGTGGGAGGCATCGCACTCCTGATTT
>NW_011889124.1:1044013-1053032 GCF_000151845.1 Pteropus vampyrus
TGGCCAACAGACACGTGAAAGGGGGCTCGACACCACCGCCTGTCAGGGAGATGCCCATGGGAGCCACAGGGAGATGCCTCCCCGCCCTGTCGGAGCGGCCGTCACACAGGCGCGAACTGCCAGGCGCCACGAGGCCGCGAGAGCGGGCGCCCTCCTGCACCGGTGCCGGGGCCGTGAGCCGGTGCGGGGGCGGAGAGCGGCACGAGACCCAGCACCCCCACCCCCGGGTGCTTATCCAGAGAAAGGGAAAGCACTAAGGGAAAGACGTCTGCGGCCCACACTCGCTGCAGCGTGATGGGCAACGCCAAGCCGGGGAAGCAGCCGAGTGTCCGTGGACGGACGGACGGACGGACGGACGGACGGACGGAGAACGTGGTACACACACAATGAATGTTGTTTAGCCGTGAAAAGGCTGAAACCTTGTCATTTGGGACAACGTGGATGGACCACTAGGAAATTATGCTCAGTGAGATAAGTCAGAGGAAGACAAGCACCATATGATCTCTTGGACAGAAAATTAATTTTTAAAAAATGTTTAATGAAAAAAGTAAATTTTTAAAAAAAGGAACAAGCTCATCAATACGGAGAACAGACTGGTGGCTGCCAGAGATGGGGGGTGAGGGGCGGGAGAAATGGGTAAACTGTATTTTTTAAGTTTAAATAAACTGAATTTAAAAATGAAATAAAGCAAATGACTTTTTTAAAAGCTAAGACAAATTACTTCAATTTACACCATTTTCTTTGAAACTGTCCAAATATTCTTGAAAACATTAAGCACCCACAAAGACCATTGTTTGTATACAAAAATTTAACTGTGCCTACTAACTTCGACTAATACCATGGAGTTCCTGCATCTTAAAACACTCCGGATCCCTCGGCTCCTGCCAGGAGGAGCCCGCGGCCCACGCAGAGCCACACTCCACGCAGAGCCACACTCCACGAGCTGAACTCCCGCTCACCTGGCCCCGCCCAGGGCCCACCGAGACCTCTCTCTTCCCGCAGACGAGGGCGGCTCCGAGCTTTCGAAGCGCGTCCGCTCAGCCACCTGGATCCGGTCTCGCCAGTGTGGGCTCCACGCACACCCCGCAGCGTAGCGCCAGCGAGGCCCAGGCCCACGGGTGCCCACGGGGCGCCCCAGCACTCCGCCATCCCGGAACAGGGCCTTGCCCCGGCGTCTGCGTCACAGTAGCTCTGGCCACGCGGAGGTTCCGTAGTGACTTATAAGCAGCAGGACAGGCTGCAGGGCAACAACCCTGACCCCCAGTGTCACTGTCGTCCCACGGAGTGGGTCACTGACGCACCTTTCACTCCCTTAGTCACGTGCTCACTGACAAAACCCGAGCTTCCTAACTCCACCCCCTGGCCTCTTGCCATCCCTGCGTCGTCGCTGACTGTCGTTAAGCCCAGGGTAAAGCTGTTGCAATGGCTGCTGAGTAACCTCCACCGACTCCCCCATAACTGCCATTCGACGTGCACTCAGGGAGCTGAGTGTTTCTTGGATCGGTTTACGGAAATCAGAGCTATAAACAAGTGACGGCAGAAGCCCAAACCAAGTACTCCAGCATTCAATTTAAAGGTCATGACTGTGGCGTGAGCCACTGGGGCGTCTGGCTAATGCTCAGGGACAGAGCCCTACGGACCCCGAGCTCCATCCAAGCTCTGCCCCGCCTGAGCCGACTGCCCGGGGGCGGCTCCTACACTGGGGAAGTGGGCCGGTGGGAGCGCCACTGACCAGGCCCCACAGGACAAAGGAGGGCGGGCGGGTGACTCAGCACAGGAGCTGCACAGAGGCTGATGAGGACGGAGTAGGAATGTAAACTTACAGCCCTTCATTGTTAAATTTCATTAATAGGTTCTCACATTTTTATCCACCTAAAAGAGATACACCCGCTAATGCCTAAGCATAATGTCTTCAAAAGCCATCAGAAGTGCAAGACCCACTGAAGCCACATTTACAGCCTGGGTCGTCCGATGAGTGCGACATACAGTGAAGCTGGCCGCCCTGACTCGACCAGATTCAATGGAGGCCTCATGCCACGATTTTAAACAATTCACCGTCTTGCCTCTGAAATAAAATTCCATTACTGGCCGTCAGTCCACCGCCTACCACAGGCGTGACAGGGTTACAGCAGAGTGCCCCACTAAAGGATCCTGCAGGTGACAACAGGGACAAGCAGCTGTGAGCAGACACAGAGGCGGGCTTTGGGGGAGATGTTTTCTCAGAGGCGCTGCAAGTGTACTAAGATGCCCAGAGGGGGCCAGTGCAGACACACACGAGACTCCAGGGCGACAGGGAGCAGGGGCCCTCGGTCGTCATGACCGCGGCTCAGCGGCTCCGACAGCACGGGGCGCTTTGCCACCGTGAGCTTTGCTGCCTCCAGGGAGACGCATCTGCGTGCAGCAGGCCGGTGGCCCCACTCAGGGCCGTCTTGGCCATCACTCACCCCACAGCCCAGAGAGGAGCGAGAGGCTCGGGCGCAGGAGGACACGGTGGCCCTCACCGTCATCAGGATGCGTCTCCCACCTGACTCCAAACTGCTGTCCCGTCAATCCTCCCTCGTTCCTCCCTCCAACTCCCTTCCCTTAACAGATCACGATATGGATTCAGAACACTTTAAAATTAATCTTCAGTTCCCTCTATAAAATGTGAGCATTGAGTAAAATCATAGGATAAAATAAAAAGACATAAAGTTTAAAAAAGGATCAAATAAAATAACGCATGTAAGGCCGTGGCTGACACATGACAAAACCTGTCTTCAAATTACCTTTAATTTTATGGAATAAAGTTACAGAGCCTGTGCTTTAAATTGAAAAAGCAAACGTATTTGTTTCTTTTGAGTTAGCAGTCCCTGAGATGAAAGAGTCCTTCACCCTCGGCCTAAATAAAAGGCAAAGTCACCAGCAGCTGGAACAGCTCCAACTCAGCCGATGGGTTAGAACCAGCTCCGGTCGCTCTCAGACGCCTGTCAGGACACCTAACAGCAAAGTGCAAACTAGCTCTACTGCAAACCAAACACAACGCTAAGCATTCCCCAAATGCTGCGTGCTGTCTCCTTCTCCGCCTCTGCTCATTAAAGTCCACACTGACGTTAGAGCCTTCTCCTTTGAGTGCCCGCCACCTCAACCTGCCCGCGCCTGACTCAAGGGAGATCTGATTGCATTCGAAATCCAGACAGCATGGAAAGAGTAGGTGAAAAAATGGATTGAAAACGTTTTTCGGTGGCATCGAAAAATCTCGGGAAGACTACGAAGTTAGCATATTGCAAACTGATGTGTGACAGAGAGGGCCCCTGTCCAGGTCACTGTCCTCATTTTCCTACTCCCTGCCTTTCCCTCAAGCACTGTGAGTAGTGTGACCTTGTCACAGGCCAAGTTCCTGGTGAGTGAGTGCCCTAGGCTGAGGCTGACAGGTACCAAACACTGCCCCAGGCTGCCCTAGAGCTGTCTTCATATCAGGCCCCAGGGCGAGGCCCCAGGCAGAACTCTCCCAAGCTGATAGCCCAGCAGATTAGCCAGAGGGAGGGAGGGAGGGAGGGAGGTGAGCAGAGAGCCCCCACAGGAGCCTGCCTTGCTCTGGCCTGTAAGAGCGTGCTGTGTTAGGGTGGACAGCTTTCGATTTTGAGCTGCCTGTCCTAACAGGGAAAAAGCACGCACCTTAGGAGATGGTGGGCCAATGGAAAAGAAAGCATTATTGGTATAAGCCACCCCGAGTATCTCCTGATGTCTCGTTTTCACTAGTGTAAACATGCAAACTAGCAAGTGCAGACCGGAGAGGTCCTCCGTTTAGGCCGCAAACTCTGCTTACAGACCTAAGGAATTAAGTGTCTTTACAAACACACAGGTCCTAGGAGGGCTTTAAAATTAGAGTTAAGATTCTTCTTAAATTACTCTAGGCTTCTCCTTTAATCCCCTTCATCTTCTGTAATGCATTTGATATCATTTACACCACGTGGTAAAGATGAAAATACGAAGCTCAGTTTTTGGTCAAAAGTGGAAGTTCGTCCTCCCTCCACATCTAACTCGAATCTTTCCTATTTAGAGTGTCTGTACTATCTAGTGACAATCTAGAAAACATGTCTGAAAAATCGCAAAAATTACAAGTCACACGGTGTTGAAAACAGAGCTTCAAGCAAATGGCTAAACCAAAGGAGAATAAAACTGTAAGGTTCTGAATAAAATCAGCACACGCCACTGTCCGAGGACACGCCGTCAGCCCTGAAGAACACCTGGAAAATGGTGGCAGCACTTCCTTCCCCGCCGCACGAACCACAAGTGTCGCCATCCAGTAGTATTTTTATCAGACAACGAGAAGGCAATGGGAACTCGCTCCAGAGGCCCTGTTTGTAAAGGCTGGCCTTAGGAACCGGACTGTCTGTCGGCCGACTCGGTCACTGATGAAGTGGGGTGAAACTGGACTCGAGCCCAAGACGAAACTGGCCGGCGGAGCTCTTCAGGAACCCCCGGCCGCCAAGCAACCTGCCCGTCTCTCCCCCCACCCCTTCAAATGGCACTCCACCCCTGAACGGACCACCAGGACCTGCGACTCTGATCTGCAACACAGAACAGCAACCTAAGGAGACCGTGACAGACAGGACCTTCCTCCCAGCTCTGGGCACAGCTCCAGACACCGCCATCTGCCACAAGTGCTGTCGGGAGGGGCGTTCTAAGCTGCCGGCACAGGGCCCCTCCTGCACGGCAGCACGGGCCTCGCTGGCCGGGCGGGCGGTCCCGCAAGGACCTTCCAGAGAGGGGGACACAGACACAGGCACGCACGCACACACGTGCACACGCACACGCGCCTGTTCCGACCCCACCCTCGTCCTTCTAAGGGCGACTGTGCTGCACGGTGTCTCAGTATCACATCATTGTAAAGAAAAGTATTTTTTAAGACTAAAATTCCAAGGTGCCCCTTTAAAAATGAGTACTAAATCCTAACATAATTACTCTGCTTAGAATCTTACTTCTGTTAAAACCAAATAATGTAGAGACTAAAAACATCAGTTATTTTTGCCTATAAATTAAAAAATCGTAAACTGAGTTAGAAATGATGTTTCCCAAAGACCGTGTTCAGTGTAATCACTTCTAGAACATGATGAACAGGAATTGGCATCACGTCTCTGTTCTCGTTTTAAAGAAGCAAAGCTACGTCTATGAAAAACTATGATTTATATTGTCAGAATCTATAAAAATCGACTGATTATTTAAAACGGTAAATCAGAAATAAATGACCATAACCTAAAAATATTTGAAAGGGCTTTATAGAATGCTACTATATTATATGCATACCTGAATGTTTTTACAACATCCAGAAAAATACTAAATTTGTGGTAAATTACAGAGAATGGAACTTCTACTTTTCAGTTACCCCTCTTTCTTGTTTGAAGTTTTTTTTAAAGAGCCAGTATTGGTTGTAAAAACAAATAACCCAACAACTATTTTTTTCAAAAAGAAAAAACTGGTCTTCATTTGTGAAGCAGCTGGAGCAGCCGGACTCCGGGTCAGCTGAGGCCCCCGCACCTGCCTACACGCCGGGGCGCTGTCCCTGGAGACTGCCCAGGGCCTAACCCTGCCCGGCTGTTGGCACACCCACCGTTACTACCCCAACCTGCACACGGGGAAAGCAGTGTTGTAACCGTAACAAAATAAATTCCCAAACCAACAAAACAGCAGAATAAAACTCCAAAAACACACGTTGGTCATGACGAGCAGCAACTCTACACTGAAAGGCAGCTCCGAGCTGAGCCGCTGGGCTCGCCTTCCCCAAATGCTGACACGACAGGAGAGGCGGGGGCTGGGCACGCGGGTTTAGCTAAGAGAGGCGCTGTGTCAGGGACCCTGCGACCGCCACGTGAAGACACGCTGTCGCATGCCCGCGTGCCCGATGACCGCTGCTCCAGACCCCCGCTCCTGACCCCCGCTCCTGACCAGGCCGGCCATCCCGCCGCTTCCGCAGAAGTCCGAACCCGTATGTTGCGCAGGCTCCGGCAGGGGGCGTCCTGTGCGGGGCGCAGGACACGGTGGGGGCTGCCGCATCCTGGTCCAGCCCAGAGCGGGGCTGCCCACGACCCCCGGCACCGGGGGCGGCTCGCAGTCTGAACCCGGCCCCGCGGAGGACCGTGCCCTCGCACTGCGCTCTTGGACTCTGCAGCCCATGACAGGCCAGGACCGCTCAGCAGTCCCTTCTCCTGCTGCGGGACATAGCCGCAGAGGATCCCGGGTGCCGGGGACAGCTCCCATTGGTCGCTGGGCTGGCGGCCCTGTCGGTCCGTCCCTGACTCTCGGTCCTGCTGAGGAAGGCCTGCCCTAACCCAGGAACCCACAGATGCATGAGCGGTCTGTGACAGGTCTGTCACTCTCAGCAGCCAGCTGACTTCACTAGTCCAGCGGCAGCCCCTCCGCAGAGGGCGAGGCGGGCCCCGATCCTACCGCCTGTCCAGCATCTCAGCCTGGATCACCCACAAGCAACGTGCCCCTCCCTGAGACCAGCAGCGCCTCCTTCCTCCCAAGGCGTCGCCCCCTCTTCTCTCCTGCTGGCGCCCCTGACTAGTTTCCCCGTCTCCAGCCCTGCCCCCTCAAGCGAGAAAGCTGCCAGAATGGGCCACCTACAGAGACCTGGCCACCTCACTCCCTCAGAGACCACCATAGCGCCCCAGACTGGAGGCGCAAGGACTTCTGTCCGAGAGCCCCACTTCTCCATCCCTAGCCCCACAGAGTCCCCACGGCTTCGCTGAGAACCGGCTCTAGCCCTCTGCCCCCCACCCACCTGCCCATCGTTCCTACACTCTTTCCCGACGCCCCAGGGCGTCCCACCAGCCTCTTCCCGCCCCCAACGCCCCCAGGGCAGCAGAGGCTCGTCCTCAGGTTTGGCTGAGATGGCACCTCCGGGCGCGCCCCAGCCCCACGCCCAACGTCAGTGTTCCCCGGCATCTGGCGTTAAGGTTAAGTGGGATAATTATTATTAGCAACTTTCCCTCGGACTAGGCCCGGAACTCAGAGGCAGGAACTAACTACACCTCGCCCGCGGAACAAATGACCACTCCGCAGGTGCCTGCGAGAGCGGGAGAACTCACTGCTGTGCGTGACGCCTGCTCTACCACCAAGATGAGAACACTCGGGCCCTCCTCGCCGTCCGGGGACCCCGCCCGAGTGTGCACCGCTCGTGAGGAGCATAAGGGCCACGTGCGTGTGGGCCTCCTCACTCCTCCTCCTGGGGCACCCACAGCCCCGCTCCGTCCTCGGCTGGTCAGAGCGCACTGGCAGCTCTGTCTCACCCCAACTACAACTGGGAGCGACTAGGGACCCAGCCACGGGGCTGCGTTTGTACTACGAACGTAATCAGTTGGTCCTCACATTCTTCCCCACGCCTGCGATACCCTGTCCTCCCAAATGTGAGCGCCAGGCTGAAAGGGAGCGCTGTCCGGGACTAAGGTGTGTGGTAAATGGCAAGTAAAAGAATCATTAAACTGATCTTTCTCATATTCTGGATGTAGCTCGCACCTTCCAGAAGTACTAATTAAAGATCAAACAGAGGAAACAGAATGACGAAGACCAAAGCAAGCAGGCAAAGCCGTGCTTTGTTTTCAGGCCACCCATGCCCCTGGGACAGCCGTCTCAGTCCCCAGTGGGGACTACTGATCTACGCTGATCACTTTCACATGACTCCAGCCTGGGACCTGCAGGTTTACTTGGCACGAATGTCAAAAGGCATCTGTTGCATGGTTCTTATGTCCCATACTAAAATTCACAGCCAGTGACCATTCACTGTGTCCCCACACGACTAAATGAAAAACACAGCACCCAGCTACCTACTAAGCTTAATTACAGATGTAATTCAAACGGCAAAATCGGCTAATGAATTATACGTAATGAAGTACAGTCAATTATAGCATATGACTACAATAACCAGCGTGTAAGCATCAACATCCTCTTCTGCATTTTTCCTCTGTCAAGCCTCTGGCCCAATGGAAGTAAACGGTTTCAAACAGATCCAGCAGGTCTAGTCTCCTTTATCTGAAAATCAAGTCGGGTAAACAGCCCAAAATAGCAATGTTTATTTTACACACACACACACACACACACACACACACACACACACACACACACACACCTACCTAAAGGGAAAAAAGACAATAGCAAGAAACTTGGAAGCTATAAAGCAAATAATCGAAAACTGACAAGTCAGAAAAAGCTGAATCATAAGCTTGCAATGAGGAACAAGGAGAAATATTCCAGCTTTCACTAGGGAACCCCCAAAGACTCAAGATAGTGGCATCTGTGTACATCTGCAAGTGAGGGTGCCAGATGGAACCAAAACACAGGAGGAATCGAATGCTCAAAGTCTGCTTCAGCAGCAGTCAGGCAAAACCACGTGATCTTCCGAACGCGCGTGTGGAAAGCACTTGTCAAAGTCCAGCGTCCTTCATGATAAAAACACTCAACAACCTAGGATTAGAAGGGAGCTTTCTCAGTGTGACAAAAGGCCTTTCTAACACCCACAGCGAACGACATGCTCCCCGGAAAGACCGAGAGCTTCCCCCAGATCAGGAACGAGACCAGGACGCGGCTCCCACCCGGGCGCTAGGCAACGAGAAATCAAAGGCATCCAAACTGGAAGGGAGCGGTAAGGACACCTGTGTTCGCAGGTGACGCTGCGAATGTGCGGAAAACCCTAAGTAATTCACAAAAAACTATTAGAGCTAATAAATTACGCAGTTACAGGATACAGAGTCAAAACAGAAGAGTCAGTTTTATTTCTATACACTAACAACGAACAATCTGGAAACGAAGAAAACATTCTTCTTAAAATAGCATCAAAAAGACTGACAAACTTAGAAATAAATTTAACCAAGGAATGCAAGATTGGAAGGCACCCTGAAAACTACAGAACACTGTTGAAAGACAGACAACCTAATGGGGAGACAATCCTTAGACCTGAAGACTTGATACGGTTAGCACAGCAATACTCTCCTAGGCGCTATGCAGTCAATGCGACCTCCATCAAAATCCCGAGGGCCCTTTT
>NW_011889124.1:1054929-1069527 GCF_000151845.1 Pteropus vampyrus
TCCACTAGCGCCCCTACCCCAGGAGTAGGGCGGCGCCCAGGCCTCCAGGTGTGCGCTTCCGCGGGCGGGCCTCTCCCAGCCCCGGGGCTCGCAGGCCTGGTGTTGGCAGAGCCACGCTGCATGCTCCTGTGGGCAGCAGCGGCCTGCCCTCCACTGCCCCAAAGCAGGAGCTCGGGGGCCGCCTCCGCGCCTCCGCCTGCTCCTGCGCCTGCGCTCTGGAGCTTTGCACCTACGCGTTCTTTTGAATTCATCACTGCCTTGCGAGGTAGATAGGACGCTATTATTTATTATCTTGACTTTACAGAGGAGGAAACTGAGGCACCAGTGGGTTAGGAGGCTGGTCGAGTCAGAGACCAGTCGTTTCTTAAACCCCGAGCCGGCCGCGGCTTCCTCGGAAAGACATCTGTGCTGCAGAGACCGGCTGCACAGTCATGTTAACGAGGACGTTCATGCACAGCAATGGCGATGGGCTGAGATGTCAGCCGTGTCTGTGTGGGGTTCTAAGCGTCCTTCTTGCATCTTTTAGTTTATAAACTCTCACAGCTCAGGGCTGTGTCTTTCCGTGGGCTTACAAAGTCTCCTCCGTGGTATAAATTTTACAGATGCCTTTTCAGGGGGAGGGGCCAGGAATGGAAAGGAGGGTGGAGAGATAGATGGTGGTTTGTGTTTTTCAGCGTAGGGGGGACTGAGTTGGACTGAGGAGAATAAAGATCCTGATTAATTCTAGACTTCCTTAGCTCTTAGCCATTTGTAACTGGCGAGTGCTGGAAATGCGGCCAGCCCAAACTGAGATGCGCTGTATGAAAGACGCGCCGGATTTATCAGACTACGGAAAAGGGAAATTATCTCAATATTTTAAAATATTACTTGTGTTAACTTATAGTATTTTGGATATATTGGTTAATTTGAGTGAATTTCATCTTTTTAATATATATCTACTAGAAAATGTGAGAGGCCGTGTGTGCTTTAATGACTCTGATAGGGGGACTGGGGGTGTGGGGGGGATGCTCCGGACTAGAGACATCACAGAATCAAGCTCCTCCCAACAATTACGAAGTAACCAAAGACAGTTTAAAAAAGGTTCACTGACAACAATGAACAAGGAAGGTGCAAACCCACATGACGCAAGGCCAGGGGAGGAGACATGATTCTGGTGAGGCTCAGTGGGACCCAGATAATGAAAAAGAGTCAACGAAATCCTACGGGGGCTGCGGGGACACGCCAAGCGAGCCACACCCACCTGGGCTGCTAGGCAGTTTGTGCCTAGAATTCTTCCCTCATGGGGCCTGGGTCGCCCTGACGGGCTTCCATCTGGTTTGTGTTGGCTTCGTCTAGGTCCAGCTGGTAGTTATGGTACCAGTCGGACCGGTCGGGCTGGAAGTGGTCTGTGCCAGTACGTTGGTTTGAATGAGTCTGCCTGGTACCTTAGCTGCCCCGGGCCCTGCAGCACAGGACACACCTGGAGAGCATCTGGTCCAGCTCCTCGGGAGGAGGCCAAGGGAAAGAAAAGAGAATTCTTAAGGCGACAGCTAGTCAGTGTGAACCCATTACAAGATCACAATAGGGAATGTTACCAAAACGTGACCTCACAGAGCCTAGGGCATGAAACAACTTGCTGTTAACTGGAAATGTATGTGCTGCATGAGTCCACGTGTACACACACACACACACACACACACACACACACACGCATGGCACAGAAAATCTTGCCTGTGGTTCCGTCCCAGCAGGGGTATCACAGATTGTTTTTTTCTTATTTGACATTGTCTGTATTTTGTACAATGAAGTCAACATTTTTAGAAAGTTTAAAAGTTCAGAAATGTTAAATTATAGCAAAGTACCATAAAATGCATTTTGAGTCCACTATTTTGAATTGACTGCTAATATTTTATCATGCTTTACTGTCGAAGTTTTATTTTTAAAGAAACAAAACTATATTCCAGGCGAATGAAAATCTGCATGAAGAGGATTACTACAATGTGTAAAGAAGCTATTGAAGGGGATGCTCTCCCAGTGGTGGGGGGCGGGGGGAGTTTTTAAACAAACCTCAAAAGCACAAACCTTATGATGAGACATCGACGGCTATGATTACATCAGAATGAAGGCTGTGTTAATAAAAGATACCACCACCGAGCCAGCAGCCAGACGACAGAGCAGAAGATATTTCCAACGTTTCAGAGAGACAAGTGGCTGCTGTTTATACAAAAAGCTCCTGCAAATCAACAAGAGAAAGACAGAAACAATAAAAAAATGGGCGAAGGATGCGAACAGACAGTTCACGGAAAAAGAAACCTCAGTGCACAGGAATATGAAGTGATGCTTAAGCTCGTTACGATCAGATGTGCAGGCTAGAGGGCTGCACACCGTCGGAGTGGCCACGGGCAGAGCACAGGGACACGAGGAACAGCAGTGCCGTGGCGTCTCAGACATGGGAGCACACAGAGCCAGCGTGCTTCGCTCGCCACGGGCACCGAGGGGTCTACGCTGCCCCTTGCCGAATGTGTCGTACTTCATCCACAGACCGGACCTCAGAGCCATCCTCCCACCCATGCACTTTAGGCCCCTTCCTGGTCCTCGCTGTGTGACAGCACTGCAGTGAACACCCGTGGGCGTGTCTGCTCGTGCAGCAAGGCTCGAGGGCATCACTCAGAAGAATTTCTCAGCCGCAGAAACAGCACATTACCAATTTTAGATAAACACAAATTAGTCATAATAAATGTTTGATTTAGTGTAATTATATTAAAAATTATAACATTCAAAACATTTCTTATTAAAACATAACTAAATATATACTATGTACACAAATATTTATATATCCTATAGCTATCTACATGTATTACATATATAAACTGGGCTCAACTTATTTATATAACATAAGAACGGACAGAACTATGTTTATTTACAACTACATAAACTCCAGAGAGTTCATGAAGAACGCAGCAGATTTCAGTCAAGGCAGAGAGGGAACACACTCAAACTTTCTCTATAGAGAGATTCCCTGTTACAACGCCTTAACCCATGAGCATGGAATAAAATAGTGGGTATTAGGGATGCGATGTTACACATTGTGCTGTTTGCGCAGAGTGCTAACGGGATTAGGGGCTGGGGAGGCAGATAGCTCTGGCCTCACATCCTGAGTCCGCCAGCTGGAGTTGTGTGGCACTGGCCAAGGTCTGAGCCTCTCTGAGCACCAACCGCCTCCCCTATAAAACCGGGTCAATAGTGTCTGCCTTGCAGGGCCCCCATGAAGATCGGAGGTGACGAGTCCGCAGTGCCCGGCCCTCCGGGAGCGCCCAGTAAGGTGTGTTGCTCTGTAGTGATGACAGTATGAAGCCCGGCCTTCGACTATGCCACGGGACACAGGAAGGCGTCGGAGGGCAGCGGGCTCAGCTCTGGGGGCAGAGACTGCAGTATCAGGCCAAAGCCCACTGGAGTCTGGGGAATCGCAGGGGGCTCAGGACTCAGGCCGGCTGGTCTGTGATCAGGTGTGTTGTTCACCCCAAAAGACTACCACTCTGTAGGCTCACTGTGCTCCTGCACAGCTGGCTATGTGACACTCAGGGCTGTCACCTGCATGAAGATCAGGGCTCACCTGTGCAGCTTCTGGGAAGGGGCAGGTGACTTCTCCTGGCCTGACCTGCCTGAGCAGCAGGAAGGTCGGCCTCCCAGGAGCTTGCCCTCGGTCCTCCAGAAAGTGTCTTCAGAGTCTACCGCGTGTGACCTCTCACTGAGCCCGGGAAAGACCTGCGGTGGGAGGAGCAGGGTCGCCGGCTCACTCGTCCCCGTGCTGGGGACCGCACCGTGCTCTGCAGGCACCGACTTGTTCTCCGGATCTTTAACACTGGAGTCTAATTCACGCACGACAGTGGTCACCCTCTTAAACAGTCTGGTTCAACGTGCTGTGACAAATACAGTTGTGTAACTCACCCCCAAAGCCCCTGGGGCCCCTGTGCCGTCACCGCCCAGTCCTACCCCACTCACCAGCGTGTTTGCTGTTCCTCGTGTCTCGCCTCTTCCAGAAGGTCACATACAGGGTCGCACGCTGTGAGCTTCGAGCCTGGCTCTTGTCCTCGGCAGCTGGCTTTGGGGGCGTCCGTGTGGCTGCCTCTCGTTGCATTCATAGCCGAGCAGGATCCCTCGTAGGGATGGTCCGCAACTTATTTGTTCACTGGTTCAGGGATCAGAAAACGTTTCTCTGTAAATGGGCCAGGTACTGACTATTTCAGGCTTTGCAGGCCCTGCTGGTACAGACAGTACAGAAGAGCATGCTCTTGGCTGTGTCTCAGTAAAACTTTATTGACACAAGCGGGCGGCTGGCTGGACAGGCCCGTAGCTAGTTTGCGGCCCCTGCCTGAGTGGGACATGAGGCTCCTTTACAGCTTGCGCTATTATGAATAAAGCCTCAAGCGATGTCCCCACCGGGTCTCCGTGTGGCGTTTCTGTAGGTGTACTTCTTTGGTTTTATTGCCCATTACCTATTCCTCACTTTTCTCTCCAAAATAGTTTGGATATATGAATTCTGATTTCTTTTCAGAGTATTACCTTTAATGGCCTTTAAAATGCTGTTAAAACCCTCAAATTTGATTGTTAAACAAAAAATTTTTTAACTTCCAGGGCTGAACGTCTTGTTAAAAGAAAGAGTTTCTTCGTCCATTGCTGGTGAGAAAGGCCGGGCCTGGCCCCCGGCATCCAGACCCCCAGCAGCATGGCTCAGGAAAGACAGCAGCCCTGTGTTTCCATACACCAGGTCAGGGCGGAAAGCCGTGAGCCCTTCGCGAAGGACTCGCTTTAGCTGTGGACACGGGGCCAGTCCTGGGCTGGGCACAGCAGGGTCCACCAAGCTCTGCGAGCCCAAAAGCCCAGCCCCTGGGCTGGGCCTGCCCGGCTGGCCTCTCCTTGGGATAATGGCAGAAGTGCACCCTAAATTCCAGCAGACACACGGGGGTCTCGACAGAGCTGGCCCACAGCTATTAATGGTCTGTTAATTTAGAGCATCTCAGAATTATTTTCTTGTCACGAACTAGTATTTAAACCATCAAATCTATTCTAGGGAAAGGTTCTGACCGATGGTGGAGCCCCTTCTGCACCCAGAGCCTGCTGCCTGGGCTCCCGCTTGAAAAGCTGGGCGCCGGCTCTGTGTCCCTGTGCCTGGGAGGCAAACGGCCTGGCTGGGTGACATGCGGCACTTCTGGAGTCCGTCTCCAAGGCTCTCTCTTCTCACTGCTGCCAAGCGAAAGGAGCAGCGTATTGCTGCTGTTTCACAGTGGGGAAACTGAGGCCGGAGTCGCCGACAGAGGGCAGGCCGCCCAGCTGGCTAAGCTCCCGGGAGGGCCAGCCCCGTCCTCTGGCCGAGCTGGCATCTCGGCAGGGCAGAGCGTCTCCTTCTCAGCTGTAATCGGACACGACCCCAGAGGAGAAGGAGGGAGGCTCAGAAACCTGAGCCCAGGGTCACCTCTAGATTAGGTGTCAGTCGGAGACCAGGGGCGGGCGGGAGAATCAGGGGAGGAAGGTGACCAGAGCTCGAGGCCCCCTTTCTGGTCAGAAAACAATCTGACTTGTCTGCGTGCTGGGTCCCCGTCCCGGTTCCAGTTCCCCCTTTTTTTTGGGGGGGCGGGGGGAGGGAGGCCACAAAGGAAACGTGGTTTTCTGCAGCTGCGGTGTACCTCGTGGCCGGCGGCGGCAGCTCCCAGGTCCTGGTGCGGCTTGGCCCGGCGTGACTGTCGGGGTCGCAGAAGGCCCAGACGGAGGGAGAGCTGCAGCAGCCCCACTGCGGCCACTTTGCCACGGCCCAGAATCCCAGCGTCCGCGTGGGGCTCCCGTCTCCGCGGGCGCCTCGGGAAGGAGGGCTCGAGGGGACGGTCCTTCCCGGCCTCCGCAGGCTCCAGCGGCTCCAGCCGCTCCTGAGCCGTCCACGCCGCCACCTCGCCCAGCCTCCCCGTGCCTCTGTGACTCCTTTTCAGTCTTCCTCCTCCCATAAGGCCACTTGTCACTGGGTTTAGGGCCCACCCTAAGCCAGGGTGACCTCATCTCAAGGCCTTTACTTTAATTAGACCTGCAAAACAAGGTCACATTTGAGGTTCCCGGTGGCACGTTTTGGGGTCACTTGTCAACCCACTACGGTTGCTTAGCAACCCCCCGAGAGATATCCCATCCCCTGTTCTTTGGTGAGCAAAATAGTTTGCGTCCCAAAAAGCAAAAAGCGAAACCCCTCCCAAATGCCCCTGTACCCACTTCTCATGTCCTTCTGGACAGACTGGCCTGTGCTCCCTGTCTCGTCCCCCTGCCACTGTCTGAGCCCTCCTGACCACCCTACCAGCCCCCACCCCCCCGGGGACCTGTCGACATTTGACCCGGCGGCCGCGCTCTCCTCCTGACACCCTCCTCTCTCGGCTCCGGGCGCCTCCCCTCCCAGCCCCTCCTCAGCCCCTTCGTGGTTCTTCCTCTGACATCGGAGACCTCGGCCGTCCTCGGAAGTGCTACTTCCCTCCGCACGTCATCCCTTCCACACCAGTCGAAGCCGATGACGCCCAAATTCGCGTCCGCCACCCGGAACCACCGCTGAGCTCGGGGTGCAGACGTCCCCCCTTCCTGGCACCCAGTGGGCATCTCTAGCTGCGCGTCCCCAAGATGGGCTCCTGGCCGGGCCCCACCTGCCCGTCTTCTAGTGCAGTCAAAGGCAGCCTGCTCGTCCCGGCTCCGGGAGCCCGGAGGCTGCCCGGGGTCCGCTCAGGTCTCTGTCGGCAGTGCCGAGGCTCTACCTTTAAAACGGACCCTGAGTCGGGGCAGGTCCCACCGCTCCCGGCCACGACCCTGACCAGCCTGCTCGGCTGTCTGCTCAGGTCACTGCCGCAGCCTCCCAGGGCGGCTGTCAGGCCCTCCTGGGTCACGTGACTTCTCCATTCACAACTGCCGGTCCTTGGCACGCGCTGAGGGATCCCCACGCCTCCTATTCTCTTTTAATGGCAGCGAAATTCACATAACATAAAATTCAGCATTTTATGAGAATGCAAAATGACGTAGCTGCTGTTGAAAACGGTATGGCGGTTCCTCAAAAAATCAGACAGGATCACCATGTGGCCCAGCATCCCCACCTCCGGGGCTATCCCCAAAACAACTGGAAGCAGATCTTGAAGAGATACCTGCACCCCCATGTTCACAGCAGCGCTGTTCACAATGGCCAGAAGGCGGAAGCCACCGCGGTGTCCACGCGTGGACGCAGGGCACAGCGTGGACGCCACACGATGGGAGCCGCTTAGCCTTGGAAGGAAGGAAACGCTGACACCAGCTACACAGAGGATGGGCCTTGGGGACAGTGTGTCCAGTGAAATCAGCCACAGGAAAGGACAGACACTGTGCGCTTCACTCATACGAGGACCCAGAGGAGGCAGGAAGTGGAGGGAGGGCGCCCGGGCTGGAGTGGGGGGTTGTGTTTGATGGGGACAGCGTCTCAGTCTAGGAAAATGGAAAGTTCTGGAGATGACGGTGGTGACGGCCGCACACAGTGTGTGTGCTTACTGGCCCTGAACTGCACGCTTAAAATCGTCAAGACGGTCAATGTCCCGTGCGGTGCGCCCGCGTGCACGCTGCGGGGCACCTGGGAGGCGGCAGCCCCGGGGTCTTCCGCGGACGAACCCCCCACCGATAAGCCCCACCTGTTCAGAGGGAAAAGGGCAGCTTGGAAACAGCGGCCAGGAGCCCCGAGGGCGGGCGGCATGAGAAGCAGGCTGCTGCTGGGGGTGCGGGAGGCGCTGCCTCGGGGCGCCCTGGGAAAGGCTCGAGAGAGAGCACACCCTGGGGGCGCGTTGGGGGGAAGCCGTGGGTCTGGAGCAGAGGCTACGGGATGTGCCACTTGGAGACGGGCTGATGGGGGAGAGCTGTCGTCATGGCGGCCGTCTTTAAAGTTTCTATTTTTTTTATTCCACAAGCCATCTGGGTGTTGTAGAGAAAACCTTGGAAAAATATGATAGAGGGGAGAAACCTAATACCACTTTAAACATGGCTGTAGTGACCCACAAAAGATAGCCACCTATTTTAGAGACTCGTCTGACACACCTTTTTTTAAACAAAATGGAATCACACCACACGTCCGTCCGTCGTCTTCGTGACCTGCTTTTCTTACTGTCGGAATGAATGTTCCTCCTTGCGGTTCACTGTGGCGGGAGGTGTGGGCCGCTGTCCCAGTCTTCACGGAGAACGCCCTGGAACTCTCCTGAACGTCACCTTGAAACCCGCCCCTGGAGGTGGAACCGCTGGGTCAGAGGGGACGGACATGTTTTCCTGTGTCTGTTCCAGGACTTCCTAAGCCGGGGACACGCCTGGCCTCTGGGGGCTGCCAGGCAGTGGCCCCGAGGGCGAGGGCGTTTGATGCCCTCGAATTAAACATGTTTACACTTCACTTCAAGGATCTTCTCTGAGGATTGAGGGTCGTGGGCTGAGCGGCTCCTGTGTGACAGGACCTGGTGTCCCGGGGAGCTGGCATGGCATGACACGGAGGTCAGGTAGCTGCTGTGAGCCAGAGATGCCAACAGAAGCCAACAAAAACAACTCCTCTGAACTGAGCAGGGCCCCCAGACTCCTGCCGGTGGGTGTGGGGGGACACTCACAGGCCCCCCAGGCACGCGGGGTGGGAGGGCTAGCGCCACACAGGAGGACCGCCCCCTGCCTGCGGGCCCCCCCGCCGTGATGGCGGTTACTCTGTGTGAGAGCCAAAACCCCCAGCTTCATACTCAGTTTTGAACCGTTTTGCATTGTACCTTTGGGAGAAACTTTAAAATGCTTGCTGTACCCTGGGAGGGAGTCTGTGAAGGTAATTTTTCATTTGAGAGGGGCCCGTGGATCACTCTGATTTGTGGAAAACGGGTCTGGGGCAGAAGTGCAGTGTGGCCCCTTGTCACAAAGGTAGCCCCCAAGTCCCCACCCCTGACATCCGGCCTGGCCTCCTGCACCCACGTCGCTGCAGGTGCACCTGAGCACCTGGAAAGGGCGCAGGGCACAGATTTTCAGCGCACAGACAGGGACACAGCCATGCCGGACCTCTCTATGGAACACGGACAAGATATAATGATCCACAGGTGTTGCTATCACTTTAACATAAAGAATAAAATATGTGTTTCCTTGAAGCTATGCATTATTGTGTTATTTCCTCTTCTGTTACATAAATACTATTATTTAAACAAAACCACCATAGGACTAGTTAAGAGCGTAATTAGTAGCAATGAATAGTAGGCATCATGAGAAACAAATAACAATATTTGTGAAATGTTTCTTTCTGTCTTCCCATACAACAAATTGTAAAAAGTAAGACACGAGCCTCTTTAAGATGAAGCTGGGCTGCCACGCACACGCCTTATGCCTCAAGCCTTTGGAAAGTTAAAACAGGACACAATAACCTCTGGACGTGGCCTGAGCGACACTGTGTCCCAAAGAACTGTTTGCAGGATAACGAGAAAGCAGAGGTCGTGACCAGGGAACCGGTGACGGCAAGACTGAAAATTAGAAACGCTGGAGTTGGCGTCACTATGTCACCTTATCTGAACCAGCAGCAACGCCTTTCTCCTGTGGGTGTCACTGTCCCCCTCCCTGTCTCACAGACACCCCGCTGCCATTGTCCCGCACTTGGCGCCGGCCACCGGGGCCTGGTCCGTGGCAGGGCACCAGGAGCTCAGCGGTCCGCGGGACCCGTGGGCTCCAGACCTACAGTGCACGGACACCCCGCCCCCTGAACACCCCACGTCGGGTCGCATTTTCTAAAAACCTGGTAAAAGCTGCATGTCAGCATTTGCCCAAGAAGTGCCGGGCTTGGGTCCCAGTCCCGTCCCTGACCGGAACGGCGGCTCCGCCTCCGACGGCTGCACCGTCTCCTGGCAGAGAAGTCTGCCAGCGATTACTCGATGGCTATTCAAGCTCTCAGTAGCTCTTCACCAGCCCTTCACGTCACGTCCAGAAATCCGTCATGGGACGAGCGATGTGACACAGACGAATTCTGCATCCTAACCCAGTCCGCGAGGCCCAGGCCTGGCGGCGCAGCTACCAAGGGACCAGGGACAGCCCGGCTGCGGGCACGGCCGCGGCGCGTTCCCCGCCTCCAGGGTCTGAGTGCCTCGGTGCTGCGGGAACTGCCCTAGACACACTGGCTGCGTGTCCCCGGCACGGAGGACTGACGGGCCACTCTGAGGTCGCCTCGGCAAGCGAGCAGCCCAGGTGGCCAGCCACGTCCTGGGACCGTGCTCAGCACTCACTCTTCTCAGACCTCGATCGTCCTCTTCGGCAGCCGCGTCCCGAGCCCATGCGGCGCACGCGCCCAGTCCCCAGGCAGCACCTCGCCAGCGCCTTCTCCCCGGAAGGTGCCCGGGACCGCGACGCGCTCAGAGCTGGATGCTCGAGAGCGTGTGCTGCTGTTTGGTACGAAACAAGCAGAACAGTAACGGCCAGTCCTGGGGGGCGCTGCCCTCTGGGCCTGGCTCTGCTGGGCCCTCAGCGGCCCTTACGACTCAGACACGGAGGCTGGGGTGAGGGGCCCACCCCGCTGGCGTGGAGACTGGGGTGAGGGGCCGCTGCACTTGCACAGGCTGGATGACCACTGGGAAGTGCAGATCAGCGACTCCACAGCCTGAGCCTTCGGCCACTGTGCAAACTGCCACGGTCATAACCAAAGTTCGTAGAAAACATATGAACGTATTTAAAAATTTTAAAACGCATAGATCACTTTAATCCCATCCCTCAGAGGTCAACTTTGTGAACATCTTCTGTCTGTTGTCACTTTCCTATGCACGCATACATATATTTTTATAAAAGTGGACACCAGGTGAGCTATCTCGTAGTGTCCTTCTCTGCCACACGTGCCCTGGACGTAAACCAAGGCCTCAGGGCCCGAGGACGGGGCAGTCTCGTCCCTCCTCCCCTACGGCCTGGCCTCACTGACACCATCGGTGCGGACACAGGGAAACGAAAGTGGGCAGTGGGAGGAGAGGCATCGGGAGACGAGATGTCAAAAGTTCGGGAAGGAGGAAGCAGCAGGTCTGGGTGGAGGAAGAAGCACCCCGGAATAGGCACTGGGGGTGGGGGGCCGGCAGAGGCAGGTGTGGGGTGGGGCTGTGCGCAGGGATTAGCTAAAGCTGGCCTGGGACAGCTGCTCCCGCCCACGCCTAGGCTACAGAGCAGCTGGCAGCGGGCTTGGCTCCCTCGTCCAAAGCCAGACACCTCCAAAGAAACGAAACCAATGGCTGGGGAGCACTGCCAGGGTGGGGGTGGGGTGGGGTGGGGTGGGCTCCGGAGGCTCGCCTCCCCGGTCTAGCACCTGGCAGCTCTCCAGCGGCGGCTCCCTGTCCACGCCTCACCAACCAAGCGGGACACCTGGGACACGAAGCTCCCGTCAACTTTTCCATGCAGTGGAGAGGCCTGTCACGGACACTGCAATGGCCGTGATGGGGCGTCAGCGCACGCGGAACTCTCGTGCGTGTCTGGTGGGGACGTCAGAGAGCGGATCAGAGGTCAGTCATGCAGCTCCACGTGTCCTTATGTGCAACCAGCCCTTCCACTCTGAGGCATCCGCCCAAGCGAAACACCAAGACATGTGCACGTGAGGACTTGTGCGCCGGTGTCACAGCAGCCGTATGCACGACTGAACTGGAAAAACCCGAATGTCGCTCAGCAGATAACAGACAGGACGGCGTATGTCCATTCTGTGGCAACATAAGGGGAATGAACCGTGACATTCCCCGAGAACACGGGAAGTCTCACGAGCGTTTGCTGAGAACCACGGTCTCGAAAAGTCAGCTGCGACCCTCCGGGACAGAAAGCAGAGCAGCGGTGGCCAGGCACGGGTGTAGGAAGGTGCCCAAGAAAACTTTCTGGGGTGGCGGCAATTATTCAACTGTATATGTTTATCAAAATTCGTCAAAATATGCACTTAAAATGGGACCATTTCATTATATGTAAATTAAATCTTAATAAAGTCCACTTAAAGAAAAAGAGACTTTTAAAAAGTAAACGGTGGAAATAAAAAGGTCAGTAGAAAAGTTAGAGAGTGAAGCCAAACAACTATCTCAGGACATAGGAAAAATGAGCCAAAAAGGCAAAGAGGAGGGAGGAGAAAGGACGGGTGGGGAACGACACCAGCCCAGGACGCTCAGCACCACGGAAGTTCCAGAAAGAAAACAGAACGTTCTTAGAGAAAACAATGAAAAATTATAGACGGTGAGGGCCCCTCAAGCACAGAGCAGGGGGCATGAAGAAAAGATGCCCATCTAGACTGTTCCTGTGAAATTTTGGAAAATTAAGGATAAAGAAAAGATCTTAAAAGCATCTACAGATAATACTTGGGACCCCTACGAAGGAATGACCATCATACTGTCAAACAGCAAGACGATGACAGGGCTGTGCCTTTGAAGTCCGGAGGGAAATTTGGGATCTGGAAATTATGCCCAGTTATGAGGGCAAATTAAAGGCCTTCTTGGATAGGAAAGAGGTCTCTGTATGTGGAAGTGGGTGTAATGTACTTCAGTAAGTGAAGGACGCCATGAACAGGGACAGCATGGGACCAGTGAGCAGCAGGAGGGCCATGCAGGGTGTCCACAGTGATGCTGGGCAGCAGGCCTAGACAGCAGAGGCCAGACGGCTCTGAGACGGGCCGCTGGGGGAAGGGAGGGCGTTCTGGGCAAGGGTCGGCTTTGGCGGCTGGGTCAACGTGACGATACGGTGAAGACACTCCCTTCTTTTGCCACTAAGAAAAAATAAAGGCAATCAGAAACTCAGCACATGAAATGAAAGAAGCTGTGGTCCAAACGGGAAGCGAAGCAAACCATGACACTGTTTCGTGCAATTCCTGGAGTACAATCACTTCTTTAAGGACCCTGAGCCCAAAGAGCAACGTGCTGACTCGACATGCAGTTCAATAACTAGGGCACGTAGGGCCGTGATCGGAACACGCCGCGGGTGGGTCTTGCCTTTGGAATCAATCTACGAGCAGAAGAAAAGTAGATATTTCCAACCTGCTCTATCCATACATAGCGACCTCAGAGAGCTGCAAGCGGCAGTCCAGCCTGCCAGAGCTGGGAGGGGGGCGGAAAGGGCAGCGGCAGAGGAAAGGGTGGGGTCCCCATCTCCTGTGGTGGGGGGAGGACCGGGACACTGTCCCAGGCTGGCGGGGCGAGACAGAGGTTTAAGTACGGGATGTTATCTAACGCTATGCAAGTACTTGAGGAAAACCTAAGAGAATAAATCATAATGCAGGTGGGAGGAGCCATGAAGGGGGACGCGAGAACAGCGGCCCCAGCGACCTGACCCTGTCTGTCCAAGCTTGCCTTCTTCCTCTTGCTCGTCCGATGCTGCTGGCCCGGCATCCTCACTGTCCTCAAGCTCGCTCCCGCCCAGGGCATTTGTGCCTGCCACTCCAGGACAGGTTGGGACAGCTGAGATTCCATGCAGGGGCATCCACCCCAGCCTCCCGCCAGCTTGCTCCTTTCTGAGACACAAGGGTCAGCCCTGATGCTCAGTGTCCCTTGCTCACCCAGCCCAGAAGAGAGATGAATTACCTGAGCCCACCTGTATTTTGCAAAAATTGTATGGAGAGTCCCTATATACTCTTTGCCCAGTTTCTCCTAATGTTATGTAATTAGGCACAAACATCAAAGCTAGAAAATGAATTCTGGTCCGATACCGCCCAGACTGCGTTAACAAAATAACACGGGCGAGGTGGCTTAAACAACGAACGGTTGTCTCTCACAGTTCTGGAGGCCGAAGTCCAAAATCAAGGCACCAGCCACTTTGGTGTCTGGTGAAAGCCCACTTCCTAGTTCCTAGACGGCCGTGGAAGGGACAAGCCAGCTCGTTGAGTCTCTTTGATAAGGGCACTAAACTCACTCGCCCGCGAGGGTTCCGGGAGGGATCCACCTGCATCATGTAATCACCTCCCAAAGATCTCGCCTCCAAATACCACCCCATTGGGGATTAGGTTTGAACATGTTAATTTTATGGGGACGTGAACATTCAGTCTACAGTAAATATTGTCAACTAAACCACAGACTTTACTCAGATTTCGCGTGTTTCCACTGTCCTTTACCAGGTCCTGTCCAACCTAGGATCGTGCATTGCATTGTCACGTCCTTAGACTCCTCCAAACTGGGCAGGTGCCTCAGAATCTGTCTTTCAGGAGCTTGGCGCCTTTGAAGAGCGCTGCTCAGTGATGTAGCACCTCCTTGTTTGGGTCTGCCCGTTTCCCACGATAGGACAGAGGGTTTGCATTTTTGGCAAGAACACTGCAGACGTGCTGTCGTCCTGGGTGCGTCGTATGCGAGGTACGTGCGGTCACTGTTGTGCCTTGACCACTCGGGCGAGGTGTGCAGGGTGTTTCTCCACTAGGAAGTTACTACCCGTCCCTTTGTATTTAACAAATATCTTGGGAGAGATACTTGAAATGACATAATCTGTTTCTCAAAACTTTGGCCGCTAAGCTTAGCGTCCATCAGTAGTAGCAGCCAACTGTTGCCTGCGACGGTTTTCACGTGGGTTTGCCTAAGGCTGATTTCCCCTCGTTTCTTCTGCGTCTGCGGCCGGCGTGTCCCCGCAAGGGCCGCCCTCTCCCCGCACGCACGTCTCCCG
>NW_011889124.1:1071887-1072948 GCF_000151845.1 Pteropus vampyrus
AGGGCGGCTGGGAAGCGGCGGCCGCCCCCTGGGAGTGGACGCGTCTCGGGGTCTGGCCGCGGGCGGCGGCTGGGGGGATCCGAGACGTGGAGGCCGTGCTGGAGCGCGGTCGCCGGACGGGGGCGGAGCCAGCCGAAGACAGGTGCAGGCGACACTCCCGAGGTCACTGGTCAGTGCCCGCACTGACAGTCACGCTCTTCTGTGCCCGTAGGAGGGCGTCTGTCCAACGTACGGAGAGAGGCCAGACACTGCGACATGCTGGCAAGAAGGGAGCAGCCAGGGCGGGGACCTCTGGCCGGCCCAGCCAAAGGAGGACCGGTCTGCAGGGAGTCCCAGGAGACCTCTAAGCGTCCGCGGGAGTCCCCAGCGGCCGGAGCAGGCATGCGTTATTTCAGAACACCAAGGGGCACTGGGGCATCTGCACTGCGGAGAGAAGTCCGCTGTGGACTCAGAGTCAGAAACACTCACTGCGCTGTAATAAGATAGAGTTTTATCCCGTAGAAAGCTTATACTCCAAATTAGCAATTCCTATCCTTGGTTTAGCCATCAAATGTCATCAGCGGTTTCAAGTTGTCTGTGACATGTTCGCAGGATTTCCTGACATTGTTTCACGAATTAGAGGAAGAGATCTAGGCTAAAGCACTTTGATGAGAGGTGTTAGTTGCTGGAGCTGGCATTCTACCACTAAGACCAACGTCACTTCCCAAGGGCAAGTGACGTCTTCCCAGAAGGGTCATTTGCGGCAGCTTGTTCACCTGCCAGTCTTGGTCATCTACAGCTGTGTACGCAGTGAGATCGATGTGTGTGCTTACATTAAACCCCAAATATCTCCTGCGTGGACACACACCTCAAAATAATCGAACCTGACAATGAAAATCCCAACTCAAATGCCTGTCATCGGGACTGAACGGAGGCCGGTGTTCTGCAGGGAACCCAGTCCCCCTACACGAATTCAGAAGGCCGCTGTTCTCTCCCCACTTCGCACTCGCTGTCGACACCACCTCCTCTCCTCTCAATCTCAGCTGAAACTTCAGCCTGAACATTTTGAAGAACGGAGATAT
>NW_011889124.1:1072998-1082537 GCF_000151845.1 Pteropus vampyrus
GCTGGAGCTGGCATTCTACCACTAAGACCAACGTCACTTCCCAAGGGCAAGTGACGTCTTCCCAGAAGGGTCATTTGCGGCAGCTTGTTCACCTGCCAGTCTTGGTCATCTACAGCTGTGTACGCAGTGAGATCGATGTGTGTGCTTACATTAAACCCCAAATATCTCCTGCGTGGACACACACCTCAAAATAATCGAACCTGACAATGAAAATCCCAACTCAAATGCCTGTCATCGGGACTGAACGGAGGCCGGTGTTCTGCAGGGAACCCAGTCCCCCTACACGAGTTCAGAAGGCCGCTGTTCTCTCCCCACTTCGCACTCGCTGTCGACACCACCTCCTCTCCTCTCAATCTCAGCTGAAACTTCAGCCTGAACATTTTGAAGAACGGAGATATTAGGAAACTAACAAAGTCCTAGAGTATAAAAATGCCAGCAGAGGCTAAACAGGGTCGGGCTGGGTTAGTACTTGGATGGGAGACCGCCTAGGAAGACCAGGTGCTGTAGGTGGTAAAAAAAAAAAAAAAAAAAGCCAGCAGTTAGTCCAGGAAGAGAACACCTAGACTTCTAAATAGATTCTTCTGTCTACGATTACCATCTGCTATCAGCCAACAACACACACTGTCTCGTGTCTTCAAATTACACTTTCCAACACGTTAAGAAAACCTTGCGTTGGCGGGAATGTGACGAATCCCCGTGCACTGTTGGTGGACTGCGAATTGGTGCAACCACTATGGAAAACAGTACGGAGGGTCCTCAAAAAATTAAAAATGGATATACCATACGACCCAGCCATTCCTCTTCTGGGTGTTTATCCGAAGAAAACAAAAACACTAATTTGAAAAGACGTAAGCACCCTTATGAGCACTGTAGCATTATTTACACTAGCCAAGATGTGGAAGCCACCTAGGTGTTCATCAGGGATGACTGGATAAAGAAGAGGTGGTACAAATTTGCAGTGCAGTACTACTCAGACGTAAAAAAGAATGAAGTCCTGCCATTTGTGACAAAAACGGAGGGACCTAGAGTGTATCATGCTAAATGAATTTTCGGGGAAGGGGAATTACGTTTTGTTTTTGTTTTTTTTTGGATTTTAAAAAAACAAATGAATAAACAAAACAGGAACAGATCCGTACAGAGAACGAGACAATGGTTGTCAAAGGGGAAGGGGCTGGGGAATGGGAATAAAAAAAAGAATTTATCTTGGGGGAAGAAAACCCATAATATCCCTTTCCTGATAAAACATATTCTCGTGAAGTGAGAAAGTTCATAAACAATAAGGAGGGTAAATGAAAAACTACACAGTGTATTAGGAAAGGACGAGCGCTACAGAGAAGGCAGCACCCAGGAAGGAGACCGAGCCCTGGGGCGCGACGTTAGCCGGGCGCGACATTAACCGGGCGCCATGTTAACCAGGGCGTGACATTAACCAGGGCACGACATTAACTGGGCGCCATATTAACCAGGGCGCTCCCTTCGGGCTCGGTAAGGTGACTTGTAGGGTGAAAGGCAGGAGCCATGTGGATGTGAGTCGGAAAGCACAACCAAAGAGAAACGCCAAGTGGAAGAAGCAGGACGAGTATATGTTATACAAATCTATTTGCAGATAATCCTAAAAAATGCCCAACCATCGTATAGTGACCCAGGCAGGTCGGTGTTGCCTGGAGGTGGGAGGGGCGGGCAGCAGAGCCCCCTGGCAGTGACGGGAGGGCTCGCCGTGATGTGGTTGTGGTTTCATGGGTGTAAACATGTCGGAACAGTAAATTGCCCACTTTCGACATGTGCAGTTAATAGTAGATGGAGGGCACTTCAAGACCGCGGTGAAAGCAGCAATAAATCAGTGTATCGGAGACAACGACTGTGGATCAAACGTGACCTAGGGATTCCGCTCCGAGGCATCCGCCTAGGAGCGATGGGACATGCCCACACATTTCACAGATGCCACAGCAGTTTATTCATAATAGCCGCCAACTGCACAACCCAGGTGTCCATCAACAGGTGAACATGACAGTGGTGTATTTGTGGCAGGGACTGTAGGGCCCTTCACAGAAAGCTCGCTGGCCCCGACCCAGTGCATGGATGAACCGCCTCGAAAACTTCGCTGAGTTGAAAAAGTCACATTAGACATGTGGTTCCCTTTACGTGGAAAATGGGTGACAGACAAAACTGGAGACAGAATCGGGTCCGTGGTTGGCTAGAGCTGGGGACAAGGGTGGGGACCGACTGCAAACGGGCTTGAGGGAACGCTTTGAGGTGACAGACGTGTTCCCAAACTGGGTCGTGGTGATGGGTTCATAGCTCTGTAAATCTGCTAAAACTCACCCAACTGCACATTCAGCATGACTGAGCGTCACGGTGTGTAAATGCTACCTTGATAATGCTGTCCACCTCAAGGACTGCCTCCTGTCTGTCACCTGGAGGCTAGGGCCGTATTCTTTGCTGGTTGAATCGAGGAACTTACGAGTTTCCGAGAACTAAGTGCGGAGGGACGTGATGCGCTGGGGTGTTTAGGTCACTGAGCCTCTGCTGTCAGAGCACTGTCTTTCTCTGCACACACACACCTGCTGACACTGCAGGGGACCTGAGCCACGGCGACGCTGCCTCTATCGCCCTGACACGAACGTGACACACGCGTGAGTGCTTCACCCATGGATGCCGGCACCCGACCCACGCTGGCTTGTCGAGGACAGTGTTGTCCCCTTGGCCAAGCTCTCTGCCAGTTACTGTTGGTTCCTGTGCCACCTGAGGGCTGACCGAACATGTGAGATGGGTTCCTGGTGGGACGTGAAAATGCACGGTGCTCAGGGGGGCGGTCCCTACACTTCAGGGGCATCACGGTCCCCCGGAGGGCTCAGTGGGCAGTTGTGGGCTGCGGCCAACAGCTGGCAGTTTTAACAGGTTTCAGGTGATGCTGAGGAGGGAACAGGCAGAGGGGACAGAGGGCAAAGGGCAGTTTGGGAACTATTGCGTGAGCAAGACCGCACTTGAGGGCCTCCCAGATCCCTGTGCCCACCAATCAGACTCAGGGCTCAGCAGTCCGACCTCAGGGTGATGGCAGTGCAGCCAGGGGACGTGGCCCCGGGGGTCTGGGCAGCAGCGACCCCACTGTCTAGTGCCAGAGCCACGCCGCCCCAGCCGCCCCAGCCCACGGCAGCCTGGCCCACGCCCCGGTGACCCTCTGTGCGGAGCTCCTGCCACCTGGCGGCCAGAGAGGACACTGCAATGAGCTGAGGCAGACTGCAGAGCCCGGCATGCGGGAGGCTGGGTGCACCCTGGGGTTCAATCTAAGGAAAAGATGAGCGATTTCTACAAGTGTCAGTTATCAAAACACACAAAGACAGGCATATGAAATAATAATAAATATTTTTAATTAAATTTCAAATAGCAAAGCATAAATGTTACTATTTGTTGAAAAATTCATACAGCATCTCCCCTTATGTTAACATATGGAAATCATAACTACTTCAATTGAAACCTTTTAGGCACTTGGGTGTAGAAACTTCTGGAGAATAAAATACAATTTTATTTTACTGCTACTTGTAAGACAACAACCAAAATTATATCTGATTAAATATTCTACTTTCAACACTTAGCATTACTGACCTAAGAAAAAAACACTGTGACCGACTATAGCCGTATAACATTTTAAGTTCCAGTATGTTTTAAATGGGAAAAATTTCACTGATGATCGTTCTTAGGATTTCGAACTCTTCTTAGGCTGTTCACTGAGACGCTGAACGTCAGTGGACAGAATCTAAAGCAAGCAAGCAATTCCCTTCGAATCCCTTTGGCTTTTTTAGAAAAATTGTCGAGAACATTCTTGGTGGGCACTGGAGCCAGTGACCCCGGAACCCGGAGCGCGAGCTGGCCTGGCTGCCAGTGTGCGTAGCGGCGTTTAGTTTTATTTTAAAGTAGCTGCAGGTTTTTGGCAGACCTCTCGATGAACCGCGTAGAACGACATAAGCACATAGAGCCACTCCGTGCATGTTGTTTCCGGAACTGCTGGGTCTGGAACACGCCCCAGGAGGACACGGGGCATTTTCCTGAGAAATACACCCTCCTCGCCGCCAGTCCCCTTGTGCGTGCTCTCGGCTGCTGACACAGAGGCGCCCGCTGGGGTCCGCTCCCCCCTCCAGCTGCAGCACCGACGGCTCTGCTCCCGGCCCGTCACTGAGCAGGCGGCCCGGCCCGCACGTGCTGCAGGAGCTGCTCACAGTAGGCGGGGGAGCGATGCTTGTGGATGACAGCCTCCGTCTCCCTCAGCAGGGCGTCAGGGAACAGGACGCTGCCTGCTTTGAGCACCCCTGCAAAACAGCAAACGCCAGAAATGCACATTCAACCAACACAAGGTTATAGAAATCCGACCGCACGGTGCTGGCCTGAGAACAGCCGCATAGATCAATGGAACACAACAGAGAGCCCAGAAATCAACCCACGCCTGTATGGTCGTTTAATCTATGACGAAGGAGGCAAGAACACGCGACGGGAAGGACAGCCAGGTCGATGACTTGTGCTGGGAAAACTGGACAGATACATGCAAAAAACGGAACTGGACACCTTCTTCCATCATCAGAACAAACTACAAATGGATTAGACTTAAACGGAAGACCCGAAACGTAAAACGCCTACAAGAAATCAAAGGCACTAAACTCCTGACGTCGTTCTCAGCAGCATCTTTTTGGAGGTCTCTCCTCGGGCAAAGGCCACAAAAGAAAAAAATAAGCAAATGGGACTACCCCAAACTAAAAAGCTCCACACAGTGAGGGAAACAAAACGAGAGGACAAGCCCCCGAGCAGAAGATCTTCACCAACGATACATCCACTATGCGGTTAATATCCAAAATATACAAGGGACTCTTATGACCCGGCACCAAAAAAACCAAACGATCCGATTAAAAAATGGGCGAAGGACTTGAATAGGTATTTCTCCAAAGAGGACATAAAGATGGCCAAAGGATATATGCAAAGATGCTCGAGGTCACTAATCGTCAGAGAAACGCACATTCAAACCACAAGGATATCACCTCACACCTGTCGGAATGGCCGTCATCGATAAATCATAAAACCAGTGTTGGCGAGGACACGGGGAAAAGGGACCTCGTGCACTGCTGCTGGGAATGCGAGTTAGCGCGGCCACTACGCAAAACAGCGTGGAGGTTCCTCAGCAAATTCATTCCGCTTCTGAGTATTTATCCAAAGAAATCCAAAACACTCATTCAAAAAGATACGTTCACCCCATGTTCGTGGCAGCGCAGTCACAATAGCCGAGATACAGAAGCATCCTAAGTGCCCATCGACAGACGACTGGATCTAAAAGCTGTGATACACATATACACCGGGATATTCCTCAGCCACAGAAACGAATGACATTTTACAACTGCAACGACAGAGATGGACCCAGAGGGTATTAGGCTAAATGAGGTAAGTCAGGCGGAGAAAGACAAACACCATGTGACCTCACGATCTCACGTATGTGTGGAGTCTGAAGAACAAAATAAACAAATGAGATGAGAACAGATTCATAAAGAGAACGGACTGACGACTGCCAGCGGGAGGGGCCGGGGGCTGGGTGAAAACGGCGACGGGATCAAGTGCAGACGGGCAGACACGGCACAGTCACGGGGTGTGAACTGCAGCATGGGGAATATAGTCGATGATACTGTAATAACCAGTTACGGTGCCAGCTGGATACGAGGCGGACTGGGGGATCACTTTCTAAGTCACGCAGACATCTAACCACTCTGCTGTGCACCTGAAACCAATATCAATAATACCGAATGTCACTGTAACTGAAAAATAGAAACCACCACTCGCTGGGCTGCTGCCACGCTGGACTCGGCCGGCGGCCTGTTTCCTTTCGCTCCCGTCCCTACCCTCCCGCCCTCCTTTCTTCCGGGTCGTGTGAGTAGGTTCCAAACCCCACGCCAATCCAATCTACTTATTGGCCGTTTGTCGCAGCTCCTCGCTTCACGCGTTCGGGGGCTGCTGCAAGGATCGGTGGACACCCTGGGCCTTTCAGCGTCTCCTGAACGACCTGACGCTGTGTGGGGATCGGACGTGTGGCCTCGGGCGGCGGCAGAGCCAGCAGCTTTCCGGGAACACCACGTTCACTGGACGGGACGACCACGGACAAACGACTGACAGACTCGGGTATTGAGACTTGGGAACCAGGCAGGACATCTTCTCGATAATGAGTGAAGTGACCGTATTTGTGGCCGCTGATAGAATTTAAGCTTTCGAGCAGAAATTACAGTTACAAAAATCTTGTTTCTGCCACCACGGGCATGACATGTTCCAGAAGCTTTTCTTCCCAAGACTCTTCTGAGCTTGATGCTAACAAACGTGACACAGAAGACGCACGATTCAACCGTGTCCCTTTCCAAGCGGCCAGACTGCAGCGTTACCGATGCACGCAGCTGAGGTGCAGGACGGGCCCACGGGCCCGAGCGTCCCTGGCGCGGTGGCACAGTGGCGTGGGCCTACCGCCCCGCAACGCTCAGACGACGACCACGCGGCCGGTTCAGGTGTGGGGTCAGCGAGGCCATGCTCACCCGGACGGCTGTAAAGTGCCCTCTCCCACCTACACGTCTGTGTGAGGCGAGATTTCGTCCTGTGTTTTGACCAGAACACTGTGTGACAACCGCCCCGCGCAGAAGTAGGTGACAAAATCTAGGTGCCTTCTACCAAGCTAGACGTTAAAGAGATTTGCAAAGATGTAAAACAGTGACACCCTTCCTGCTCATTGCTTTGATTTGGAGAATACATCTTTCAAAAACACATCTTACTCATGTTACTACGGAATGGGCCTGTTATTTTAAACAAATTGATAAACGTCTTAGAATCTGCTCCACTTGAATTCCCACTATGGTAACCATCACAGGCCGTAACTGAGGGAGACCACGGCCTTTGGGGTGCCGGGACTGGGCCCCAGGGGACCACCGCCCCCTGCTGGAAGGACTGTGCTAATGCCCTCGACACAGGGAAGGGACTCAGTGCCGGGTCTCCGCGACGCTTACCCAGGATGGCGTCCTGCACGGCGCCCTCGGGGTCATCCAGGTGCAGCAGGAGCTCCCGGTACAGGAACTGGATGTCGCCCTGGTAGTGAGCCTTCCTGTCCTTCTTGACACACTCCAGCCACGTGGCCAAGGCGGAGGCGGCTGCAAGCCTCACTTCGTTGGAAATGTCGTCAAGGCGCTTCAGCAGTTCTGGAAGGAGAGTGGGGGGTAGAGGGGGGTGAGCGGGTGGCAGGGTCACCCCCCCCTCAAAGGCCAATCGCGGCCCTTCAGCTCAGAACTCGGCCTCTGCCCCACCCGGTGCAGTCCGCCCAGTGCAACTGTTCATTTCCAGGAATTCTTAAAACTATCTTTTAAAAATTACTAAACGTCCGTGGCAAACAGCACAGACGATGAAAACTGGTTTAAAAATGGGAAACCGCAGCCCCGCACCCCGACCTGACCTCTGACCTCTGACCTCGGCCCCTTGGGACGGCTCCTGGGGTGGTGCTTCGGATTCCTGGGCACTCTTTGTCACGTGACCTGCTCTGAATTCCTACCTTTTTGATTTCCAATTTGTTTTTCAATGGACGTTACTTTTAGCTTTTTGAGGATGTCAAACACATTCTAGAAAAGTAACTGAGGTGGCACTGTAAGTCACAGCCCGGTCTAGGGCTGGGGACATCTGCTGTCCCTCTCAGGCCGGTGCTGCCAAGCCTCAGGAGCCTGTTTGCAGGCCACTTGCGCTTACCACTCGCTCGCGGCTGCTTTGGTCTGGGATTTGTCTGGGGCTCGGGGTCCAGAGGCAGTGACACGGGGGTTTCAAGGGCGGTGGGCAAGCCACACACGGAGGCTGGCCCCAGCTCCTGCTCCGAGGGGGCCCCTAGGCGGGGCCTGCACCCCTGGCTGTTGCGGGAACCCGAGTTCCTGCCCTGCTTCTGCTGGGTCCCCTGCACCCCACTTCTGGTCTACAGATCTGTCTTGTCTCTTGCATTGTTAGCTGTTCAGTGACGTTTTATCTGTCATGGAACCGACGTGACTAGAAGTCAAAGCAGCATTTTCTATTTTTCCTATCAAAGAAACAGCTGTCAAACAAATGCATACATGTGCTTTGGTAAAGAAAAATGTCCTACCAGGATAAATCTTGATGAATTTATCTGGATCAATCGCACCACCAGAGGTTTTCAAAAATACGTTAATGATTCGGCAGGAAGTTAGTCGAGTCATCTGAGAATCTTCTTCCAGGGTGCTCAGAACTTGGGGCATCAGTGTCTCCTGCACGTCCAGTATCTGCGACAGGACAAACAGGAGACGGGACATGCTGACGGCGCCTGCGCAGTACCACGGACCTGGTTCCGACGCAAACATGAGGGCGTCGGGGATGCAGTTCTGGAATTCCTACACAAGACGTGGACTTGAAGCTCGATTTTAAAATCTAGACAATTTGAACAGTTTTTAACGTGGTCACTTGACTTTTAAAAGTCCATTATTCACAAAGTCTTGCTGTGGCACAAACCCTACGCAGCCTGCTACTTACTCGCGTGACTGTGTACTGTGTCCAAGAAAGTACAAAGGGCATTTTTCCTTCGACCAGCGGTCTGCCCAGCAGGAGGGGCGCTCACACAGGTGAGCACCGGTCTGCCCAGCAGGAGGGGCGCTCACACAGGTGAGCACCGGTCTGCCCAGCAGGAGGGGCGCTCACACAGGTGAGCACCGGTCTGCCCAGTGGGAGGGGCGCTCACACAGGTGAGCACCGGTCTGCCCAGCAGGAGGGGCGCCCACACAGGTGAGCACTGGTCTGCCCAGTGGGAGGGGCGCTCACACAGGTGAGCACCGGTCTGCCCAGCGGGAGGGGCGCTCACACAGGTGACCACTGGTCTGCCCAGCGGGAGGGGCGCCCACACAGGTGAGCACCGGTCTGCCCAGCGGGAGGGGCGCTCACACAGGTGACCACTGGTCTGCCCAGCAGGAGGGGCGCCCACACAGGTGAGCACCGGTCTGCCCAGCGGGAGGGGCGCTCACACAGGTGAGCACTGGTCTGCCCAGTGGGAGGGGCGCTCACACAGGTGAGCACCGGTCTGCCCAGCAGGAGGGGCGCTCACACAGGTGAGCACCGGTCTGCCCAGTGGGAGGGGCGCTCACACAGGTGAGCACCGGTCTGCCCAGCAGGAGGGGCGCCCACACAGGTGACCACTGGTCTGCCCAGCGGGAGGGGCGCCCACACAGGTGAGCACCGGTCTGCCCAGCGGGAGGGGCGCTCACACAGGTGAGCACCTGGCGAGGCGTTTCACGTGAAGGCATGAACGCAACAAAAACACACATGCCTGCGATTAAATTCTTTGTCTTAAGAGTAACGTTTGATATGCAAACCTAAGAAAACCTCTGAGATGGCCGAAGGAAATGAAACGCTTCCCGGCGAGGCCAGGGAGCCGCAGGCAGCCGTGCCCGCCTGCAGCGGCCCAGGATGCCCGAGCCCCACCTGTGTGGCAGACAGCGCCTCGCAGCTGACCAGCGCCCAGAGGCAGGACACAGCCGCCGTGCGGATGG
>NW_011889125.1:0-1581 GCF_000151845.1 Pteropus vampyrus
CTCATTCTCACCCTCACCCTCAAGCTAAACCATACCCTAAACCTAACCCTAATCCTAAAATTAACCCTATACCTATCCCTAACCCTAACCCTAATCCTAAACAAAATCTTCACAATAATCCTTACACTCCCACTCATTCTAACACTCTACCTCATGCTACCCCTAACCCTACACATAACACTATCGCTAACACTAACACTAAATCCCAACCCTAACCCTAATCTTAAAACTAACTCTAACACTAACCCTAACACTAATGCTATACGTAACCGTCATCCTAACCCTAACCCTAAAGCAAAACCTGACTATCACCCTCACCCTCATTCTCACCTTCACTCTCATGCTAAACCTTACCCTAAACCTAAACCTAACCTTATTTTCAACCTTAACCCTCACCCTAATGCTAACACTAAACATAACCCTAACCCTATACTTAAACCGATATCTAGCCAAACACTAACCATAAACCTAACCCTAAAAAATACCTCACACTAACCCTCACCCTCACCCTAAACTTAAGCCTCACTCTAACCCTAACACTAACCCTAAACCTACCCTAACACTAACCCTAACTCTGTACCTAACCCCAAAACTAAACTTAAACCTAAAACAGTCTCACACTAACCCTCACACTCGCCCCTACCCTAACCCTAACCATAACCATAACCCTATCTCTAAAACTAATCCTAACCCTAAACCTAACCCTAAACCTATACTTAACCCTAACACGACCATTAAAGCAAACTCTCACACTTACCCTCACCCTCAATGGCACCCACACCCTCATGCTAAACGATAACCTAATCTTAATCCTAACCCTAACACTAACGCTACCCTAAAACCTAAGCTAAACTCTAACCCTAACCCTAACACTAACCATAATGCTAAACCCTAATCTTAACCCTAAACTTAATCTTAACACTAACCCAAACCTAATCCTAAACCTAACCTTAACACTACTCCTAACTCTAAACCAAATCCTCACACTTACCCTCACACTCAACCTCATCCTAACCACAACTCTAACATTAACCATAACCCTAACTCTAACAGTAACCATAAACCTATCTCTAAACCTAACTGGAAACCTAAACCTAATCTTAATTCTATACTGAATCTTAGCCCTAACAATAACCCTAAAACAAATCTTTACCTTCAACTTAACCCTCATTCTAACCCTCACCGTCATTTAAACCCAACACTGAAACTAACCCTAAAACTAACACTTACACTAACCCTAACCCTAACATTTACCGTAACCTTAACCCTATATCTAACTCTAACATTATTTCTAAACCTAAAGAAAACCCTCACACTAACTGTAACCCTCACCCTCATCGTAAAACTAAAACTAATCTTAACCCTACCACTATCCCTAAACCTCACCCTAATGATAACCCTAACTTTAACCCTAAACCAAACCCTCACCCTCACCCTTGCACTCATGCTAAACATAACCCAACACTAAACTTAAACAAAACACTAACCCTCACACCGACCATCAACCTAACTCCAACCGTAACTCTAACCAAACCCTAACTCTAACCATAACAATAACACTATCTCTAAATATAACTGGAA
>NW_011889125.1:1957-10040 GCF_000151845.1 Pteropus vampyrus
TTAATCCCTTACCTTAACCCCAACCCTAAATCTAATGCTAACCTTAACCCTAACACTAACTCTAACCCTAACTCTAATCCTAAACTAAACCTAAACCTAACCTTAACCCTAATTTAACCCTAACCTAACACTAACCTTAACCCTAACACTAACAGTAATCCTAACTGTAACCTCTTACCTTAACTCTAACCATTACCCTAACTTGAATTCTAAAATAACCTAACCATAACCCTAAATTTTACACTAATAATAAACCTAAACCTGATGAATTACCCTAAATCAAACTCTAACCCTAACTTTTACTCTAAAAGTAAATGTAACCCTAACTCTCACCCTAAACATCACCCTAACCTTAACTCTAACACTTACACTATCACTGATCTGAACACTAAAACTAAAACTAATTTTAACAGTATTTCTAAACCTAACTGTAAATTTTACACTAACAATAAACGTAACCCTAACTCCTTATCCTCACCATAACCCTAAAAATAAACCTTAGCGTAACCCTAACACTAACTCTAACCATAACTCTAACCATAACCTAAACCTAATCCTAATCCTAATTCTAAACATAGATCTAGTCTAAGAAAAACCATATGCAAATTCTAACAGTAACCCCACACCTAACCTAACCCTAATCCTAATCTTATTCCTACCACTAATCCTAACTCTAAACTCTTGCCTTAAAGATAACGCTAACCATAACCCTAATCCCTTATCCAAAAGTTAATCCCTTTCCCTAAACCTAACTCTAACCCTGACTTTTAATCTAAAACTAAACCTAACCCTAATCCTAATCGTACCATTACCCTTAACCCTGATTCTAACCCTAAATCTAAAGCTAACCCAACCCCAATACTAACCTAATCATAAACTAACCGTAAATTTGAACCTATCCTAAAATTAAAGATAATCATAAACCTAATTTTAACCGTAATTTTAACCTTAAATTTTAATGCAACAATAAACCTAATGCTAACCTGTTACTCTAATCCTAACTCTAAACGTGCCCCTAAACTAAACCTAATCTGAACCCTAATGATAATCCTAACCCTAACCTAAACTAAACCTAACTCTAACCGCAACCTAACCCCTTATTCTACACCTAACCCTAAATCTAACCTTAACCCTAAACTTAATCCCTAACCCTAACCATAACACTAAACCTAACCCTGATCCTAAACCCCAAAATAAAGCTAATACTAACCATAATCTAAGCCTGAACCTAACAATAACCCTAACCCTGAATATTAAACAAAAAATACTCTAAATCTAACAACTTATCCTAAACCTAACCCTAAATCTAACTTTAAGTCTAAATCTAACCCTAACTCTAACCCTAACACAAACCCTGAACTTAACCCTAAATATAAAGCTAATGCTAACCATAATTCTAAACCTAACCCTAACACTAACCTTAACCCTGATTCGAACTCTACCACTAAAGCATATCATAACTCTAATTCTAACACTAACCCTAAATTATACACTAACAATAATTTTAAACCTAACTACTTACTCTAAACCTGATCCTAATCTTAAAACTAGAGATAAAAATATCCCTAATTCTAATCCTAACACTAACACTAACCTTATCCCTGATCCTAACCAGGAAACTAAAGCTAATCCTAAACCCAAATCTCACTCTAAACCTAAATTTTACACTAACAATAATCCTAAACCTAACCCCTTACCCTAATCGAACCCTAACTTAAAGCAAACCCTAACACTAACACTAACCCTAACACAAACACTAAACATAAATCTACCCCTAAACTAAACCTAATGAGAACACTAACGGTAATCTCAACCAAAAACTAACCCCAACTCTAAGCCTAACATTAATCCCAACTCTAAGCCCTTAACCTAAACTAACCCTAACCCTAAACCTAACACTAAACCTAAAGCTAACACAAGTCCTAACACTATTCGTAACCCTAAGCGAAAACTTAACCCTAACCTTAACCTTAATCCTAACACTGATCCTAATCCAAAGAAAAGCTAATCCAAACTCTAATTCTAACCTGAACTCTAAATTTATACTAACAATAACACAAACCCTAACCCCTTACCATAACCCTAACCATAAAACTAAAGCTAAACCTAACTCTAACAGTATCCCTAACCCTAATTCTAACTCTAACCTAAACCAAACCCAAACCTAACACTAAGCTAAATGGAACTGGACTATAACTCTAACCCTAACTCTAAACCCAACCCTAACCTTAATCTAACCATAACACTAACCCTAAGATTAATCCTAACTGTAACCTCTTACCCTAAAACTAACCCTACACCTATCTCTAAACCTAACCCTAACCCTAACTATAAACCTAAACCTAAAGCTAATCCTAATTCTATCCCCGTACCTTAAACCTAACTCTAACCATAACCCTAACTCTGATTCTAACCCTAAAACTAAAGCTAATCCTAAACTTAGTTCTAACCCTATCCCTAGAACTAACCCTAACCCTAAATTTTACACTAACAATAACCCTAACCCTAACCCTAACCCTAACCCTAACCCTAACCCTAACTCTAACCCTCATCGCAACTCTAAATCTCAGTCTAATCCTAACTCTAACAGTAACCCTAAATTTGACACTAAAAAGAAACCAAACCAGAATCCATTGCCGTGATCCTAACCTAAAACTAAAACTAACCCTAACCCTAACCCTAACCCTAACCCTAACCATAACTCTAACACTAATCCTAACTCTAATCTCTTGCCTTAAATCTGACCCCAACCCTAATCCTAACCCTAACCACACCCTAACCCTAATCCCTTTCCCTAAACCTAACCCTAACCACAACACTAAATCCAAATCTAACCGTAAACTTAACCATAACCATAACATTAAACCTAACCCTGATTCTAATCATAAAACTAAAACTAAACGACACACTAAATCTAACCCTAACTGTAAAGCTAACACTAAATCTGATCCTACTCTGAAACTAAAGCTAATCCTAACCCTAATTCTACACTAAACCTAAAATTTTACACCAATAATAAACCTAATCCTAACCCCTTATTCTACTCTAAACCCTAAACCTGCCTCTAAACTAAAACTAACCCGAAAATTAAAAAAATCCTAAATCTAATCTACTCTAACCCTAACCCTAAACCTATCGCTAATGCTAACTCTAACCTCTTACCCTAACCATAACCCTAACCCGAACAACTTATTCAAACCCTAACCCTAACCCTGACCCTAACCCTAAGCCTAAACTTAATCCCTAACCCTAACCGTAACCCTAAAACTAAAGCTAATACTAACTATAATTCTAACCCTAACCTTAACACTAACCCTAAACCTAACATTAACCCGATCCCTGATCCTACTCCTAAAAATAAAGCTAATGCTAACCAGAATTCTAAACCTAACCAAAGCACTAAATCTAACCCTGATCCTAACCCTAACACTAAAGCTTATCCCAACCTTCATTCAAACCCTAACCCTAACTTTTACACTAGCAATATCTGTAAAACTAACTCCTTACCCTAACCCTGAGCCTAGCCTTACAACTAAAGCTAATTAGAACCCTAATTCTTACCCTTACCCTAACACTAACCCTAACCCTGATTCTAACCCAAAAACTAAAGCTAATTCTAACCCTAAAGCTAACTCTAACTCTAAATTTTACATTAAAATTAATCCTAACCAGAACCCCTTATCCTAAACCAAACCCTAAACTTAAAGCTAACCCCAACCCTAAACCTAACCCTAACCCCAACTCTGACGCGAACTCTAACCCCAACCTAAATCTAACACTAATCCTTACCCTAACCATAAACGTACCACTAAAATAAACCTTACTGGAACTCTAACGGTAACCATAACCCTAACCTAATCCTAACCCTAAAATAACCATAACTCTAACACTAATCCAAATCTAACCTCCTTTCTTAAACCTAACCCTAACCAGAACCCTAACCAGAACCATAATAATAACGCTAAACATAGCCCTTATCCAAAACCTAACATTAAACCTAACACTAACCATACACCTAACCCTAGACCTAATAATAAGGATAACCTAGCCGTAATCATAACCCTAAATCTAACCTTAACCCTAACCGTACCCTAACTCAACCCTAACCCTAAGCTTACCTAACACCAATCATAACCCTTTAAACCAAATCTTAACCCTAACGCTAAATTTTACTCGAACAATAATCCTAAACATAACCCCATACTCTATACCTAACACTAATCCAAATTTAACTCTAAAGCTAATTATAACCCTAACCCTAACCCTAACTCTAAGCATAACCTTAACCCTAACCCTAACATTAATCCTAAACCTGATCCTAAACCTAAAACTAAAGCTAATCCTAACTCTAATTATAACCCTGACTCTAAATTTTACACTAACAATAACACTAACCGTAACAACTTACACTAACTCTAACACTAGTCCTAATACTAAACCTAACCTTAACCTTAACTATAACTCTAAACCTAACCCTAACCCTAACTAAAACCCTAATCTAAACCTAACACTAACCCTAACCTTAACTCTAACCCTAATACTAATCCTGACTCTAACCATAACCATAACACTAACGGTAACTCCAACATTAACGATAATCATAATCCTAGCACTAATCCTAACCCTACCCAAATCCCTAAACCTAAACCTAAGAGTAACTCTAACCCTAGATTTAACGTAACCCTAACTCTAACTCTAGCTAAAACCTAACTCTAACCCTAATCCTAACACTAATCATAATTCTAACCTCTTACCCTTTTCCTAACTCTATCCCTAACCTTAAACCTAACCTAAACATAACCGTAACACTAACCCTAACACTAAAGCAAACCCTAAAGCCTAACCATAACGCTAACCCTAACCCTAAATATGATCCTAAACTTAACAGTAAAGTTAATCCTAGTCGTAATTCTAACCCTAAACCTAACAATAACCCTAACCCTAAATTTTAAACTAATAATAACACTAACCCTAACCCCTTATTCGTAAGCTAACACTAACCCTAATTTTAACCTTAAAACTTGAATAACTCTAAACCCAAACCTAACTGTAACCTAAACGTAACCCTAACCCTAAATTTACAGTAACCATAACCCGAACCATAACCCCTCATCCTCTACTAACCCTAACCCTAATTTAACTCTAAAACTAACTCTAACACTAACCCTAATGTTAAATCTAACCCTACTCTTACCTTAACCATAATTATAACCCTAATCCTAATTATATCCTAACCCTGATCCAACCATAACCCCTCATCCTCTACTAACCCTAACCCTAATTTAACTCTAAAACAACTCTAACACTAACCCTAATGTTAAATCTAACCCTACTCTTACCTTAACCATAATTATAACCCTAATCCTAATTATATCCTAACCCTGATCCAAGTCTTAAAACTAATGCGAATTTTAACACTAATTCTCACCCTAACCCTAAATATTACACTAACAATAACCGTAACTGTAACCCCTTACGCTAACCCTTACCCTAAACCTAAACCTAAAGCATAAACCAAACCCTAACCCTACCCTGATAGGAATCTGAAAACTAAAATTATCGTAACTCTAACCTCTTACCCTAAAGCTAACCCTAACCATAACCCTAACTCTATCCCTAATCACAACGCTAACCCTAACCTAACACTAACCCTAAAACTAACCCTAACCCTAAAAAAACCCCTAAACTTAAAACTAACTCTAACCCTAACCCTAAACCTAAATTTTAAACTAAAAATACCCTAAACCTAACCCCTTAAATGAAGCCTAACCCTAACCCTAAATTATCTCTAAAAGTTCTAAACCTAACCCTATCACTAAACATAACCCTGTTCCTAAACCTAAAAATAAAGCTAATCCTAATTTTAATTCTAAACCCAACCATAAATTTTACACTAACAATAAACCTAACCCTAACCTCTTATCCTAACCCTAACACTAACCTTAAACCTAACCCTAATCTAAACCTAACCATAACCCTAACCTCTTAGCCTAACCCTTACCCTAAACAGAATCCTAAACCTAACACTAAACCTAAACCTAAGCCTAACTGTAACATAAACCTAAACCTAACCGTAATTCTAACACTTACCCTAAATTGTACACTAAGAATAACCCTAACACTAACACTAACCCAAAATTTAACACAAACATTAAACGTAACCCTAACACTAACCTTAACCCAGATCCTAACCCTAAATATAAAGCTAATCCTAAACCTAATTGTAACACTTACACTAAAATTACACTAACAATAACCCTAACTTTAAAGACATACCAAAAAAACCCCTAAACTTAAAACTAACTCTAACCCTAACCCTAAACCTAAATTTTAAACTAAAAATACCCTAAACCTAACACCTTAAACGAAGCCTAACCCTAATCCTAAATTATCTCTAAAAGTAACTCTAAATCTAACTGTAAACCTAACCCTAACACTAACCCTATCCCTAATATTAACCCTAAAACTAAAGTTAATCCTAACCCTAATTCTAAACCTAACCCTATCACTAAACATAATCCTGTTCCTAAACCTAAAAATAAAGCTAATCCTAATTTTAATTTTAAACCCAACCCTAAATTTTATACTAACAATAAACATAACCCTAACCTCTTATCCTAACCCTAACACTAACCTTAAACCTAACCCTAATCTAAACCTAACCATAACCCTTTCCAGAATCCTAAACCTAACACTAAACCTAAACCTAAGCCTAACTGTAACATAAACCTAAACCTAACCATAATTCTAACACTTACCCTAAATTGTACACTAAGAATAACCCTAACACTAACACTAATCCAAAATTTAACACAAACATTAAACGTAACCCTAACACTAACCTTAACCCAGATCCTAACCCTAAATATAAAGCTAATCCTAAACCTAATTGTAACACTTACACTAAAATTACACTAACAATAACCCTAATCTTAAAGACATACCCTAACCCTAATCCTAAAACTAATGCTAACCTTAATCCTAAACCTAACTCTAACATAAACCTAACCCTAACCCTTACCCTAAACTAACACTAATCCTAACTCTAAGGCTAACACTAATCCTAACTCTAATTTCTTACCCTAAATTTAACCCTAACATTAACACTAACACAAACCGAATCCTAACCCTAACCTGAACTTAACCCTAAACTTAACCCTAACCCTTTCCCTAACCTTAACACTAATCCTAATTCTAACCTCTTATCCTAAACCTAACCCAAAACCTAACTCTAACACTAATCCTAATCCTAAACCCTTCCCCTAACCATATCTCACACCCTAACCCTGAACATAACCCTAAGTATAATCCTAAAAATAACTTGACCACTAACCCCGAAACTATCCCTAAAACTAAAGCTAACCCTAACCCTAATTGTAACTCTAACCCCATATAATCCTAACCCTAAATTTTAAATTAAAAATAACCCTAAACCTAACCCCGTAAACTAAGCCTATCCTTATACCTAATGCTAACGGTAACCCTAACACTAACAGTAACCCTAATCCAAACCACTAACCTTAACCCAGATCCTAACCCTAAATATAAAGCTAATCCTAAACCTAATTGTAACACTTACACTAAAATTACACTAACAATAACCCTAACTTTAAAGACATACCATAACCCTAACCCTAAAACTAATACTAACCTTAATCCTAAATCTAACTCTAACATAAACCTAACCCTAACCTTTACCCTAAACTAACACTAATCCTAACTCTAATTTCTTACCCTAAATTTAACCCTAACATTAACACTAACACGAACCGAACCGTAACCCTAACCTGAACTTAACCCTAAACTTAACCCTAACCCTTTCCCTAACCTTAACACTAATCCTAACTCTAACCTCTTATCCTAAACCTAACCAAAACCTAACTCTAACACTAATCCTAAACTTAAACTCTTCCCCTAACCATATCTCACACCCTAACCCTGAACCTAACCTTAAGCATAATCCTAAAAATAACTTGACCACTAACCCTGAAACTATCCCTAAAACTAAAGCTAACCCTAACCCTAATTGTAACTCTAACCCCATATAATCCTAACCCTAAATTTTAAATTAAAAATAACCCTA
>NW_011889125.1:10090-15671 GCF_000151845.1 Pteropus vampyrus
GAAACTATCCCTAAAACTAAAGCTAACCCTAACCCTAATTGTAACTCTAACCCCATATAATCCTAACCCTAAATTTTAAATTAAAAATAACCCTAAACCTAACCCCGTAAACTAAGCCTATCCTTATACCTAATGCTAACGGTAACCCTAACACTAACAGTAACCCTAATCCAAACCCTAACGAAACCATAATCCTAACCTAAACCTAAATTTAACCAAAACCTAACTCTAACCCTAACCCTAACCCTAAACCTAACCTTAACCCTAACCCCATACCCTAATCCTAAACCTAAAGCAAATGGTTACCTTAACCCTAACATTAAACCTTACCCTAACTCTAACCTTAACCTACACCTAAAGCTAACCCTTAACCTAACCTAACCTTAAACATAACCCTAACCCTAACATTAATCCTAACTCTAATCTCTGATCCTAACCCTAACCCTAACCCTAACAGTAACACTAACAAAACCCTAACCCTAACCATAACCTAAACTTAACCCTAACCTTAACCCTAACCCTAACCTAACCATAACCCTATCCCTAAACCTAACACTAATCCTAACTCTAACCTCTTGCCCAAAAGGTAACACTAACCCTAAACCTAACCCTAACACTAAACCTAATCCTAACCCCTTCCCCTAATCCTATCTCTCACACTATACCTGACCCTTAACCTAATGTATAACCTGAACTCTAACCTTACCACTAATCCTGAACGAACCCTAAAACTAAAGGTAATCCTAACCCTAATTCTAACTCCAACCTAACAATAATCCTAACACTAAATTTTAAATTAACAAAATCCTAACCCTAACCCCTTACCCTAACCCTAACACTAAACCTAAAGCTAAGCCTAACCCTAACAATAACCAAAAAACTAACCCTAAACCTAACCCTAAACCTAACCTTAACCCTAACCCCAACCCTAACCCCTAACCCTAACAGTAACCCTAACCCTAAGTCCTTACTCTAACCCTACCCTAAACCTAACATGATCTTAACCGTAACAATAACCCTGAACCTAAAGTTAACACAACTGTATACCTAATCAGATACCTTACCCCCAACACTAACCATAACTTTAAACCAATCGCTTACTCTAAATCTCACCCTCACCCTAACCCTAAAACTAACCCTAACTCTAATCGTAACCCTAACTCTATCCTAATCCTAGCCTAATATTAATCTAACATTAAACCTCACACTCACTCATACTCTAATTGTAACCATAACCCTGACATTAAACCTAACCGTAACCTAACACTAAACCTGACTCTTACCCTAACCCTAACCCAAAATTTAACCCTACCAAACGCTAACCCCAAAACTAACCCTAATTCCAAACCAAACCTAATCTAAATGCTAACCGTATCCCTTAATGCTAACCCTAACACTGACTCTATTTATAACCCAACAGTATACCTAACCCCAACATTAACCCTAACCCTTAAACATTCAGTCTGAACCTCACTCTCACCGTAACCCAAAAAAATTACTGTAAACCTAATACAAACACCAACCTTAACCTTAAAACTAACCTAACATTAACACTAACCATAAACCTAAATTTAACTCTAACATTAACACTAACCCGAAAACTAATCCTTACACTAACACTAAACTAACCCTATCCCTATACCAAATACTAATTCTAACCCTAACCGAACCCTGATGCTAACTGTACCTAATTCTTAACCTAAATCTAAACCTAAACCAATTCTAACTCTAAACCAACACTAATTCTAATCCTAATCCTAACACTAACCCTAACATAAACCTACCCTCAACCTAACCTAACCCTAACACTAACTCTAAGACTAATGCTAACACTAATCCTAATCCTAACCCCAACTCTAAGCATACCCTACCTAAACCTTATCCTAAAAAAAATCTAACCATAACCTTAAACTAAATCTAACCCTTTCCCTGATCGTAACACTAATTTAACTCTAACTCTAACGCTACCAGTAACCCTAAACCTAACATCACCCCTTACCATAACCCTAACCTTAAACCTAAAACTAAACCTAAAGCTAACGTTAACCATACCCCTAAACCAATAGCTTACTTTAAACCTCACCTTCACACTTAACCTAACACTAACACTAACCTTATCCTAACCATAAACGTAACTCTAACACTAACCCTAAATAAAAGCTAACCCAAACCCTATCACTAACCTCTACCCTAACCTAAACCTAACCATATCGCTATCGCTAACCCAAACACTAACCTAAGCTTAACCCTAACCTGTAACACTAACCCTGACCATAACCCTAGCTCTAAACATAAAGCTAACCCTTGCCCTAAACCTAACCAAAACCTAAACCTAACCTAAACTTAACTGAAAACCTATCCCAAACCTCTAACCATAACCTTAACAGTAAAGTAAACCAATAGAAGTGACAAATTTTTGACTGCACTTCTGGATACGGAAATCAGACATTCAAATGCTAGTTTCTTTTGTATGTGCTGCATACTTTCTACAAATTTTACAGTATTTCTATCTCTTCTTAATGGAAAATGGTGAACTGAAGTATTAAAACATCATAACACATTGTTACTCTCTGCAGTCTTATGTCTTTTCAGCATATACCCTCTCTTCCAAAACACAGAAGCCTGAACCCACTTTGTACGAATTTCTACAATGAAAACTCCCTGGTTTCCAGGATTAATTTCACACTTTGTAGGTTTTGGAACATTCTTGCTTTGATTCAGGAAGTACAATTATCAAGTGGCTTCTTAGAACAATACTTCAGCCCTTTCACCATACCTGTATATAACTTAGCATAAAGGATGACTCCAGAGCAGCGTTATTAACCCAAACCTTAACACTAACACTAAACTTAACTCTAACTCTAAACCTAACCATAAACCTACACCTAAAATAAACCTTGCCCGAACCCTAATGGTAACCCTAACCCTAGCCTAATCCTAAACATAACACAAACCCTAACATTAACTCTAATTTGAACCATAATCCTAAACCCTAACTGTAACACTAACCCTAACACTGACCCTAATCATGATCCTAACCCTAAAACTAAAGCTAATCCTAAATCTAATTCTAACCCTATTATAAATTTGACATTAGCAATAACATTAACCCTAACATCTTACCCTAACTCTAAACCTAAAACTAAAGCTAACCCAAACCCTAACAGTAACCCTAACCATAACCCTAACCCTAACCATAACATAAACCTAATTTTAACCCTAAAACTTACCATAAACCTACACTTAAACTAAACCTGACCCAAACCCTAACGGTAATCCTAACCCCAACCTAAACCAAAACCTATCCCTAACCCTAACACGAATCCTAAATCTAACTTCTTACCCTAATCCTAACGCTACACCCAATCCTAACCCTAACACTAACCAAGATCCTAACTGTAAAACTAAAGATAATCCTAACCCTAATTCTAACCTTATCCCTAACACTAACCCTAACTCTGAATTTTACACTAACGATAACACAAAACCGAACCGATAACAGAAAACCTAATTCTAAATATAACTTTAAATATAAAACTAACCCTAACACTAAACATAACACTAAAGCTAAAGCTAACTCTAACACTAAGAGTAACCCAAACACTAACCCTAAACTTACCCCTATCCCTAACCCTAACCCCTAATCCACAATGTAACCTTAACCCCAACCCCTTACCTTAACCTTAACCCTATCCCGAACACTAAATCCTAACCCTAAACTTAACCCTAACACTAACCCAGAACCTAACCCTAAAACTAAAGTTAACCCTAAACCTAACACTAACTCTAACTCTAAATTTTACACTAACAATAACCTTAACCCTAACCTCTTACTCTAAACCTATTCCTAACCCAAAATTTAACTCTAACACTAACCCTAACTTTAAACTTAACACTAACATTAACACTAACCCTCATTCTAACCCTAGAAGAAAAGCTAAACCTTCCCGTAATTCTAACCCTAACCCTAACACTAATCATAAACCTGATCCTAACCATAAAACTAAAGCTAATGCTAACGTTAACCGTAACTCTAAACATATAGCTAACCCTACCCTAAACCTAACCCTAATCTTAACACTAACCCTAATCCTAACCCGAAAAATAAACCTAAACCTAATTTAATCTAACCAGAACCCTAACACTAATCCTAACCCAAAATTTTGCACTAATAATAACCATAATTCTAAGCTCTTAACCTAACCTAACACTAACCTTAACTTTAACTCTAAAACTATCCCGAACCCTAACCCTAACCCTAACATTACCCTAACATTGATCCTAAAAATTAAACTAAAGCTAATCTTAACAGTAATTCTAACTCGAACAATAACACTAACCACAACCCTAAATTTTACACTAACAATAAATTTAATCCAGACCACTTACCCTAAACCTAACTGTAACACTAACTTTTACTCTAAAACTAAACCTAACCCTAACTCTCAAAATCACCCTAACCTTATCTCTAACATTAATTCTAACTGCCATCCTAACACTAAAACTAAAGATAATCCTAACACTAATTCTAAACCTAACCTTAAATTTATACTAATAATAACCTAAACCCTAAACCCTTATCCTCACTCTAACCATAATCCTAAAGCTAAGCGTTATCTCTAACCTTATCTCTAATATTAACTATAACAGCCATCCTAACACTAAAACTAAAAGTAATCCTAACACTAATTCTAAACCTAACCCTAATTTTACACTAATAATAACCGAAACACATAACCTAAAGCTAAGCCCAACCCTTACACTAAACCTAACCCTAACTTTAACCCTTACCTAAACCTAACCGTAAGCCTAACACTAAACATATAACTAACCCTAAAGTAAACCTTATGCAAACCCTAACAGTAACCCAACCCCTAACCTAACCCTAATCCTAACACTAATCATAACACTAATCCTAACTCTAAACTCTTGTCTTAAAGCTAACCCTAATCCTAACCCTAACCCTAAGCCTACCCTAACGCTAACCATAACCCTTACCCTAAACCTAATCCTAACACTAACTTTAAATCTAAAGCTAACCTTAACCCTACCATAATCCTAATATTAATCCTATCCCTGATTCTAATTCTAAAACTAAAGATAAACCTAACTCAAATTCTAACCTTAATCCTAACACTAACCCTAACTCTAAACTCTTACTGTAATCGTAACACTAATACTAACCTTAACACTTACCCCTTATTCTAACACTAACCCTAAAACTAAACAAACCCTAAACTTAATGCATAACCATAAGGGTAACGCTAAACTTAACGCTAATCCTGACACTAATACTAAAGCTAATGCTAACCATAATTCTAACCCTGACCCTAACACTAACACTAACCCCAAATTTTAAAAAAACAATTACCCTAACAATAAATACTTATCCTAAACCTAAGCCTAAATCTAAAATTATGTTTAATTTTAGACCTAACCTTAACATTAACCCGAACCCTATTCCTAAACCTAAAAATAAAGAAAATGCTAACCATAATTTTAAACCTAACCCTAACCCTAACCCGAGCCCTAACCCTGATTCTAACTCTGAGACAAAAGCTTATCCTGACCCTAATTCTAA
>NW_011889125.1:17006-19432 GCF_000151845.1 Pteropus vampyrus
CTAACCCTAACCCTAACCCGAGCCCTAACCCTGATTCTAACTCTGAGACAAAAGCTTATCCTGACCCTAATTCTAAACCTAATGCTAAATTTTACACTAACAATAACGCTAAACCATATCCTTACCCTAACCCTATCCTAACCTTAAACCAAAGCTAATAATAACCCTAATTCTAAACCTAATTCTAACAGTAACCCTAACCCTGATCATAACCGGAAAACTAAAGCTAAACCTAAGCCTAAATCTAACTGTTACCCTAAATTTTATACTAACAATAACCCTAAATGTAATCGCTTACCCTAACCCTAACCCGAAACCTAATGCTAACCATAACCCTAACACTAAGCCTAACCCTAATCCTAACATTAACCTAAACCAAACCTTAACCTTTACCCTAAACTTACTCTAAGCCAAATATTAACACTACTCCCAACTCTAAATTATTATCTTAACACTAACCCTAACCCAACTCTACCCTAACCCTAACCCTAATCCTAACCTTACCCTAAACCTAATCCAAAACCTAACCCTAAACCTAACCCTAAAGCCTAACCCTAACACAAACCCTAATCTGAAACCTGATCCTAACCCTAAAATAAAGTTAATCCTAACCCTAATTCTAACTGTAACTCTAACAATAATCCTAACCATAATTTTAAACTGAAAATAAAACTAACAATAACCCTTTACCCTAACCATAACCCTAAACTTAATGCTAACCCTAACCCTAACCCAAACCTAACCCTAACCCTAACCCTAACACTAATCATAACTCTAACCTCTTAGCCTAAACCTAACCGTAACCCTAATCCTAATCCTAGCTCTAACCCTAAGCCTAACCCCAACACTAATCCTAAATCAAACTCTTACCTGAATCCTTACCCTAACACTAACACTAAACTTAACCCCAACCCTAACACTAACCTTAAACCTAAACTTAACCATAACCCTAACCCTAATCCTAACCTTAACCCTAACACTAACCCTAAACTCTTACATTAACACTAACTCTAACCCTAACCCTAACTCTAACATTAACCCTAAACCTTAACACTAACACTAACAATAACCCTGATCCTAAGACTAAAATTAAATCTAATCCTAACTATAATTAAAATGCTAACCCTAACACTAACCCTAGCTCTAAATTTTACACTAACAATAACTATAACATAACCCCTTACACTAACCTTAACCATAAACTTAAAGCTAATCCTAACCCTAAACACTAAAACTAACCCTAACACTAACCCTAATCTAAACATAACCCTAAACCTAACCCTAAACATAAACCTACCGCTAAACTAAACTAAACTGAACCCTAATGATAACCCTAATGCTAACCTAACTCTAAACCTAACCCGAACCCTAACTGTAATCCAAATTCTATCCTCTGACGTTAACCCAAACCTAAAGGTAACCCTAACCCTAACCTAAACTTAAACCTATCGCTAACATGAACTTCTTACATTAACCCTAACCGTAACTGTAGCCATAATCTTAAACGTAACTCTAAGCCTAACTTTATACCCTAAAGCTAAACTTAACCCTAACTCTAACCCTAAAGCCTAAGCCTAACACTAACCCTAACCATAATTATGATACTAACCCTAAGTGTAAAGCTAATCAGAACCCTGACTATAAGAATAATCCTAACCCTATATTATAGACTAACGATAACACTAACCCTAAACCCTTACCCTAACCAGAAATCCTAAACCTAATGCTAACCCTAACCCTAACACTAAACCTAAACATAACCCTAACCCTATCCTTAACCCTAACCATAACCCTAAACCGACCCCTAATGGTAAACTTAACCTGAACCCTAACCCTAACACTAACCTAAACGTAACCCTAACCTAAACCTAACTCTAACTCTAACTCTAACCATAACTCTAACCTAACCTAAACCTAACCATAACCCTAACTTGAAACTAACTCTAAACCTAACAATAACCCTACTATAAATTTTGAACGAATATTAAACCTAACCTTAACACATTAGCTAAACCTAACCCTAACCCTAACTTTAACTCTAAGACTAATCCTAACCCTAATCCTAACCCCTTGCCCTAACATAAACCTATACGTAACCCTGAACTTTACCCTAACGTAACCCAATCCCTAACCCTAACGCAAACCCTAACCCATTACGCTAATCCTTACGCTAACCTAACCTGAACCCTAATCCTAATCCTAACTGTAATCCTAACTCTAAAATTACCCTAACCCTAACACTACCCAAACACTATCCCTTAACTAAACCTAACCCTAACCCTAACACTAAACTAACCCTAACCTTAACTCTTACCCTAAATCTAATGCTAACCCTAACCCTATCAATAACCCTGACCCTAACCATAACTTAAAACTAACCCTAACACTTATCCTACCCTAAAACTAACCCTAACCCTAACCCAACA
>NW_011889125.1:20500-30340 GCF_000151845.1 Pteropus vampyrus
GATCCTTACCCTAAAAGTAAAGCTAATACTAACCCAAATTGTAACCATAACCCTAACAATAACTCTACCCTAAATTAAAACTAACTGTAACCCGAACCCTAACCCCTTAAGCTAAACCTAACCATAACCCGAAATTTAACTCTAAAACTTACCTTAACTTTAAACTTCACCCTGACATTAATGCTACTCTGAATCTAACCTTAAAACTAAAGCTAATCTGAACCCTAATTATAAACCTAACACTAACACTAACCATAACCTGAACATAACCCTAAAACTAAAGCATATGCTAAGTTTAATTCTAACCATAACACTAAAGTATACACTAACAATTACCCTAACCTTAACCTCTTACTTTAACCCTAACCCTAATCCTAACCTAACCGTAAACCTAAACCTAACCCTAACCCTAACCCTAGCACTAACTCTTATCCTAACCCGAACCCTAACCCTATCCCTACCTCAAACCTTAACATAACCTAACCCTAACCCAATATTTTACTATAATGATAAAGCTAAACCTGACCACTTTCCCTAAACCTAACCCTAACTCTAACTTTTACTCTAAAGAAAACGTAACCCTAACCCTAAGCCTAACCTAACCCTAACCTTAACTCTAACACAAACCCTAATCCTGATCCTAACACTAAAACTAAAGCTAATCCTAACCCTAATTCTAAACCTAACCATAAATTTTACACTAACTATAATGGTAACTCTAACCCCTTAACATTACCCTAACCCTAAACCTAATGCTAAGCGTAACCCTAATACTAACCCTATCCCTAACTCTAACCCTAACGTAAACCTTACCCTAACCCTAACACTAAACTTATACCTACTCTAAGGGAACTTCACGCAAAACCTAATGGTAACCCCACAATTAACCTAACCCTAATCCTAAACCTAACACTAACACTAATCCTAAATCTAACCTCTTGCATTAAAGGTAACCCTAACCCTAACCTTAACCCTAATCCCTTACCCTAAACCTAACACCAACCTTAATTTTTAATCTAAAACTAACCCTAACCCTAACCCTAACCTAATATTAACCCTAACGCTGATAGTAACCCTAAAACTAAAGCTAAACCTAACCCTAATTCTAAACTTAACCCTAACACTAAACCTAAATCTGAACCTACCCTGAAATTAAAGTTAATCGTAACCCTAATTCTAATTCTAACCTTAAATTTTACTCTAACAATAAACCTAATCCTAACTCCTTAGTCTAATACTAACTCTAAACGTACCCCTAAACTAAACCTAACGTAAACCCTAATGATATTCCTAGCCCTAACCTAAACTAACCCTAACCCTAACCGTAACACTAAAACTAACTCTAATCTCTTACCTTAACCCTAATCCTAACCCTAACCCTAACCCTAACCCTAACCCCTTATTCTTACCCTAACCCTAAACCTAACCATAACCCAAAACTTAATCCCTAACCCTAATCATAACCGTAAACCTAACCCGTTTCTAAACCTAATCCTAAATTTAACTTCAAGTCTAAATCTAACCCTAACCCTGACCCTAACATTAACCAGAACGCTTATCCTAACCCTAAAAATAAAGCTAATGCTAACCATAATTCTAAACCTAACCCTAACAGTAACCTTAACCCTGATTCTAACCCTAAGACTAAAGCTTATCCTAATCCTAGTTCTAAACCTAACCCGAAATTTTACACTAATAATAATTCTAAACCTAACTCCCTACCGTAATCCTGATCCTAACCTTAAAACTAGAGCTAATAATAAACCTAATTCTAAACCTAACACTAACACTAAACCTAACCCTGATCCTAACCGGAAAACAAAAGCTAATTCTAAACCTAACCTAAACCTAACCCTAAATTTTACACTAACAATAACCCTAACCCTAACCCTGCAACGAATCATAAACTTAAAGCTGACCTTAACCTTAACACTAACTCTCACCAAAACCCTAAAATTAAACCTAGACCTAAACTAAACCTAAACCGAACACTAACGGTAACCCTAGGGATAAACTAACTCTAACGCTAACCCTAACATTAATCCTAAAAGTAAAGGTAACAATAACCCTAACCTTAACCCCTTACGTTAACCCTAACTCTACACCTACCCCTACAACTAAAGCTAACCATAACCCTAACACAATCCCTAACCCTAACCCAAATATTAACCCTAACTCTAACACTAACCTTAACACTAAATCTGATCCTAACCCTAAAACTAAAATGAATCATAACCCTAATTCTAACCCTACATTTACTAACCCTAAACCTTAGCACTAACCTTAATACCTTAATTTAACCGTAATCCTAAACAACCCTGACCCTAAACCCTAAAACTAACAATAACCTGAACCTTCACCCTGATTCTAACACTAAAACTAAAGCTAATCATAACCCTAATTCTAATCCTTCCCTAACACCAACCCTAACCCAAAATTTTGCATTAACCCTAACCCTACCCTAAACCCTTATCCTAATCCTAACACTAACTCTAAATTTAACCAAAAAACTAACCCTAACTCTAACATTAACCCTAATATTAACCCTCACCCTGATCCTAACCCTAAAACTAAAGCTAATCCTAACCCTAATTATAACCCTAAGCCTAAATTTTACACTAACAATAACACTAACCATAAACCCTTACCCTAACCCAATACCTAAATTAAAGCTAAACCTAACCCTAACCCTAACCAGTTATTCTAACCCTAACATGAATCCTAAACCTAAACTAAGCCTAACCCTAAACTTTACACTACCAATAACCTTAAACGTAACACCTTACACTAAACCTAACCCTAACCCTAACTTTAACTCTAAAACTAACCATAACCATAACCTTAACACTAAGTATAACCCTAACCTAAACCTGACCAGAACCCTAACAGTAACTTTAACACTAACGTAACCCTAATGAAAACCCTAAACCCTAACCCTAACATAACTCTAAACCTAATCCTAACACTAACACTAAACCTACCCCTAATTGTAACCTCTTATTGTACCCTAACCCTAACCCTAACTCTAACACTAACCCTGATCCTAACGCTAAAACTAAAGCTAATCCTAAATCTAACACTAACGCTGATAACCTTAACTTTAACCTCTTACACTAACTCTAACCCTTAACCTAAAGACAATCCTAACTCTAACAATAACCATAATGCTAATTCTAACTCGAATCTAAACCAAACCCTAACCCTAACAATAACTATAAACCTAACCCTAAGCTAAACCTAACCTGACCCTAACTCTAAATGTAAGACTAAACCTAAATGTAACCCAAACCTAAACATAAAACTAACCTTAACTTTAATCATAACTCTAACCTCTTACCCTAAAACTAACACTACCCCTATCCCAAACCCTGACCCTAACCGTAATCCTAACCCTAAAACCTAAAGCTAACCCTAAACCTAACACCGTACCTTAACCCTAAACCTAACCATAATCCTAACCCTAACCTAACCATTATCCTGATTCTAACCATAAAATTAAGCTAATCCTAACCATAATTCTAATCTTAACCCTAATCCGAGCCCTACTGCCACCCTAAACTTAATCCTAACCCTAACCCATTATTCTAACCCTAACCCTAACCATAACCCTAAACTTAAATCGTAATTCTAAACATAACCGTAACACTATTCCTGATCCAAAGGCTAAAACTAAAGCTAATCCTAACGCTTTCACTAACCCAAACCCTAACGCTAACTCCAACCTCTTTCGCTAATCCCAACCCTAAACCTAAAGCTAACCCTAACTCTAACACTAACCATAAGTCTAACACTAACTCTAACGTAAGCCTAACACTAAGCCTAAACTAAGCCAAACCCTAACCCTAACCCTAACCTGAATCCTAAACCTAACACTTAACCTAAATCTAAAGCTAACCGGTACCCTATCCCCATACCATAACATTAACCCCTAACCCAAACCCTAAACCTAAAGATAACACTAACCCTAACACCTTACTTTAACCATAACCCTAAACCTAAAGCTGACCCTAAATCCTAACACTAACAATACCCTCACCCTCACCCTGATTCTAACCCTAAAAGTAAAGCTAATCCTAACCCTAATTCTAACCATTCCCTAACACCAACTCTAATCCAAAATTTTACACTAATCCTAAACCTAACATTAACCCCTTACCCTAATCCTAACCCTAACCCTAAGTTTAACCATAAAACTAAACCTAACACTAATCTTAACTCTAACATTAACCCTAATACTGATCCTAACCATAAAATTAAAGCTAATCCTAAACCTAATTCAAACCTTTATCCTAAACATTACACTAACAATAACAGTAACCCTAACCACTTACTCTAACTCTAACCCTAAACTATAGCTAACCCTAACCCTAACACTAACCGTATCCCTAAGCATAACCCTGAGCCACACCTAATCCTAAACATAATCATAAACCTACTGCTATTCTAAACCTAACTTGACCCTAATGATAACCCTAACACTAACCTAATCCTAAACCTAACCCTAAATACTAATACTAATACTAACCCTAACTGTAATTCTAACCCTAACCCTAACCCTAACCCTAACCCTAACCCTAACCTTAAACCCTAACCCTAACCGTAAACCTAAGGCTAACTCTGATCCTAACCCTAAAACTAAAGCTTATCCTAACCCTAATTCTAACTATAACCCTAAAACTAACCGTAAGTTTAAATTTTAAACTAACAATAACACTAACACAAACCCCTTATCCTAAACCTAACTCTAAATCTAACTTTAAGTCTAAAGCTAACCCTAACTCTAACCCTAAATTAACATTAAACCGAACCCTGATCCTAACCCTAAAACTAAAGGTAATGCTAACTATAATTTTATACCTAACTCTAACACTAACCCTAACCCTCATCCTAACCCTAACATTAAAGCTTATCCTAACCCTAACACTAATCGTAACCCTAACCCTAACCCTAACCTAAACATAACCCTAATCCTAACCCTAACCATAAACCTATGTCTAAACTAAATCTTACCCAAACGATAACGGTAACCCTAATCCTCATCTAATCCTAACATTAACCCTAAGCCTAACCATAACACTAATATTAACCAGAACCCTGATCCTAACCCTAAAACTCAAGCTAATGCTAAGCATCATTCTAAAGTTAACTCTAACACTAACATGAACCTTTATCCTACCCTAACACTAAAGCTTATCCTAACCCTAAATCTAACCCTAACCCTAAATTATACACTAACAGTAACACTAACGGTAACCCCTTACCCTAATTCTAACGCTAAACCTAAAGCTAACCCTAAACATAAATCTAACCTTAACACTAACCAAAACCTAAGCCTTAGCCAAAACCGAACCCTAAATATAAACCTATTTCTAAACTAAACCTAACCCGAACACTAATGGTAATCCTAAGCATAACCTAATCCTAACCCTATCCCTAACGTTAATCCTAACTCTAACATCTTATCCTAATACTAACTCTAACTTAACCTTAAACTTAACCCTATTCTAAAACCTAACCCTATTCTAAACCCTAAACCTAAAGCTAACCCTAACCCTAAGACTAACCCTAACTGTAACCCTAAACTTAATCCTAACCCTAACTCTAATTTCAAAAATAAACAAGATCCTAACCCTAAAACTAAAGCTAATCCTAAACCTATTTCTAACCTTAACCCTGACACTAATCCTAACTCTAAATTTTACACTAACAATAATCCTAACCATAATCCTTCACCCTACACCTAACACTAACCCTAATTTTAACTCTAACACCAAGCCTAACTCTAATCTTAACCCTAACCCTGATCCTAATCGTAAACTAAAGCTAATTCTAACCCTAATTATAACCCTAACCCTAAATTTTACACTAACAATAACAATAAACATAACCCCTACCCCAACCCTAAACCTAAACTATAGGTAAACCTAACCCTAAACTTAACACTAATGAGTTATTCTAACCCTAACCCGAACCCTAAAACTAAACTTACACTAACCTTAAACACTAAGCATAACTGTAACCCTAACCCTATTCTTGATCCTAACGCTGAAACTAAAGCTAATCCTAACCCTAACACTAACCCTAACCCTGAGCTTAGCTTTAACCTCTTACGCTAACCCTAACCTTCAAACTAAGGCTAACCATATCTCTAACACTAACCCTATTCCTAACACTAATTCTAATCTAAACCTAAACCTAACTCTAACCCTAACCATAACTCTAACCCTAACGTTAATCCTAACTCTAACCTCTTACCCTAAAAATAAACCAAACCCTAATTTTTACACTAAGAATAACGCAAATTCTAAACCCATAAACTAACCCGAACCCTAAACCAATGCTAACTTAACAGTAACCCTAAATCTAACACACTAACCCTAAGCCTAACACACTAACCCTAAGCCTAACCCTATCCCTAACCTAACCCTAACCCTAACCCAAACCCTAAATTTTAAACATAACCCTAAACCTAACCCTAACCATAATTTTACGCTAACAATAACTCTAATCTTAAATCCTGACCGGAAACGTAACCCTAACCTTATTTAGCTCTAAAACAAACTCTAACCTTAACCCTAATCCTAAATCTAACCCAAGCCTTAAATGTAACCCTAAAACTAACACTAACCCAGATCCTAACCCTAAATCTAAAGCTAAACCTAACCGTAATTCTAACCCTAACCCTAAATTTTACACTAAGTATAAACCTAACTCTAACGCCATATCCTAACACTGTTCCTAACTCTTAACTCTTAACCTAATCCCAACCATACACTTAACCCTAAACTACACCTAACCCTAACCATAATCCTAAATGAGATCTAACCCTAATCCTAATTCTAACACTAATCCTAACGCTTACCTCTTACTGTAAACCTCACCCTAAACATAACTGTAACACTAACCCAAATCATAATGCTAAACCTAACGCTAACTCTAACCCTAAATTTTACACTAAAAATAACCCTAACCTTAACCCCTGACACCATACATGACCCTAACCGTAATTTAACGCTAAAACTAAATCTAACCCTAACCCTAAGCCTAAATCTAACCCTAACCTTAAACATAACCTTAACACTAACACTAACCCAGAACCTAACACTAAATCTAAAGCTAATCCGAACCCTAATTCTAACCCTAACCCTTAATTTTACACTAAGAATAACTCTAGTCCTAACCTGATACCCTAATCCTAACCCTAAACATAATGCTAACCTTAACCCGAACAGTAACCTAACATTAACTTGAATTATAACCCTAACCCAAACCATAACCATAACGCTAACCCTAACCCTAATCCTAGGCCTAACACAAATCCTAACTATAACTTATTACCCTAACCCTCACCCTAAACATAACTGTAACCCTAACTCAAACTATAACGCTAAACCTAACCCTAACCCTAAACCTGACCCTAACTCTAACCCCAACCTAAAACTAACCCTAACCCTAATCATAAACCGAACCCTAAACTCAAACTTACTTGAACCCTAACGGTAATATTGTACCTAACCCTAACCCTAAGCCTAACCCTAAGCTAAACCGCAACCCTAACCCTAACCTTAACCAAACAAATAAAGCTAATACTAATCCTACTTCTAACCCTAACCGCAACCCTAACCATAATCCTAAAATTAAACCGAACCCTAACTCTAACCTTAACCCTAATCCTAACTTAACCATAAGCCTAACCGTAACCCTAACACTAATTCTAACTCTAACCTCATACCCTAAACCTAATCCTAAACATAATTGTAACTCTATCCCAAAACATAACGCTAAATCTTACCCTAACCTGAAACTTAAACCTAAGCCGACACTTAACCATAACCCTAATCCTAACAATAATACTAAACCTAAACCTAAACCTAACCCTAACCCTAACCATAACCCTTATACTAACATAAAACTAATCCTAACCCTAATTTAACTCTAAAACTCACTCTAACCCTAGCCCTAAACCTAAATCTTACTCAAAGCTTAAACGTAAGTGTAACACTAATGCTAACCCTGATCGTAAGCCTAAATCTAAAGCTAATCCTAACCCCGACACTTAACCATAACCCTAATCCTAACAATAATACTAAACCTAAACCTAAACCTAACCCTAACCCTAACCATAACCCTTATACTAACATAAAACTAATCCTAACCCTAATTTAACTCTAAAACTCACTCTAACCCTACCCCTAAACCTAAATCTAACTCAAAGTTTAAACGTAAGTGTAACACTAATGCTAACCCTGATCGTAAGCCTAAATCTAAAGCTAATCCTAACCCTAATTCTAATTCTAACCCTAAATTTTACACTAAGAATAACCCTAACCCTAACCTCATACCCTAACCCTAAACCTAGAACTAATGCTTACCTTAAACCTAACAGTAACCTTAACCCTAACTCTAACGGTAATCTAAATCTAATCCTAACCATTACTCTAACCTAACCATAAACCTAACTCTAACCATAAGCTTAAACTAATTCTAACCCTAATCCTAACCCGAACACTAATTCTTACTTTTATCTCTTACCCTAACCCTCACCCTAAATATAACTGTATCCCTAACCAAAAACATAATGCTAAACCTAATCCTAACTCTAACCCTATCCCTAATCCTAACACTAATCCTAACTCTAACCGCATACCCTAAACCTAACCGTAACACTCACCATAGCCCTAACATTAACCTTAATCCTAACTCCTTCCCCTAACCCTATCTCTCAGCATAACAATGACCCTAAGCCTAAAGCATAACCCTAATCCTAACCCTACCACTAACCCAGAAGTTAACCCTAAAACTAAAGCTAATCCTAACGCTAATTCTAACTCTAAACCTAACAGTAAACCTACCCTGAATTTCAAATTAAAAATAACCCTAACCCTAACCTGTTACACTAACATTAACCCTAAAGTTAATGCTAATCTTAACTCTAACCCTAACCCTAACCCTAACCCTAACCAAAACCTAACCCTAACTCTAAACCCAAACATAACACCTAACACTAATCATAAACCTAACCTTAACACTAAACCTATCCCAAACCCTAACCGCAACCTAAAACTAACCCTGACCATAACCATAAAACAAACCCTAAACTAAACCTTAGTTGAACCCTAATGGTAATCTTATTCCTAACTCTAACTCTAACACTTACCCTAACCCTAAAACTAAAGCTAATCCTAATACTGACTGTAACCCTAACCCTAACCCCAACCTGAATTCTAACACTAAACCCAACCCTATCCATAACCCTAACGCTAACACTAATCCTAAATCTAAACTCCTACACTAACCCTATCCCTATCCTTAACCCTAAATAAAACCTAACCCTAAGCCTACCACTAAAATAATCCTAAACCTATTCCTAACCCTAACTCTAATCCTAACTCTAACCTGTTACCTTAAGACTAATACTAAACATAACTGTAAACCTAACCCAAACCATAAAGCTAAACCTAAACATAACCCTAATCTTAACCCTAACGCCAAGCCTAACAGAAACTCGAAAACTAAATTCCAAACCTAATCCTAACTGTAATACTAAACCTAAATTATACACTAACAATAACCCTAACCTTAAGCCCTGACAGTAAACCTAACCATAACTCTAATTTAACTCTAAAGCTCGTCTAACCCTAACCCTAACTCTAAAACTAACCCAAACCTTAAACGTAACCCTAACACTAACACTAAACTGGACTCTAACCCTAAATCTAAAGCTAATCTGAACCCTAATTCTAACCCTAACCCTAGCTTTATACCAGGAATAACCCAACACTAACACCATTTCCTAAACTTAACCCTAAACCTAAAGCTAATCTTAACCATAAAAGTAAC
>NW_011889125.1:38287-42670 GCF_000151845.1 Pteropus vampyrus
AAACCCAACCCTATCCATAACCCTAACGCTAACACTAATCCTAAATCTAAACTCCTACACTAACCCTATCCCTATCCTTAACCCTAAATAAAACCTAACCCTAAGCCTACCACTAAAATAATCCTAAACCTATTCCTAACCCTAACTCTAATCCTAACTCTAACCTGTTACCTTAAGACTAATACTAAACATAACTGTAAACCTAACCCAAACCATAAAGCTAAACCTAAACATAACCCTAATCTTAACCCTAACGCCAAGCCTAACAGAAACTCGAAAACTAAATTCCAAACCTAATCCTAACTGTAATACTAAACCTAAATTATACACTAACAATAACCCTAACCTTAAGCCCTGACAGTAAACCTAACCATAACTCTAATTTAACTCTAAAGCTCGTCTAACCCTAACCCTAACTCTAAAACTAACCCAAACCTTAAACGTAACCCTAACACTAATACTAAACTGGACTCTAACCCTAAATCTAAAGCTAATCTGAACCCTAATTCTACCCCTAACCCTAGCTTTATACCAGGAATAACCCAACACTAACACCATTTCCTAAACTTAACCCTAAACCTAAAGCTAATCTTAACCATAAAAGTAACCTAATCCTAACCCTAAACCTAAACATTACCCTAACACTTACCCGAACACTAAACCTTAACCCAAAACCTACCCTTAACCGCAACCCTATCCCTAACACTTCCCCTAACCCTAACCCGAAATATTACTCAAACACTAACCCTAAACCTAACTCTAACCCAAACCCTAACCCTAACATTAGTCCTAACTCTAAATTCTTACACTAATCCTAACCCTAAACTTAACCCTAAACTAAAATTAACCATAACCCTAACCTAATCCTAACCCCATTCCTAACCCTAACACTAATCCTAACTCTAACCTCTTACCCTAACACTATCCCTAACCCTGATCCTAACCGTAAATCTAAAACTAATCCTAAACCTAATTCTAGCCCTAATCCTTAAATATACACTAAGAATAACCTTAACTCAAACCCCATACCCTAAACCTAACTCTGACCCTAAACCTACTGTTAACCTTAACCCTAATATTAACCCTAACCCAAACCCTAACCCTAATCCTAAGCCTTAACCTAAACGTTAACCTAACCCTAAACCTAACCATCAATCTACACCTAACCCTAAACCTAATCCTAACCATAACCCTAAATTTAACACTAACAATAATCCAAACCTTAACCTCTGACCCCAAACCTAACTCTAACCCTAAACTTAACCTTACTTTAACCCTAACCCTAAATCTAAGACTAATCTTACCTCTAAACTCTTACTCTAACTCTAACCCTAAAATTAACTCTAACCTAAAACTAACCTGAACCCTAACCCTAAACTAATCCTAGCCCTAATCCTAACCCTAAAACTAATACTAACTCTAACTTCTTAACCTAACCCTAACCCTTAATTTAACTATAAAATTAACCCAGGCCATAACGCTAAAATTAATCCTATTCCTAAACCTAAAAGCAAAGCTAATTCTAAACCAATTTCGAACCCTAACCCTAAATTTTACACTAAAAATAACCCTAAGTCTAAAGCCTTATCCAAACCCTAACCCTAAATGTAATGCTAACAATAAAACTAACACAACCCTAACCCTAACCCTAAACCTATAGTAAACCTGACCATAACCCTTGAGCTAAACTAACCCTAACCCTAACCCTAACCCTAACAATAACACTAACCTTAATCCTAATAGAAACTCTTATTCTAACCTTAATTCTAACCATATCTCTACTCCTAACCTAAATCTAACCCTAAACCTAAACCTAACCTAACCCTAAAAATATCAATAACCCTAACAATAATCGTAACTCTAACCTCTTACCCTAACCCTACCCTAACCCTAACCCTAACACAACCCAAAACCCTAAAGCCTAATGCTAACCCTAACCCTTACCTTAACTCTGATCCTAACCATAAAACTAAAGGTATTCCTAACCTAATTCTAACTCTAAGCCTAACAATAACTCAAACCCTAAATTTTAAATTAACAATAAACCTAACCCGAATCCATTACCCTAAACCTAACCCTAACCCTAACTCTAACTCTAAAACTAACCCTAAAGCTAACCCTAACCATAACCAAAAACCTACCACTAAACTAAACCTAAAACGAATGCTAACGGTAACCCTAACGTTAATCTAACCCAAAAGCTAACCCTAACCCTAAAACTAATCCTAACACTAACCTCTTACCCTAACACTAACCACAACACTAACCGTAAAGCTAAACTAAACCTAACCGTAGCACTATCCTACCATAATCCTAACCCCAACCCTAATCCTAAACCGAACACTAATCCTAAATCTAAACTTTTACATTATCCTAATCCTAACCCTAACACAAACATTAAACCTAACCCTGATCCTAACCCTAAAACTAAAGCTAATCCTAACTTTAAATCTAACGCTACCCCTAATTTTACACGAACAATAACCCTAAACCTAATCCCTTACCCAAACCCTATCTCTAATCCTAACTCATACACTTACCCTTTAACCTAACCCTAACTAAACTAACTCTAAATTATACACTAACAATAAACCTAAAATTGAACGATTAACTATAAATAACCCTAACCCTAACTTTAAATCTAAAACTAACCCTAAGCCTAACCCTAACATTAAAGCTAAAGCTAACCCTAACCCTAAAACTAACCCTAACTCTTACCTCTAACCCAAACCCTAACCCTAAACCATAACCCTAACCAAAACCGTAGCCCTGATCCTAACCTTAAAAATAAGTTAATCGTAACCATGATTCTAACCCTTACCCTAACAATAATCCTCATCCAATATGTCAAACTAACAATAAACCTAACCCTAAACACTTACCCTAAACCTAACACTAACTTTAACTCTAACACTAAATCGAGCCAGAATATTAACCCTAACCCTGATCCCAACCCTAAAACTAAAACTAATCTGAACCCTAATTCTAACAGTAATTCTGAATATTACACTAACAATAACCCTAAACCTAAACACTTACCCTATCTGAAACCTAACCCTCTTTCTAACTCTAACCTCCTACCCAAACCATAAACCTTACCTGAACCCTACAGTAATCCTAACTCTAACCTCTTACCCTAACCCTAACCTAACCATAACCCTATACCTAAACTTAAATATAATCCTAACCCTAACCATAACCCTAACACTAACCCTAACCCTAACCCTAACACTAATCCTAACTCTAAGGTCTTGCCTTAACCCTAATGCTAAACCTAACCACTTACCCTAACCCTAACACTAACCCTAACCCTAAACATAACCTTAAACCCTAAACCTAAAACTAAAGCTAATGCCAACCAAAATTTTGAAGCTAACCCTAACACTAACCTTAACCCTGATCCTAACCCTAAGACTAAAGCTTATTCTAAACCTAACACTAATTCTAACCCTAACCCTAACTCTAACTTAAACCTAACCCTAATTCGAACCCTTACCATAAACATATCCCTAAACTAAACTTTACATGAACCCTAAAGTTAACCCTAACCCTAACCTAATCCTAAAACCTAACCATAACCTAACCGTAAAACTAACCCTAACCCTAATCCTAACCAAAAACTAAAACTAATCCGAACGCTAATACTAACCCTGATCATAAATTTTACACGAACAATAACTCTAAAACTAACTCCTTACACTAACCCTAACCCTAAACCTAAGCTTACCCTAACACTAACATTAACCTTGTCTCTAACTCTACACATAACCTAAATGTAAGCCTAACCCTAACCATAAACTTACCCCTAAATAAACCTAAACGGAACCCTAACAGTAAACCTAACCCAAACCAAACACTAATCCTAAACGTAACCATAAAACTAACCCTAAACTTAATCTCTTATTCTAACCCTAACCCTAACACTAAAACTAAACCCTAACCCTAATCCTAACCTTAACTAACCTTAATACTGATCCTAATTATAACTCTAACTCTAAATTTTTCACCTTATATTATAACCCTAACTCTAAATTTTTCACCTTACCCTATACCTAACGATAAATGTAAGGCTAAACCTTAAACCTAATGCTAACCTTAATGTTAACCCTAATCTAAACCTAACACTAAACCTAATCCTACACATAAACCTAGCCATAAACTAAACCTAACCCAAACACTAACGGTAACCCTAAACAAAACATAAACTTAACCATAATCCTAACATTAATCCTAACTCTAAACTCTTACCCTCATACTGACCCTAAGCCAAAACCTAAACCTAACCTTAACCCTAAACCAAATCCTAAACCTAACCCTAACCCTGATCACTAAATTTTACACGAACAATGCTACTAACCCTAATGCCTTACCCTAAGCCTAACC
>NW_011889125.1:43960-44493 GCF_000151845.1 Pteropus vampyrus
ACCCTAAACCAAATCCTAAACCTAACCCTAACCCTGATCACTAAATTTTACACGAACAATGCTACTAACCCTAATGCCTTACCCTAAGCCTAACCATAAAGTATTGCTAAACCTAACCCTAACACTAACCCTACCCCTAAGCATAACCCTAACCTAAACCTAATACAAAACCTAACAGTAAACCTAACACTAACCTAACACTAACCGTAACCCTAAACCCTAACCTTAAAACCTCTTATTCTAAGCCTAACCAAACCTTAACCTAAACTAACACTAACCTTAAACCCTAACCGTAACCCTAACCCTATCCCTGATTCTAACGCTGAAACGAATGCTAATCCTAATATTAATCCCAACCCTAACTCTAATCTCTTACGCTAACCCTAATCCTAAACCTAAAACTAACCCTAACTCTAAAACTATCCCTAACCCTAACACTAACTCTTACCTAAATTAACCCTAACTCTAACCCTAACCATAAACCTAACCCTAAGCTACCTAACCTGACCCTAACTCTAACCCTAAATCTAAAC
>NW_011889125.1:47548-48134 GCF_000151845.1 Pteropus vampyrus
TGAATCTAACCCTAAAACTAAAGCTAATCTTAACTTTAATTCTAAACATAACCCTAAATTATACACTAATAAGAACACTAACCTTAAACCCTTACCTTAAACCTAACTCTAAACCTAATGCTAACCCTAATCCTAAAACTAAATCTAACCCTCACCCTAATCCTAACCTAACCCTAACCCTAACCCTAACCCTAACACTAACCCTATCCCTAACACTAATACTAATCCTAACTCTAACCTCTTACCCTAACTTTAACGCTAACTCAAACTGGAAACAGAAAAAAACCTAACCCTAACACTAAAAGTAACACAAACCCTACCTGAAGCCTAACCGTAACCCTTCCCCTAACCGTAAACCTAACCGTAACCATAACTCTAACCGAACTGCTAAACTTAAAGACTAACCACAACACTAAACCTAACCCTAACCCTATTCCTGATCCTAACCTTAAAATGAAAGTTAATCCAAACACTAATTCCATCACTAACTGTAATAATAACTCTAACCCTAAATTTTAAACTACGTATAAACCTGACCCTAATCTCTTACCTTAAAACTAATTCTAAACCTAACTTTACCTCTAAA
>NW_011889125.1:48184-49306 GCF_000151845.1 Pteropus vampyrus
TAATAATAACTCTAACCCTAAATTTTAAACTACGTATAAACCTGACCCTAATCTCTTACCTTAAAACTAATTCTAAACCTAACTTTACCTCTAAAATTAACCCAAACCCTAACCCTAACCCTAACATTAACCTAACACTGATCCTAACCCTAAAAATAAAGCTAATCCTAACTGTAATTTTAATCCTGACCCTAATTTTACAGTAACAATAAACATAACTCTAACCCCTTACCCAAATCTTAACATTAACCTAAAGGTAACCCTAACCCTAACACTAACCCAAACCCTAACTCTAACACTAACCTAACCCAAAACCTAACCCTAACCCTAAACTTAACCCTAAACCTGATCCTAACCATAAAAGTAAAGCTAATTCTAACTGTAATTCTAACCCTAATCGTAAAACTAACCATAACACTGACCCTAACCCTAAAACTAAAACTAATCCTAAACAGAATTATCACCCTAACCCTAAATCATACAATAATAATAACCCTAACACTAACGTCTTATCCTAAACCAAACCCTAATCCTAATTTAACTCTAAAACTAAGACTAACCCTCACCCTAACTGGAAATCTAACCCTAACCATTACCCTAAACCTAACACGAATCTTAAAGCGAACCCTGATCCTAACCCTAAAAATAAAGCTAACTATAATCTTAATTCTATCCCTAATTCTACGAAAAATCCTAACCTTAAATTTTAAACTAACAATAACCTTAACAATAACCCCTTACCCTAAACATAACATTAAACCTATGCTAACCCTAAACCTAACTCTAAACTTAACCCTAAACCTAACCTAAACCTACCCCTAAACATAACACTAACGTAAACCTAATCTTAAGCCTAAACCTTACACTAATCCTAACTCTAACCTCTTACCCTAAACATAACTTTAACCCTAAACCTAGCCCTAATCCTAACCCTAATCTAAACCTAAACCTAACATTAACCCTACCTTAAACCCAAACTTAACCCTAACCCTAACACTAATCCTAACTCTAGCCTCTTATCCTAAATTTATAGCTAACCCTGACGTAAACCTAACCCTAAACCTAACCCTAAACCTAAGCTGAACCCTATCCTTAATCCTTACGCTAACCCCAAAATTAACG
>NW_011889125.1:50421-52168 GCF_000151845.1 Pteropus vampyrus
TTATAGCTAACCCTGACGTAAACCTAACCCTAAACCTAACCCTAAACCTAAGCTGAACCCTATCCTTAATCCTTACGCTAACCCCAAAATTAACGGTAAATGTAACCCTAACTCTTAAACCTAAATCAAAACCTAACCTTAACCTTAACCCTAAAATTACACAAACAATAAACCTTACCCTAACCCCTTACCCAAAAGGTAACCCTAACCCTAATCTCACTCTAAAACTAACTCTAACCCTAACCCAAATGCTAACACTAACATAACACTAACCTTCACCCTAAAAACTTACCCTAACCCTAACCCTAACCGTGACACTAACACTAATCCTAACTCTAACCTCTTACAGTAACCCTTGTCCTAACTCTAAACCTAAACCTAAACCCAACCCTAACAATAACACTAAAACTAAACCAAAATATAACTCTAACCCTAACTGTAACCCTAACCCATAACCCTAAGCTTAACCCTAACCCTTACCCTAACACTTATCCTTACCGTAACCCTAAACCTAACCCTAAATTTTACACTAACAATAATCCTACCTTAACCCCTTAACCTGAAAATTATCATAATCCTGAAAAAAATCTAAAATAAACTCAAACACTAAACCTAAAGCTAATGCTAACAACAACCCTAACCCTGATCCTAACCCTAAAACTAAAGCTAATCCTAAACCCAATTTGAACCCTTCCCTAAATTTTAAACTAACAATAACCCTAATCCTAAAGCCTTACCATAAATCTAACCCTAAACCTAATGCTAACCCTAACCCTAAAAGTAACCCTTTCCCTAACCCTAACCGTAAACTAACCCTAACCATAAACCTTACTCTAATCTAACCCTAACCCTACCCTAACACTAACTGTAACACTAATCTTAACTCTAAACTCTTTTTCAAACCCTAATCCTAACCCTAACTCTACCCCTAACCTAAATCTAACGCTAACCCTAACCCTAACCTAACTCTAAAAATATCCCTAACCCTAACAATAATCCTAACTCTATCCTCTTACTCTAAACCTAACTCTAACCCCAACCCTAACGCAAACTCTAACCCTGACACTAACCCCTTACCCTAGCACTAACCTTATCCCCAATCCTAATCCTAAAAATAAAGCCTAACCATAACACTAACCCTAACCATAACCCTGATGGTAACTTTAAAACTAAAGCTAATCCTAAACCAAATTCTAACCCTAAACCTAAATTTTAAAAACCAATAAATCTAACACTAACTCATTACCCAAAACCTAGCCCTAACACTAATTTAACTCTAAAACTAACTCTAAGCCTAACCCTAACCCGAATCTAACACTAAACTTAACCCTAACCCTAAATTTAAAGCTAATCCTAACCCTAATTCTAACCCTAACCCTTAGACTACCATAACCTTGATCCTAACCCTAAAACTAAAGCTAATACTAACTTTAATTCTAACCCTAACTCTAAATTATACACTAACAGTAACCCTAAACTTAACCCCATACCTTAACCTTAACCATAAACCTAATGCTAACCCTAAGCCTAAGCCTAACTCTAACCCTAACCCTAAACGTAACCTACATCTGACTTAACCCCAACCCTATCCGTAACCTAACGCTAAAACTAACCATAATCCTAACACAAATCATAAGTCTAACCTCTTATCCTAACCATAACCCTAACTCGAACCCGAACCCTAACCTAAATCTAACTCTAACCGTAAACCGGACACTAAACCTAAAGCCTAAATCTAACCTTAACG
>NW_011889125.1:53563-54538 GCF_000151845.1 Pteropus vampyrus
TAAACCTAAAGCCTAAATCTAACCTTAACGATACCTTGATCCAAACCTTGAAAGTAAAGTTAATCCTAACCCTAATAATAACCCTAACCTCAATAATAACTATAACCTTATTTTAAACTAACAATAACCCTGACCCTATCTCCTTACACTAAACCTATCTCAAATGCTAACTTTAACACTGAAACTAACCCTAACCCTGATTATAACCCTAACATTAAACCTAACTCTGATCCTAACCCTAACTAAAGCTAATCCAAACTTTAATTCTAACCCTGACCCTAATTTTACACAAACAATAACCCTAAACCTAACGCCTTACACAAAACTTTACCCTAAACATAATGCTAAGCCTAACCATAACACTAACCCTAATGCTACCTCTAAATCTCTTCTAAAACTAACCCTAAACCCACTCTAATGCTTACCTTAACTCTAATTCTAAAACTAATTTTAACACCTAACCATAACCAAAACCCTAACCCTAATTCTAGCACTAAGCATAACCACATACCTTAACACTAACTCCAACCCTTACCCTAATCCTAACCCTAACCCTAACCTTAACCCTAACCATAAACCTACCAGTAAACTAAACCTAACTTGAATCCTAACGGTAATCCTATCCGTAAACCTAAACGTAACCCTTAACCTAACCCTAAATCTAAAGCTAATCTTAACCCTAATTCTAACCCTAACCCTAACACTACCATAACTTTGAGCCTAACTCTAAAACTAAAGCTAATCCTAACTTTAATTCTAAACCTACCCCAAAATTATACACTAACAGTAACCCTAACCTTAACCTCTTACCTTAACCCAAAACCTAAACCTAATGCTATCTGTAACCCTAACACTAACTGTAACCCTAACACTAATACTAAACTAAACCTAACCCTAAACCTAATCCTAATCCTGACACTAAGCCTAACTACAACCTATTACCCTAACCCCAACCCTAACTCTAACACTAACCTT
>NW_011889125.1:55475-57705 GCF_000151845.1 Pteropus vampyrus
CCTACACCTAACCCAAACCCTAACCCTAACTTTAACTCTAAAACTTACTCTACCCCTAACCCTACACCTAACATTAACCAAACCGCTAACCTTAAAGTCTAACCATAAAACTAACCCTAACTCTAACTGTATTCCTGATTCTAAGCTTAAAACTAAAGTTAATCCTAACCCTAATTCAAACTTTATCCCTAAAAATAGATTTAATTCTAAATTTTAAACCAACAATAATCCTAACTATAACCCCTTATGCTAAACCTAAACATAACCCTAACTTTAACACTAAAACTACCCTAAAACTAACACTAACACTAACCCTAAAGCCTAATTCTAACTCATATCTAACCATAACCCTGATCCTAACCTTAAAACTAAAGTTAATTTTAACCCTAATTCTATCGCTGACTCTAATAAAAACCCTAACCATAAATTTTAAACTAACAATAAACCTTACCCTAATCCCTTACACTAAACCTAAACCTAAACCTAAACCTAAACCTAGCTAGAATTAGGCTTTAGGGTTAGCGTTAGTGTTAGTTTTAGGGTAGTTTTAATGTTAAAGTTAGGGTTATGTTTAGGTTTAGCATAAGGGATTATAGTTAGGATTATTGTTGGTTTAAAATTTAGGATTAAGTCTATTTTTAGGGATAGGATTTGAATTAGGGTTAGGATTAACTTTAGTTTTAAGCTGTAAAATTAACCCTACATCTAACCCTAATCCTAATCCTAATCCTAACATTAACTCCAATCCTGATCCCTACCCTAAAACTAAAGATAATCCTAATGCTAACATTAACCCTAACCCTAACTCTAAAACTAATCGAACCCAGTAAAACTCTAACTCTAACATTAACTCTACCCTAACGCTAGACCCTAACCCTAAACATAACTCTAATTCTAACCCTTGCCCTAACACCTTACCTTAACACTAACCCTAATCCTAACCTTAAGACTAAATCTAATCCAAACACTAATTCTATCCCTAACCCTAATACTAAGCCTAAAACTAAATTTTATACTAACAATAACCCTAACCCTAAATCTAAAGCTAATCCATTACTCAAACACTAACAGTAACCCTAACCCTAATGCTAACCTAAACCTAAAGCTAACCCTAAGCCTAACCCTAAATCTAACCCTAACCCTAACAATAATTCTGATTCTAATCCTAAAAATAAAGCTAAACCTAACCCTAATTCTAACCATAGCCCTAACCCTACCCCTAACTGAACCCTAAACCTAACCCTAACCCATTATTCTAATCCTAAACCAGACCATAACACTAAACTTAAATCATAATTCTAACCGTAACCCTAACACTATCCCTGATCCTAAGGCTAAAACTAAAGCTAATCCTAACACTATCACTAACCCTATCCCTAACACTAACTCTAACCTAAACCTAAACCTAACTCTAACCTGAAGCATAACTCTAACCCTAACATTAATCCTAACTCTAACTTCTTGCCCTAAAAATAACCATAACCCTAACACTAACCTAAAACTAAATTTTACACTAACAATAACACTAACCCTATCATCTTACCCAGCCATAACCCTAAACTAAAGCTAACCCAAACTACCACTAACTCTATCCCTAAGCATAACCATAATGTACACTAACACAAACCCTAACCATAACCATAACCATAAACCTACACCTAAACTAAACCTAACCCGAAACCTAACGGTAACCCTAACACTAACCTAACCCTAACACTAAAACTAACCCTAAAAATAACCCTAATCCTAAACCTAACTTCTTATTATAACCCTAACTCTAAATTTAATCCTAACCCTACATTAAAGACTAACCCTAACCGTAACCCTAACCCTAACCCTAACTCTAACCCTAAGCCTAACACCAACCCTAACCCTAAACCCTAAACTTAAACCTAAACCTAAACCTAACCCTAAATTTTACACTAACAACAACCCTAACTTTAATCCCTGACCCTAACCCTAACCCTAACCCTAATTTAACTCTAAAACTAACTCTAACCCTAAACCAAACCCTAAATCTAATGTAAACCTTAATTGTAACCCTAACACTAACCCTAACTTAAATCCTAACCATACATCTAAAGCTAATCCTAACCGTAATTCTAACCCAAACCCTAAATTTTACACTAAGAATAACCTGAAATCGTACCCCATACCCTAACACTAACCTTAAACCTAACCTGAACTTAATCCTATCACTAACCCGAACCATAACACTCCTCCTAACTCT
>NW_011889125.1:57755-60650 GCF_000151845.1 Pteropus vampyrus
CTAACTCTAACCCTAAACCAAACCCTAAATCTAATGTAAACCTTAATTGTAACCCTAACACTAACCCTAACTTAAATCCTAACCATACCTCTAAAGCTAATCCTAACCGTAATTCTAACCCAAACCCTAAATTTTACACTAAGAATAACCTGAAATCTTACCCCATACCCTAACACTAACCTTAAACCTAACCTGAACTTAATCCTATCACTAACCCGAACCATAACACTCCTCCTAACTCTAAACTCTTACGCGATCCCTAAACCTAACCTTAACCCTAAACTAAACCTAACCCTATCCCAAACTTTAAACCAATCCTATCCCTAATTCAAACCCTAACATTAATGTTAACTCTAACCTCTTTCCCAAGCCCTAATCCTAAACATAATTGTAACCCTACACAAACCATAGCAATAAACCTAACCCTAAACCTAACCCTAACCCTAACCCTAACCCTAACCCTAACCCTAACATTAATCCTTCTTAAACCTTACCCTAACTTTAACCATAACCATCAATCTAACCGTAACCCTAACACTAAATTTTTCACTAACAATAACCCTAACCTTAACCTGTGACCCTAAACATAACCATAACCCTAAATTTAGCCTTAATTTAATCCTAACCCTAAATCTAACACTAATCCTACCTCTAAACTCTTACTCTAACCCTAACCATAAAATTAACCTTAAACTAAATCTAACCCTAACATTAGCCCTAAATTAATTTTAACCCTAATTCTAACCTTAAAACTAATCCTAACTCTAATTAACTCAAAAAGTAACTCTAACCCTAACCCTGATCCTAACCCTAAAAGCAAAGCTAATTCTAAACCAATTTCAAACCCTAACCCTATATTTTACACTAACAATAACCCTAATTCTAAAGCCTTACCCTAACCTTAACCCTAAAAATTCTGACACTAAACCTAACTCAAACCCTACCCCTAACCCTAAATCTAAAGTAAACCTAACCATAAACCTTACCCTAACTAATCCAAACCCTATCCCTAACACTAACCCTAATACTAAATCTAAACTCTTAATCTAACCCTAACTCTAACCCTAACTCTACTCCTAACCTAAATATAACCCTAACCCTATCCTAACATTAACCTATCAATAACCCTAACAATAATCGTAACTCTAACCTCTTACCCTAACCCTAACACTAACCCTAACACAACACCAAACCCTAAAGCCTAATGCTAACTCTAACCCCAACTTAACGCTGATCATAACCATAAAACTAAAGTTAATCTTAACCTAATTCTAACCCTAAGCCTAACAATAACCCTAACCCTAAATTTTAAATTAACAATAAACCTAACCCGAATCTACTACCCTAAACCTAACCCTAACCCTAACTCTAACTCTAAAAATAACCCTGACCTTAAAACTAAACATAACCATAAAGCTACCTCTAAACTAAACCTAAACTGATCGCTAACGGTAACCCTAACGCCAACCTAACCCTAACCCTAACCCTAACCCTAACTCTAATCCTAATCTAAGCTCTTACCCTAACACTAACCACAACACAAACCCTAACCTTAACCTAAACCTAATCCTAACACTACCATACTCTAACTCTAACCCTAACTCTAATCCTAAACCTAACACCAATCCTAACTCTAAACTTTTACCCTATCCCTAACCCTAATCCAAACATTAAACCTAACCCTGATCCTAAACCTAAAACTAAAGCTAATCCTAAATTTAAATCCAACTCTAACCCTAATTTTACATGAACAACTCTAAACCCAATCTCTTACCCAAACCTTAACCCTAACCCTAACTTAGCCCTAATCCTTACCCTTAACCTTTAGCCTAAACCTAATCCTGATCCTAACCCTAATTCTTACCCCAATATTAACACTAACCTAACCCTAAATTATACACTAACAATAAACCTAAATATGAACCCTTACGCTATAAATAACCCTAACCCTAAATTTAACTCTAAAACTAACCCTAATCCTAACACTAACATTAATGCTAAAGCTAACCCTAACCCTAACATTAACCTGAGCCCTAACCCCTAACTCAAAGCTTAACCCTAAACCATAACTCTAACCCTTACTGTAGCTCTGATCCTAACCTTAAAACTCAAGTTAATCCTAACCCTGATTCTAACCCTAACCCTAAAAATAAACCTAACCCTAAATTTCAAACTAACAATAAACCTAACCCTAAACCCTTACCCTAATCCTAACACTAACTTTAACTCTAAAACTAACTCGAGCCAGAATATTAACGCTAACCCTGATCCCAACCCTAAAACTAAAACTAATCGGAACCCTAATTATAACCCTAATCCTTAATATTGCACTAACAATAACCCTAAACCTAAACACATACCCTATCCGAAACCTAATCCTAATTCTAACTCTACCTCCTACCCAAAATCTAACCCTGACTTAAACCCTAACAGTAATCCTAACTCTAACCTCTTACCTTAACCCTAACCTTACAATAACCCTATACCTCACCCTAAATATAACTCTAACCCTAACCTTAACCCTAACCCTAACCCTAACCCTAACCCTAACCTTAACACTAATCCTAACTCTAACCTTTTACCTTAACCCTAATGCTAAACCTAACCGCTTACCCTAACCCTAACACTAATCCTAACACTAACCATAACTCTAACTTAAACCTAACCCTAATCCTAACCTTTACCATGAACATATCCCTAAACTAAACTTTACCTAGGCGTAAAGTTAACCCTAACCCTAACCTAATGTGAACCCTAACCCTAAAGTTAATCCTAAACCTCACCCTAATCCTTAATCCTAACTGTAACCATAACGCTAAAACTATCCTAAACCTACTCCTAACCTAAAACTAAAGGTAATCTGAACCCTAATTCTAACCCTAATCAAAAATTTTA
>NW_011889125.1:61825-63144 GCF_000151845.1 Pteropus vampyrus
CCCTAAACTAAACTTTACCTAGGCGTAAAGTTAACCCTAACCCTAACCTAATCTGAACCCTAACCCTAAAGTTAATCCTAAACTTCACCCTAATCCTTAATCCTAACTGTAACCATAACGCTAAAACTATCCTAAACCTACTCCTAACCTAAAACTAAAGCTAATCTGAACCCTAATTCTAACCCTAATCAAAAATTTTAAACTAACAATAACTCTAACCCTAACTCCTTACACTAACCCTAACCTTAAACTTAAAGCTTATTCTAACAATAACATTAACCCTATCTCTAACTCTACACCTAACCTAAACCAACGCCAAATCTAATCATAAACTTAACCCTAAACTAAACCTAAACGGAACCCTAACAGTAACGCTAACCCCTACAAAACACTAACCCTAACCTTAACCCTAACACTAACCCTAAACTTAGCCTCTTATTCTAACCCTAACCCTAACACTAAATCTAACACTAACCCTAACCTTAACTGTAACCCAAATACTGATCCTAACATGAAAGCTAAAGCTAATTCTAACCCTAATTCTAACCCTAACTCTAAATTTTTCACTAAAATTAACCCTATGCCTAAACCCTTACCCTAAACCTAATGATAAACGTAAGGCTAAACCTAAACTTAACACTAACTTTAATGTTAACCATAATCTAAACCTAACACTAAACCTAACCCTACACATAAACCTACCCCTAAACTAAACCTAACCTGAACACTAATGGTAACCCTAAAAGAAACATAACCTTAACCATAACCCTAACACTGACCCTAACTATAACCTCTTAGCCTAATACTGACCCTAAGCTGAAACCTAAACCAACCCTAACCCTAAAACAAATCCTAAAAGAAAAGCTACTCCTAACCCTAACACTAACCCCAACCTTAACCCTAACCCTAACTCTGATCCCTAACTTTTACACCAACAATGCTACTAACCCTAACACCTTACCTTAAGCCTAACAATAAAGTATTGCTAAACCTAACCCTAACACTAACCCTATGCCAAAGCATAACCCTAACCTAAGCCTAATACAAAACCTAACAGTAAACCTAACAATAACCTAACACTAACCGTAACCATAAACCCTAACCATAACCCTAATTCTACTCTAATCCTAACCCGAACCCCTTTCTCTAAACCTAACCCAACCTTAAACCTAAACTAACCCTAACGTTAAACCCTAATCATAACCCTAACCCTATCCCTGATTCTAATGCTGAAACGAATGCTAATACTAACAGTAACCCTAACCCTAATTCTAAACTCTTACGCTAACCCTAATCCTATACCTAAAGCTAACCCTAAC
>NW_011889125.1:64531-69301 GCF_000151845.1 Pteropus vampyrus
ATCCTAACCCTATACATAAACATATCCCTAAACTAAACCTACCTGACCCTTAACGGTTACTCAAATCCTACCTAATTCTAACCCTAATCTTAACCCTAACCCTAATCTTAATCCTAACCCTAACCCTAACCCTAACCCTAAATCTAAAGCCTAATCCTAACCTAAATCTAACACTAACCCTAACCATAAACCTAGTGCTAAACTGAACCTAAATCTAACCCTAACACTAAAGCCTAACCGTAACCATAACCCTGATGCTAACCCTAAAACTAAAAATAATCGTAAAGTAAATTCTAATGCTAAACCTAACAATAACCCTTATCCTAAATTGTAAACTAACAATAACCCTAACACTAACCTCTTACGCTAAACCTAACCCTAACCATAACTATATCTCTAAAACTAATCCGAACTCTAACCTTAACCCTAACATTAATCCTAACCCTTAATCTAACCCTAAAACTAAAGCTAATCCAAACACTAATTCTATCCCTAACCCTAACATTAACCCAACAATAAATTATACAGTAACAATAACTTTAAACCTAACCCCTTATACTAACCTTGACTCTAAACCTAAAGCTAACCCTAATCCTAAAACTAATGCTAATCTAAACATAACAGTAACGTAAACCTAACCCTAACCCTAACTGGAACCGTAAACCAACTGCTAAACTAACCCTAACCCTAACACTAACACTAAAGCCTAACCATAACCCTAACCCTAATCATAACTATGATCCTAACTCTATAACTAAAGCTAATCCTAACCCAAATTTCAACCCTAGCCTTAAATAACTCTTACTCTAAATTTTAAACTAACTATAACCCGAACCATAACCCTTTAAGATAAACCTAACCCTAATCCCAACTTTAACTCTGAAACTAACCCTACCCCTAAACTTAACCCTAACGTAAATTTTAACCCTGAATCTAACAATAAAACTAAAGCTAATCCTAATTTAATTCTAACCATAAATCGAAATTTTACACTAATAAGAACACTAACCTTAACCCCTTACCTTAAACCTAACCCTAAACCTAATGCTAACCCTAATCCTAAAACTAAATCTAAGCCTAACCCTAATCCTAAACTCACCCTAACCTTAACCCTAACCCTTACACTAACACTAACCCTAACCCTAACACTAATACTAATCCTAACTCTAATGTCTTACCCTAACCCTAACGCTAACCCAAATTTGAACCCTAAAAAAAAGAACCCTAACACTAAAACTAACACAAACCCTAAGACTAAAGCCTAATCCTAACCATTCCCCTAACTATAAAACTAACCCTAACCCTAACCCTGATCATAACCTAAAAACTAAAGTTAATGCTAACCCTAATTCTAACCTTAAACCTAATAATAAACCTAAACATAAATTTTAAACTAACAATAACCCTGATCCTAACCCCTTAACCTAAACCGAAACTTAACACTAACTTTAACTCTAAAACGAACTATAACACTAATCCTACCCCTAACCCTAACCGAACCACTAACCTTAAAGCATAACCATAACACTAAACCTATCCGTAACCCTATTCCTGATCCTAACCTTAAAACTAAAGTTAATCCAAACACTAATTCCATCACTAACCCTAATAATAACCCTAACCCTAAATTTTAAACTGAGAATAACCCTGACTCTAATCCCTTACACTGATTGAAAACTTATTCTACACCTAACTTTACCTCTAAAATTAACCTTAACCCTAACCGTAACCCTAACATTAACCACAAACCTGAACCTAACCCTAAAAATAAAGCCAATCCCAACTGTAATTTTAACCATGACCCTAATTTTACACTAACAATAACCCTAAAACTAAACCCTTACCCAAACCTTAACATTAACCTAATGCTATCCCTAACCCTAACAGTCATCCTAACCCTACTCTAACCCTAAAAATAAAGCCAATCCCAACCGTAATTTTAACCATGACCCTAATTTTACAACAATAACCCTAAAACTAAACCCTTACCCAAACCTTAACATTAACCTAATGCTATCCCTAACCCTAACAGTCATCCTAACCCTACTCTAACCCTAATATAACCCTAATCCTAACACTAACCCTAAACTTAACCCTAAACCTGATTCTAACTCTAAAAGTAAAGCTAATCCTAATTGTAATTCTAACCCTAATCGTAAAACTAACCGTAACACTGACCCTAACACTAAAAGTAAAACTAATCCTAAAGAGAATTATCACCCTAACCCTAAATTTTACAATAACAATAACCCTAAACTAATGCCTTATCCTAAACCGAACCCTAATCCTAATTTAACTCTAAAAATAACTCTAACCCTCACCCTAACTGGAAATCTAACCCTAACCATTGCCCTAAACCTAACACGAATCTTAAAGTGAACCCTGATCCTAACTCTAAACTAAAGCTAATTGTAACCCAAATTCTATCCCTAATTCCACGAAAAATCCTAACCTTAATTTTTTAACTATCAATAACCTTAACACTAATCCCTACGCTAAACTTAACATTAAACCTATGCTAACCCTAAACCTAACCCTAAACTTTACCCTAACCCTAACCTAAACCTAACCATAACATTAACACTAACGTAAACCTAAACCTAAGCCTAACCCTTACACTAATCCTAACTCTAAAATCTTACCCTAACCCTACCTTTAAACCTAAACTGAGTCTTAATCCTAACGCTAACTTAACCCTAACCCTAACGGTAACCCTAACTTAACCCCAAACCTAACCCTAACCCTAACACTAATCCTAACTCTAACCACTTATCCTAACTCTATAACTAACCCTGACGTAAACCTAACCCTAAACCTAACCCTAAACCTAAGCTGAACCCTGACGTAAACCTAACCCTAAACCTAACCCTAAACCTAAGCTGAACCCTATCCTTAATCCTTATGCTAACCCCAAAACTAACACTAATCTTACCCCCTAAACCTAACTCTAAACCTAACCCTAACCTTAACCCTAAAATTACACAATCAATAAACCTTACCTAACCCCTTACCCGAAACGTAACCATAACCCTAATCTAACTCTAAAACTAACTCTAACTCTAACCCTGACGGTAACCCTAACACTAACACTAACACTAACCCTAAAAACTTACCCTAACCCTAACCCTAACCCTAACTCTAACATTAATCCTAACTCTAACCTCTTACAGTAACCATACTCTTAACTCTAACACGAACCCTAACCCCAACACTAAAATAACGTTAAACCTAAAACTAAATATAACTCTAACCCTAATTGTAAATCTAAACGTAACCCTAACCCAATACTCGAACCTTAACCCTAACTCATACCCTAACCCTTATCCTTACCCTAACCCTAAACCTAATCCTAAATTTTACACTAACAATAACCATAACCCTAACCCCTTAACGTGAATACTATCATAATCCAGAAATAACTCTAAAACTAACACTAATCCTAAACCTAATTCGAACTCTTCCCTAAATTTACACTAACAATAACCGTAACCCTAAAGCCACACCCTAAATCTAACCCTAAACCTAATGCTAACCCTAATCTTAACAGTAACCCTATTTCTAACCCTAATCCTAAACTAAACCTAGCCATGAACCTTACCCTAATCTAACTCTAAAAATAACTCTAACCCTAACCCTAACACTAACTGTAACACTAAACTTAACACTAAACTCTTATTCTAAACCTAAACCTAACCCTAACTCTACCCCTAACCTAAATCTAACGCTAACCCTACCCAAACCTAACGGTAAACCTATCCCTAACTGTAACAATAATCCTAACTCTGTCCTCTTACTCTGAACATAACTCTAACCCTAACCCTAACGCAAACTCTAACCCTGACACTAACCCCTTACCCTAACAATAACCTCTTACCCTAACACTAACCTTAACCCTAACCCTAATCCTAAAAATAAAGCCTAACTGTAACACTAACACTAACAATAACCCAGATGGTAATCCTAAAACTAAAGCTAATCCTAACTCAAATTCTAACCCTAAACCTAAATTTTACAAAACCAATAAATCTAACACTAACCCATTACCCAAAACCTAACCCTAACACTAATTTAACTCTAAGCCAAACCCTAACCTGAAATCTAACACTAAACTTAACCCTAACCCTAAATTTAAAGCTAACTCTAACCCTAATTCTAACCGTAACCATTAGACTACCATAACCCTGATCCTAACCCTAAAACAAAAGCTAATAATAACTTAAATTCTAACCCTAACCATAAATTATACAGTAACAATAATCCTAAACTTAACCCCTTACATTAACCTTAACCATAAACCTACTGCTAACCCTGAGCCTAACCCTAACTCTAACCCTAACCCTAAAACTAACCTACACCTAACCTAATCTGTGACACTAACCTAAAACTAACCCCAACCCTATCCCTAACCAAACGCTAAAACTAACCCTAATCCTAACAAAAATCATAAGTCTAACCTCTTAACCTAACCCTACCCTAACTCGAACCCGATCCCTAACCTAAATCTAACACTAACCCTAAACTGGATAATAACCTAAAGCCTAAATCTAACCCTAACGCTACCTTGATCCAAACCTTGAAAGTAAAGTTAATCCTAACCCTAATACTAACCCTAACCCCAATAATAACTATAACCCTAAATTTTAAACTCACAATAACCCTGACCCTAACTCCTTACACTAAACCTATCCCAAATGCTAACTTTAACTCTGAAACTAACCCTAATCCTAATCCTAACCCTAACATTAAACCTAACCCTGATCCTAACCCTAA
>NW_011889125.1:71421-75305 GCF_000151845.1 Pteropus vampyrus
ATCACTAATGCTATGTCTATCCTCTTACCCTAACACTAACCCTAAACCTAACCCTAATCCTAAATCTACCAGAACCCTAAAGTAAACCTAATCATAACCTGACCATAACACGACTCAAAACCCTAGAGCTTAATCCTAACTCCTTATTCTAATCCTAACATTAAACCTAACAATAAATTTAATTTCAAATGCTAACCCTAAACCTAACACTAAATCTTACCCTAAACCTAATCTTAACACTAACCCTAACCTTAAACTTAATGCTAACCCTAACCCTTAAGCCTAACCCTAACCCCAATGCTAACCCTATCATTAAAACTAACCCTAACCCTCACCCTAACCCTATCCCTAAACTTAATCTGAACACTAACCCTAACACTAACCTAAACCTAAGCTTGACCCTATCCATTACTCTAACCATAACCCTAACCCTAACTTAAACCTAACTCTAACTTAACAATAAGCCTAATCCTAATTTTAAACTAATCATAACCCTAAACCTAACCCCTAACATAAATCAAACCCTAACCCTAACTTTAACTCTAAAACTGAATCTAAACCTAACACCAAAACTAACAATAACACTAATGAAACTCTACAGTTTTACCCTAACCCTAATCCTAACCCTATATCTAATCGTAACCCTAAATCTATCTCTATTTCAAACACTAATCTTATCCCTAATCCTAACCCTAAAAAAGCTAATCCTACCCATAATTCTAACCCTAATCCTAACAATAATCCCAACCCTAAACAATTTTAAACTGTCATGACTCTAACCCCTTACCCTAAATCTGACCCTAACTCTAACTTTAACTCTAAAACTAACTATAACCCTAATCCTAACACTAACCCTATCCCTAACTCTAAGTTTAACATAAACCTAACCCTAACAATAATCCTAACCCTAACCCTAACTGTAACGCTAACCCTAACCCTAAACCTAAACCTAACCCTAACCTGAAACTAACCACTTCCCGTAACAATAACCTTAACACTAAACCTAAGTTTTACACTAACAATAACTGTAACCCTAACCCTTTACCTTAAGCCTTCCCCTAACCTAAACCTAATCCTAATCCTAACGCTAACAGTAATCCTAACTCTAAACACTTACCCTGACCCTAACTCTAACCCTAACCCTAACTCTATCCCTTAACTAAACCGATCCCTAACACTAATCCAAACCTAACCCTAAACTTAACCCTCACCCTAAATGTAATGCTAACCCTATCCATGACAGCAACCCTAAACCTTACCCTAACATAACCCTAACCCAAACCCTAACCCTAACCCTAACCCTAAACCTAACCCTAACCTTAAACCTAACCACCTACCATAACCATAAACCTAACACTAAACCTAAGTTTTACACTAACAATAACCGCAATCCTTATCCCTTACCCTAACCTAAACCTAACCCTAATCCTAATCTAACAATAATCCTAACTCTAAACACTGCCCTATCCCTAACTCTAACCCTAACACTATCCCTTAACTAAACCTGACCGTAACCCTAACCTAAACCTAACCCTAACGCTTGCCCTAACATAACGCTAACAGTAACCCTAACCCTAACACGAATCGTAAAACTAAACTGAGACTCTAATCCCTAACTCTAACTCCTCTAAACCTAACCTAAACCTAACCCTAACCCTAACTTAAACCTAACCCTAACCCTAAACCTAACACTAATTCTAAATCCAACCTCTTATCTTAACCCTAACCCAAACACTAACCCTAACTCAAAACTTAACCGTACCCCTATCTCTGAACCTAACCTTAAAACTAAAGTTAATTCTAACCCTAATTCTATCCCTAAGCCTAACAATAATCCTAATACTGAAGTTTAATCTAACAATTAAGCTAACACTTAACCTTTACCCTAAAAGTACACCTAACCGTAACTTTAATCCTAAAACTAACTCTAACCATAATGCTAACACTAATATTAAACCTAACTCTGATCCTAACCCTAAAAATGAAGCTAATCGTAACTCTAATTCTAACCCTAACCCTAACACTAACCCTAACCCTGATCCGAACCCTAAAACTAAGCTTATCGTAACCCTATTTCTACCATTACCTTAAATTTTTACACGGACGATCACCCTAACAATAACCCTAAACCTAACAATAACCTTAACCCTAACCTAAACCTAACCCTTACACTAACCTCAGCACTAATGCTATGTCTAACCACTTACTCTAACCATAACCCTAATCCTACTCCTAATCGGAACCCTAACATAAACCTAAACCTACACCTAACCCTAACGGAACAGCTAACCTTAAAATAACACTAACCCTAACTCTAACTATCCGTGATCCCAACATTAAAACTAAAGTTAATCCTAAACCAAATTCTAACCCTAACCCTAACAATAACTTTTACACGGACGATCACCCTAACAATAACCCTAAACCTAACAATAACCTTAACCCTAACCTAAACCTAACCCTTACACTAACCTCAGCACTAATGCTATGTCTAACCACTTACTCTAACCATAACCCTAATCCTACTCCTAATCGGAACCCTAACATAAACCTAAACCTACACCTAACCCTAACGGAACAGCTAACCTTAAAATAACACTAACCCTAACTCTAACTATCCGTGATCCCAACATTAAAACTAAAGTTAATCCTAAACCAAATTCTAACCCTAACCCTAACAATAACCCTTACCCTAAATTTTAAACTAACAGTAACCCGAACCCTGACCACTTAAGCTAAACCTAACCCTAACTCCAAATTTAACTCTAAAACTAACCCTAACCCTAAAATTAACTCTAACATTAACCCTAAGAGTGAATCTAACCCTAATACTAAAGCTAATCCTAACCCTAATTCTAACCCTGAACCTAACACTAACCATAAACCTGACCTAACCCTAAAACTAAAGTTAATCCTAACCATAACCCTAAATTATACACTAACAATAACCCAAACCTTAACTCCTTACTGTAATCCTAACCTTAAATATAATGTAAACTTCACCCTAACACTAACACTAAACCTAACCCTAATCCTAACCTAAGCCTAACACTAACGCTAACCCTAAATGAACCGTAAACCTAACCCTAACACTATCAATAACACTAACCCTAACTCTAAATTCTTACCCTAAGCTTAACGCTAACCTTAACACAAACTCTAACATATCCTAATCCTAACCCGAAAACTAACACAATCCCGAACCCCAAATCCTACTCTTAACGCTACCCCTAACCCTAAACCTAACCCTAAACCTAACCCTCATCCTAACCTTAAAACTAAAGTTAATCCTAACCCTAATTCTAACCCTAAGCCTAACAATAAACCTAAACATAAATTATAAACAAACAATAACCCTAACCCTAACCTCTTAACCTAAACCTAACCCTAAACATAACTCTAACCCTAACTTTAACTCTAAAACTAACTCTACCACTAACCCTATCCCTAGCACTAACCAAACCTCTAACCTTAAAACCTAACCATAAAACTAACCCTAACCCGGATCCTAACTTTAAAACTAAAGTTAATTCTAACCTTAATTCAAACCCTATCCCTAAAAATAACCCTAACCTTAAATTTTAAGCCAACAATAATCCTAACTATAACCCCTTATGCTAAACCTAAACATAACCCTAACTTTAACACTAAAACTACCCTAAAACTAACACTAACGCTAACCCTAAAGCCTAACTCTCACCCATATCTAACCCTAACCCTGATCCTAACTTTAAAACTAAAGTAATCCTAACCTTAATTCTATCACTGACCCTAATAATAACCCTAACCCTAAATTTTAAATTAACAATAACCCTTACCCTTACCCTAACACTTACACTAAACCTAAACCTAAACCTAGCTTTAACTGTAAAATTAACCCTAAA
>NW_011889125.1:76666-78064 GCF_000151845.1 Pteropus vampyrus
TAAACCTAGCTTTAACTGTAAAATTAACCCTAAATCTAACCCTAATCTTAACCTTAACATTAACCCCAATCCTGACCCTAACTCTAAAACTAAAGCTAATCCTAACACTAACACTAACCCTAACCCTAACTCTAAAACTAATCGAACACAGAATAACTCTAACCTTAACATCAACCCTACCCTAACCAAAGCCCCTAACCCAAAACCTATCTCTAATTATAACACTTACCCTAACACCTTACCTTAACACTAACTCTAAACCTATCCATACCCTAACATTAATTCTAACACTAAAACTAACCTTGATCCTAACCCTAAGACTAAATCTAATCCAAACACTAATTCTATCCCTAACCCTAATACTAACCCTAAAACTAAATTTTACACTAACAATAACTCTAATCCTAACCACTTATCCTAATCCTAACCCTAAATCTAAAGCTAACCCATTACCCAAACACTAACAGTAACCCTAACCCTAATGCTAACCTAAGCCTAAAGCTAACCCTAAGCCTAACCCGAACTCTAACCCTAACCGTAACCCTAACCATAACAGCAATCCTATTACTAAACCTAACACTTACCCTAACTCTAACCCTAAAACTAAAGCTAATCTTAATCCTAATTCTAACCCTTACCCTTACATTAACCATAATCCTAAATTGTACACTAACAATAACCCTAATGATAAACCCATACCCTAAATGTAACATAAACCCTAATCCTGATCCTAACCCCAAACTAAATTTAATTCTAAACCTAATTCTAACCTAACCCTAACAATAACCCTAATCATAACTCTAACCCTGCACCTAAACCTAAACCTAACCCTAAACCTAACCCTAACACTAACCAAAAGATAACTCTAATCCTAACACTAAATATAACCCTAACCTAACCATAACTACTAACCCTAACCCTAACCAAAACATCAACCATAACAATAACTCTAATCTTAACCCTAAACATAACACTAACCCTAACCCCAACCCCTAACCCTAATCCTAACCCAAACCCTAACCCTAACCACTTATCGTGAGCCTAACACTAAATCTAACTTAACTGTAAACTAACTATAAGGTTAACTCTAAACCTAACACTAACCCTAACTCTAATCCTAACCTAAACCTAATCCTAACCATGACCCTAAACCTATCTCTCACCCTAACACTAATCCTAACTCTAACCTCTTACCCTAACTGTTACCTTAACCATAAACCTGATCCTAATCCTAAAACTAATGCTAATCCTAAAGCAAATTCTAACCCTAATTTTAACAATAACTCTTACATAAATTTTAAACTAACAATAACCCTAACCCTAACCCCTTACCCTAAACCTAACACTAATCCTAATATTAACTCTAAAACTAACCCTAACCATAACCTTAACCCTAAC
>NW_011889125.1:78114-78571 GCF_000151845.1 Pteropus vampyrus
TTAACTCTAAAACTAACCCTAACCATAACCTTAACCCTAACATTAACCCTAACCGTGAATCTAACACTAAAACTGAAGTTAAATGTTGCCCTAATTCTAAACCTAACCGTAACACTTAGGATAACCCGAATCCTAACCATAAAATTAAAGCTAATCCTAAATTTAATTCTAAACATAAAACTAAATTATACACTAACAATAGCCCTAACCTTAAACCCTTACCTTAACCCTAACCCTAAACCTAACCTAAACCAGAAGCTAACCCTAAACCTAAATCTTAGCAGAAAACTATCCCTAAACTAAACCTAACACGAACCCTAACAGTAACCCTAATCCTCACATAACCCTAACTTAACACACACCCTAACCCTAACCCTAAATCTAATCCTAACACTTACACTAACCCTGATCGCAACTATAAATCTCAAATTAACCCAAACTCTAATTCTAAACATAA
>NW_011889125.1:79562-88106 GCF_000151845.1 Pteropus vampyrus
AATATTAACACTAAACCTAAAACTAACCCTAACCCAAAATTTTACACGTACTCTAACAGTAACCCTAACCCCTTACCCGAACCTAACTGTAACCATATCTTTAACCCTAAAAAATAGCCTAACCCTAACCCTAACTCTAAAGTAAACACTAATACTGATGCTAACATTAAAAATTAAGCTAATCCTAAATCTAATTCTAACCGAACACTAACACTAAACCTAACCCTAAATTTTACACTAAAAATAAACCTAAACTTGACCCCTTACCCTAAACCTAATACTAACCCTAACTTTTAGTTTAAAACTAACCCTAAAGCTAACCCTAACCCTAACACTAATCCTAACTATAACCTCTTACCCTAACCCTAACTCTTACCCTAACTCGAACCCTAACATAACCTAACCTTAAACCTAAAACTAACACTAACCCTCACCCTAAAGTCTAACCCCAACCCTACTCATAACCCTAACCCTAAACCATATCATAACAGTGATCCTAACATTAAAACTAAAGTTGATTCTAACCCTAATTCAAACGCAAACCCTAACAATAACTCTAAACATAAATTTTAAGCTAACAATAACCCTGAACCTGACCCCTTAACCTAAACCTAACCCTAACCCGAAATTTAACTTTAAAACTAACTCTAAACCTAAACCTAACACTAACCCTATCCCTAACTCTAACCATAACCTAATCCAAACCCTAACCCTAACCCTAACTTAAAGTTAACCCTAACCCTAAAAATAACCCTATTACTAAATTTTAATCTAACATTAACCCTTACCCTAAAATCATACTCTATAACTAACCCTAACCCTAACTTTAAAACTAACTCTAATCCAACCCTAACGCTAACATTAACCCTAACTCTGATCCTAACCTGAAAAATGAAGCTAATCCTAACCCGAATTCTCACCCTAAACCTAACACTAATCTTAACCTTGAACCTAACTTAAAACTAAAACTTATCGTAATCCAATTTTTAACCATTACTTTAAATTTTACACTGAATTAACAATAACAATAACCCTAACAATAACCCTAACCCTAACACTAACCTTAACTCTAACACTAACCCTAACCTAAATGTAACCCTAACCCTAATCTTTACCATAAATCTACCAATAACCTAACCCTAATCCTAACACTAACCCTAACACTAATGCTATGTCTAACAACTTAACCTAAATCTAACCCTAATCATAACCCAAACCCGAAACCTAACCTATACCTAACTATAACCCTAACCCTAACCCTAACCATACCCCTACCCTAAATCCTAAACATAACATTAACCCTTGTCCTAACTCTATCTGCATTCCTAACATAAAAACTAAAGTTAATCATAACCCTAATTCTAACCTTAACCCTAACAATAACCCTAACTGTAATTTTAAACTAACAATAATCCTGAACATAACTTCTTACCCTAAATATAACCGTAACCCTAAATTTAATTTTAAAATTAACTTTAACCCTAACCCTAACCTTAACGCTAACATTAATCATAATTCTGATCCTAACCCTGAAACTTAAAGCTAATTCTAACTCTATTTCTAACCCTAACCCAAAATTTTGGAATAAAAATAACCCCAACCCTAAATCTTTTCCATAACCCTAACCCTAAACCTAAAACTAACCATAAACTTAACACTAACCCTTATCCTAACCCAAACGCTAACCCTAATCCTAACTCTAACACCCGGTATTAAATCTGAAACTAAACCTGACTCTAACCATTACCCCACAGTAACCCTAACTCTAACCCTAATCCCTTTCCCTAAACCTAACCTTAACCCTAAATTTAAATCTGAAACTAACCGTAACCCTAACCTTAACCATAACCATAACATTAAAACTAACCCTGATTCTAACGCTAAAACTAAAGCTAAAGCTAACTGTAATTCTAATCCTAATCCTAAAACTATCCCTAAATCTGATCATAACCGGAAACTAAAGCTAATCCTAACCCTAATTCTAACCATAATGTAAAATTTTACACCAACAATAAACCTAGCCCTAGCCGCTTACACTAACCTTAACCCTACACGTACTCCTAAACTAAACCTAACCGGAAACCTAAAGAAAACCCTAACCATAACCTACCCTAACTCCACACCTAACTCTAATACTAATCCTAGCTCTAACCTCTTACCTTAATCCTAATCCTAACCCTAACAACTTATTCTAACCATAACCCAAAACCTGACCCTTACACTAACACTAAATATAATTCCTAACCCTAAATGTAACCCTAAACCTAACCCTGATCCTAACCCTAAAATTAAGGCTAATACTAACTATAATTCTAACCCTAAACCTAACACTAAACCTAACCCTAAATTTTAAACAAACAATAACCCTAACCAGAACCACTTATCCTAAAAATAACCCTAAATGTAAATTTAAGTCTAAAACTAAACCTAACCCTATCCCTAACCTTAACATTAACCTGAACCCTGATCCTATTCCGAAAAATAAAGCTAATGTTAACTATAATTCTAAATGTAAACAAAACGCTACCCCTAATCCTGATCCTAACCCTAACACTAAAGCTTATCCTAATCCTATCCCTAATCCTGATCCTAACCCTAACACTAAAGTTTATCCTAATCCTAATTCTAACCTTAACCCTAAATTTTACACTAACAATAACTTTAAAACTACTTGCTTACTCGAACCCTAAACCTAAAAATAAATCTAAACCTAACGATAACACTAACCCTAACTCTAACCCTAACCCTAAACCTAACCTAAATATAACCCTAAGCCTAACCACGAACCAAACCGTAAACTACATCCTAACAAGAATCCTAATGATAACGCAACCATGAGTTTACCTTAACCCTAATTCTAACCCTAACACTAATTCTAACTCAAAACTCTTACCCTAACCCTAAACCTAACTCTAACCCTGATTCTAAGGCTAAATCTAAATCTAATCCTAACTCTAAACCTAACCCTAACCTTAACTCTTACTCTATCCTAAACCTAAACATAACCCTAAAACTAACCATAAACCTATCCCAACGCTAAACGTAACCTGAACTTAACTCTAACCCTAACCTTAAACTTATCCCTTACACTAACCTAAACCTAACCTAAACCTAAACAAACACTAACCATAAAACTAACCTTAACACTAACCCTAACTCTAACCCTAACCTTAACCTTAACATTGATCCTAACCTTAAAACTAAAGCTAATCATAATCCTAATTCTAACCCTAAACCTAACACTAATACTAAGTCTAAATTTTACGCTAACAATATCCCTAACCCTAACCCCTTACCCTAAACTTAGCCCTAACCCTAACTTTAACACTAAAACTCACCCTAACTCAAACACTAACCCTAAACCTAACTCTAACCTAACCTTAAAACTAAAGCTAATCATAATCCTAATTCTAACCCTAAACCTCACTAATACTAAGTCTAAATTTTATGCTAACAATATCCCTAACCCTAACCCCTTACCCTAAACTTAGCCCTAACCCTAACTTTAACACTAAAACTCACCCTAACTCAAACACTAACCCTAAACCTAACTCTAACTCTAACCCTAACCCTAAACCAAACCCTAACCCAAACCTACCATAAAGCTAACCCTAACATTAATCCTAACTCTAACCTCTTATGATAAACCTAACCCTAACCTAAGTCTAACCTTAACACAAACCCTAACCATAAACCTAAAGCTAACCCTACCCCTAACACTTACCCTAAACCTAACCCTACACTAAGGCTTACCCTACCCCTAACCCACCCTAACACTAACGCTAACCTTAACCCATTATCTTAAACCTAACTCTAAGCCTATCTCTAACCCAAACTCTAACCCTAACCCTAAACATAATCTTGATTCTAATCTTAAAACTAAATCTAATCCTACCCCTAGTTGTAACCGTAACACTAACCCTAAACCTAAATTTTACAGTAACAATAACCATAACCCTAACCCCTTAATCTAAGCCTAACCCTAACTATAGCTATCCCTAACTCTAAGATTAATGCTATCCTTAAGCATAACCGTAACCTAAACCTAACCCTAACCCTAACGGTAATTCTAACACTAAACTAACACTAACCCTAACCCTAAACCCTAACCCTAACCCTAAAACTAACACTAACACTAAACCTAACCCTTATCTAATCCCTTATTCTAACTCTAAACCTAACCGTAACCCTAAATCTAACACGAATCCTAACACTAACCACTTACCCTAACCCTAAACCTAACTCTAACCCTAACCTAAAGCTAACCCTAAGCCTAATCCTAACTCTTACCTTAACCTAATCCTAACCCTAACCCTAAACCTAACTTAAACCTAACCCTAACCCTAGAAATCAATCGAACACTAAATTTTAAACAGAGAATAGCCCTAAGTATAACCACTTACCCTAATCCTAACTCTAATTCTAAGTTTAAATCTAAAACTAACTATAACTCTAACCTAACCCTAACTTTAACCCTAACCCTAATCCTAAAACTACAATTAAAGCAAGTCTTAACCTAATTGTAACCCTAACCTTAACCTTAACCTTAACGCTGTATCTAACTCTAAAACTAAAGCTTATACTAATTCTATTTCTAACCTTTACCCTAAATTTTAAACTAACGATATCCCTAACCCTAATCCTAACCCTAAAATTAAGCCTAAACCTAATCCTAACAATAACATTAAAGCTAATGGTAAACCTAATTCTAACCTTAAAAATATCACTAAGCAAAACCCTGATCCTAATCTTAAAACTAAAGCTAATCCTAAGTTTAATTCTAAACGTAACACTAAATTTTATGTTAACATTAACAATAACACTTACTCCTTATCCTAACCTTAACCCTAAACCTTATATTAAACCTATCCCTAATCATAACGCTAACCCTAAACCTAACCATAATCTAACCATAAACCTAACTAACCCTAACCATAATCTTAACCTTAATACATTTCCTAACTCTAACCTCTTACCTGAACTCTAACTGTAAACCTAATGCTAAACCTAACCTTAACTCTAACCTAAACCTAACCCTATTCCTAACCTTAATTTAACCCTAACCTTAATCCTAAAACTACCACTAAACCTAACTCTAACCTATTACCCTATCCCTATCCCTAAAACTAACCAAACCTAATCCTAACCTAAACCAAACCCTAAAATTAACCCTCACTCTAACTTTATCCCTAACCCTATCCGTAAACCTAACCATAAACCTACCGCTAAACTAAACCTAATCCGAACCCTAACGGTAACCCTTACCTTAACCTAATCCTAACCCTAACCCTAAACCTAACACTAAACCTAACAACAAACCTAACACTAACCATAACCCTACCCCTAAACTAAACCTAACTTGAACCCGAACAGTGATCCTATCCATAAACCTAACCCTATCCTAGAACCTAAACCTAAAATTAACGCTAATTCTAATCCTAATACTAACCCTAACCCTAACAGTAATCCCAACTCTAACCACTTACCTTAACCCTAACTCTAAACCGAATGCTAACCATATCCCTAAATCTAACCCTAACGTAAACCTAAACATAACCCTAATTGCAACTTAACCCTAATCCTAACTCTAAACCTAACATTAATCCTTACTCTAACCTCTTAACCTAACTCTTACCTTAAACATAATCCTAACACTAACTTAAAAATTACCCTAACCATAATCCTAACCGTACACTAACCCTAACATTAAATCGAAACCTAACGCTAACCCTAATGCTAACCCTAACATTAACCCTAAACCTGATCCTAACCCTAAATGTAAAGCAAATCCTAACCAAAATTCTAACCCTAATTGGAACACTAACACTAAATCTGATCCTAACTCTAAAAATAGGCTAATCTTAGACTGAATTCTAGCCCTAACCCTAAATTTTACGACAATAACCCTAATCCTGACCCCTTATACTAAACCGAACACTAACCCTAATTTAACTCTAAAACTAACTCTAACCATAACCCTAACCCAAACTCTAACCCTAAGCTTTACGCTAAACCTACACTAACCTTAAACCTAACCCTGATCCTAACCTTAACCCTAAACCCAAATCCAAACCCTAACGTTAACCCTCACCCTGATTCTAACTCTAAAACTAAAGCTAATCCTAACCCTAATTCTAACCGTAACCCTAACACTAACCGAAACCCTAATTTTTATACTATCACTAACCCTAACCCGAACCCCTTACCCTAAACCTAACCCCAACCCTAACTTTAACTCTAAAACTAACCCTAACTAACCTTAACCCTAACATAAACACTAACCCTGATCCTAACACTTAAAGTAAAACTATTCTCAAACCTAATTCTAACCCTAACACAAAATTTAACACTAACAATAACACTAACATTATCATCTTACCCTAACTCTAACCCTAAACTATAGTTAACCCACACTAACATTAACTCTTTCCCTAAGCATAACGCTAACCTAAACTAAACCTAAACCTAACCATAACCACAAACCTACACCTAAACTAAACCTAACACGAACCCTAACGGTAACGCTAACACTAACCTAACCCTATACCTAACCCTAACTCTACCTCCTTATTCTAACCATAACCCTAAACTAACCCTAACCCTAAACTTAAACCCTAGCCCTAAATATATCCCTAACGCTAACCCTGATCCTAATCCTAAAACAAAAGCTAATTCTAACCCTAATTCTAACCCTAATCCTAATACTAACACTAATCTTCTCATAACCTAACCCTAACCCCTTATCCTATACCTAAACCTAAATCTAATTTTAACTCTAAAACTAACCCTAACTCTAATCCTAACGCTAACATTAACCCGAACCCTGATCCTAACCCTAAAACTAAACTAATGCTAATCATAATTTTAAAACTAATCCTAACACCGACCCTATCCCTGATCCAAACCCAAACACTAAAGCTTATCCTAACCCTAACAGTAATTCTTACTCTGACCCTAACCCTAACCTGAACCTAACCCTAATCCTAACCCTAACAATAAACGTACCCCTGATCTGAATCTTATCTGAACCCTAACGGTAACCCTAAACCTAACCAATCCTAAACCTACCCCTATCCTAACTGTACCCCTAACCCTAACATTAACCCAAACCCTGATCCTATCACTAAAAATCATGCTAATGCTAACCATAATTGTAAAGCTAACCCTAATACTAACCCTAACCCTGATCCTAACCTTCACACTAAAGCTTATCCTAACCATATTCAAACTGTAACCATACATTTGACACTAACAGTAACTTTAAAACTAACTGCTTAACCAAACACTAACCCTAAACCTGAAGGTAACTGAAACCATAACACTAATGCTATATCTAACCCTAAACCTAAAGCTCAGCTTAAATATGAACCTGACCATAAACTAAAGCTAACAAGAACACTAACAATAACCGTAACCGTAACTTAACATTAACCCTAACGCTAACCCTAACATTAATCCTAACTCTAAACTCTTACCCTAACTCCAAACCTAACTCTGACAGTAACCCTAAAACTAAAGCTACCGATAAGCCTAATTCTAACCCTAAAACTAACCCTAAACGTAACCCTAACCCTGACGATAACCTTAACCCTAAACCTAACTCTAAGCCTAATCTTAACACTAACCCTGAGCTTAACCTTAAGCCGAAACTAACCCTCATCACTAACCCTAACGATAACGCTAACACTAACCCTACCCAAAACGCTAACACTAATCCCTAACCCTAAATCTAACCCTAACTCTAACACTAATATAAATCTAACCCTAACCCTAACCCTAGCCATAAACCTATTCCTAAACTATAATTAACTTGAAACCTAACGATAATCCTATCCCTAACCCTAAACCTGACTATAAACCAAAAACTAAAGCTAATCCTAATCCTAATTCTAACCCTATTTCCTACACTAAACTTAATCCTAAATTTTACACTAAAAAAACCCTAACTCTAATCCTAACATGAAGCCTAACATTAACTCTAACCCTCAACAAAACCTAAATCACTTTAACTCTAAAACTAACGCTAACCCTAACCCTAACCCTAACATTAACCTTAACCCTGAATCTAACCTCAAAACTAAAACTATTCCTAACTCTAATTCTAACCCTAACCCTAACACTACCCTAATCCTAAATCTAACCCTAAACCTAAAACCAACTCTAAACCTAACGCTAACCCTATCAGTAACGATAACTCTAACCCTAAACATAAACCACACCCATAACTCTAACCTTAAACCGAACCACCACCCTAAGCCTTAAGCTAACCCTAAGCCTAAGCCTAAATTTTACTCTAACAATAACCCTGACTCGAACCCCTTACTCTGAACCTAATCCTAACCCTAAATTAACTCTAAAACAAACTTTAACCCTAACCCTAATCCTAACCCTAACACTAAATTTAATCCGGATCTGTACCCTAAAAATAAAGCTATTCCTAAATCTATTTGAAACCTAACCCTAAATTTTAATTAACAATAACCATAACTCTAATCCCTTAACCTAAAATTAACCCTAAGCCTAACTTTAACTCTAAATCTAACT
>NW_011889125.1:88401-93256 GCF_000151845.1 Pteropus vampyrus
CTAAACCTAAGCCTAAAAATAAACCCAATCTTAAATTTAAAACTTCCAATAACCCTAACCCTAACCACTTAAACTAAACCTAATCCTAACTCTAACCCTAAGATTAACTCTAACCACGATACTAAGCCTAAAACTAAAGCTAATCCTAACCCTTCTACTAACCCTAAATATAACACTAACAATAACCATTTTCCCTAACCGTAACCCTATCCATTAACACTAAAACTAATCCTAAAACTAAACGCTTACCCTAACCCTAACCTACCCTAACTCTAACCCTTACCTAACCCTAACGCTAATCCTAATTCTAACCCTAATTCTAACTCCAAGCCTAACCTAAACCTTATTCGTAACACCTTATGCTAACCTTAACCCTAACCCTAACATTAACCCTAAAGCCTAACCATAACCCTAACCCTAACAATCCTAACGCTAATCCTAATTCTAACCCTAATTCTAACTCCAAGCCTAACCTAAACCTTATTCGTAACACCTTATGCTAACCTTAACCCTAACCCTAACATTAACCCTAAAGCCTAACCATAACCCTAACCCTAACAATAACCCAGATATTAAAACTAAAACTAAAGCTAATACTAACCCTAATTCTAACCCTAAACCATTCACTAACCATAAACTTGATCCGAACCATAAAACTAAAGCTAATTCTAACTTTAATTCTAACCCTAACCCTAAAGTTTACACTAAAAATAACACTAATTCTAACCCCTTACTCTAACTCTAACCCTAAACCTAATGCAAAGCCTAACGCTAACCCTAAACGTAACTCTAATCTAAACCTAACCCTAACCCTAAACCTAACGTAAATCTAACCATAACCCTAACCATAACACTAACCCTACCCCTAACCTAAACCTAACTCTAAAAATAACCTGAAATTATCCCTAACCTTAAACCTAATCATAACACTAATACTAACTCTAACCTCCTACCTTAACCTAACCATAACAATTATCCTAAACCTGACACTAACCATAATGCTAAACGTAACCCTAACCTAAGCCTAACACTAACCCTAACCCTAAATTTTACAATAACAATAATTCTAACCCTAACCCTTTACCCTAAACCTAACGCTAACCCTAATATAACTCTAAAACTAACCCAAACCCTAAACCTAACGCTAACCCTAATATAACTCTAAAACTAACCCAAACCCTAACCCTACCCTAACCTTAACCCTATATATAACCCTAAACCTAACCCCAACCCTAACCCTAACCCTAACCTTAAACTTAACATTAACCCTAACCCTGATCTTAACCCTTAAACTAAAACAATTCTCAAACCTAATTCTATCTCTAATCCTAAATTTTACACTAACAATAATCCTAACCCTAATTCAAACCCTATCATAAATTTTACACTAACAATAATTCTAACTGTACTCCCTTACCATAACCCTAATCCAAAACTAATGAAAACCCTAACACTAACTCCACCCTGTCTTAACCGAAACCTAACACTAACATTAACCCTAACCGTAACCTAACGTGAACCCTGTCCCTAACCCTAAACCTAACTCTAACCCTAAATTTAACCCTAACCCTAACAATAATCCTAACCCTAACCATGGTCCTAAACCTAAAATTAAATCTAATCCTAACCCTAACCCTAAGCCCAACCCTAAGCCCAACCCCAAATTTTACACTAACAATAACTCTAACTCTACCCTGTTACCCTAACCCTAACTCTAAACCTAAAGCTAATCCAAACCCTAACACAAACACTAACCATAACCTCAACCTAATCCTAACCTTAACCCTCGCCATAAACGTACCGCTAAACTAAACGAAACCCGAACCCTAACGGTAACCCTAATAGTAACCTAACCCTAACCTTAATACTAAGCTAACACTAATCGTAACTCTAACTTCTTACTCTAACACTAACACTAACCCTAACTCTAACCCTAACCCTAACACTAACCATAAACCTAACCTAAAGCTAACTCTTACCCTAACCCTAACCATAAAATTACCCGTAAATTAAACCTAACTTGCACCCTAAAGGTAACACTATTCCTAACCCTGACCCTTACCATATAACCCTAATCCTAACTCTGTTCTTAACCCTAAAATTAAAGCTAATCCTAAGCCTCATTCTAACCCTAACCCTTACACTAACCCCAACTCTAAATTTTACAATAATAACCCTACTCTAAACCCTTACCCTAAACCTAACCCTAACCATAATTTAACTCTAAAACTAACTGCAACCATAACATTTACCCTAATCTGAACCTAACCTTAACCCTAACAGTAACCCTAACCCTAACATTAAAGCCTAACCTTAACACTAACCCTAACCCTAACCGTACCCTAACTCAAATCTGACACTGACCCTAACCTTGTTCCTAACCCTATAACTAAAGCTAATTGTAACCTTAATTCTAACCCTAACCCTAAAATTAACCCTAACCCTGGACCACACTAAAGTAGATCTAGACCTAACACTAATCCTAAACCTAACCCTAAATTTCGCACTAAAAATACCCCTATCCATAACCCTTTATCTTAAGTCTAACCCTAAACCTAAGCCTAACCCTAATCCAAAAATAACCATAACCCCAAGCCTAGCCCTAACCTTAACTTAAACCTATCCCTACCATAAACGTACCGCTAAACTAAACGAAACCCGAACCCTAACGGTAACCCTAATAGTAACCTAACCCTAACCTTAATACTAAGCTAACACTAATCGTAACTCTAACTTCTTACTCTAACACTAACACTAACCCTAACTCTAACCCTAACCCTAACACTAACCATAAACCTAACCTAAAGCTAACTCTTACCCTAACCCTAACCATAAAATTACCCGTAAATTAAACCTAACTTGCACCCTAAAGGTAACACTATTCCTAACCCTGACCCTTACCATATAACCCTAATCCTAACTCTGTTCTTAACCCTAAAATTAAAGCTAATCCTAAGCCTCATTCTAACCCTAACCCTTACACTAACCCCAACTCTAAATTTTACAATAATAACCCTACTCTAAACCCTTACCCTAAACCTAACCCTAACCATAATTTAACTCTAAAACTAACTGCAACCATAACATTTACCCTAATCTGAACCTAACCTTAACCCTAACAGTAACCCTAACCCTAACATTAAAGCCTAACCTTAACACTAACCCTAACCCTAACCGTACCCTAACTCAAATCTGACACTGACCCTAACCTTGTTCCTAACCCTATAACTAAAGCTAATTGTAACCTTAATTCTAACCCTAACCCTAAAATTAACCCTAACCCTGGACCACACTAAAGTAGATCTAGACCTAACACTAATCCTAAACCTAACCCTAAATTTCGCACTAAAAATACCCCTATCCATAACCCTTTATCTTAAGTCTAACCCTAAACCTAAGCCTAACCCTAATCCAAAACATAACCATAACCCCAAGCCTAGCCCTAACCTTAACTTAAACCTATCCCTAACACTTACCCTAACATAATCCTAACGTTAACCCTAACCATAACCGAAACACTACCACTAACTCTAAACTCTTGCCTTAGCCCTAATGCTAACCCTAATACAAATCCTAACTCTAAACTCTTACCCTAACACTAACCTTAACACTAACATTAACCCTAACCCAAACCCTACCTAAAGCTAACCCTAACTCTAAGCATAACGATAAACCTATCCCTTAACTAAACCTAACGTGAACCCTAAGGGTAAACCAATCCCTAGACTTAACTCTAACCCTAATCCTAACCCTAATCCTAACCCTGATTCTAACATTAAAACTAATGCTAATCCTAATCCTAATTCTAAACCTAACCCTAACACTAATCCTAATTCTACATTTTACACTACCAATAAACCTAACCGTAACCCCTTAAACACAACCTAACCATAACTTTATTTTAACTCTAAAACTAACCCTAAACATAATCCTAAGACTAACATTAACTCTAACCCTGATCATAACCCAAAAACTAAGGCTAATCCTAACCCTAATTCTAACAGTAACCATAACGCTAATGTTAAAGCTAACTCTAAACCTAACCCTAACCCGAACCCTAACACTAACCCTAATGTTAAAGCTAACTCTAACCCTAACCCTAACCCGAACCCTAATCCTAACCCTAACCCTAACCCTAACCTTAAACCTAACCCTAAACCCAACATTACGGTAACTAACCCCAACCCTAATCCTAACACTAACCCTAACTCTCACCCTAACTAACACTGATCCTAACCATAAAACTAAAGCTAATCCTATCTCTAATTATAACCCTAACCCTATCACTAACCATAACCCTGATCGTAACACTAAAACTAAAACTAACCCTATCCCTAACCCTAACCTAAACCTAACTCTAACTCTAACACTAACTTAACCCTAACCCTAATGCAAACCCCAACCATATTCCTAACTCTATACTCTTGCCCTAAGCCTAACCCTAAAACGAATGCTAACCTTACCCCTACCTTTAACCTTAACCTAAACCTACCCTAACATTAACCCTATCACTAATCCTAAATCTAACCTCTTACCCTAACCCTAATCCTAACCCTAAACCAATCATAATTCTAACTTAAACCAAACCCTACCCCTCAGCCTAACCCTACCCCAACCCTAACACAAATTATAAATCTACACTAATCTTAACCCTAACCCTAAACCTCAACGAAAACCTAACCCTAACACTAACCCTAATACTAACCTTAACACTAACCCTAACACTAACCCTGATCCTAAACCTAAAACTAAATCTAATCCTAACCCTAATTCTAACCCTAACACTTACACTATCCATAATCCTAAATTTTACACTAACAATAACTTTAAATTTAACCCGTGACTCTAACCCTAC
>NW_011889125.1:93306-95223 GCF_000151845.1 Pteropus vampyrus
CTAACACTTACACTATCCATAATCCTAAATTTTACACTAACAATAACTTTAAATTTAACCCGTGACTCTAACCCTACCGTAAACGGAAAGCTAACTTTTATCCTAAAACTAACCCTAACCCTAACGGTAACCCTATCCCTAACATAACCCTAACCGTAATCCTAAACCTAACAGTAATTTTAACTCTAACATCTTACCCTAACACTAACCCTAACCCTAACCATAACCCTAATCTAAACCTAACCCTAACCCTAACATAGACCATAAACCAACCTCTAAACTAATCTTAAATTGAACCGTAACAGTAATCCTATCCCTAACCCTAACCCTAAACCTAATTCTAAATTTAACCAAAGCCTATACCTAATCGTAAACCTAACACCCAAACTAACCCTAACCCTAAACCTAACCCTAACCAAAACTATAACCTAAATCTAATACTAACTCCTAAGCCTAACCCTAACAGTAACCAGAACTTTAACTCAACCTATATTTAATTCCATACCTAACCTCAATGCTAACCGTAAAATTAAACCACTCATTCTGAACCTCACCTCAGCCTAACCCATGCCCTAACAGTAAATCTAACCGTATCCCTAAACTTAAACTTAAATTTAACCTTAACCCACACCATAACTTTACCTAACCCCATAACTAAACCCAACACTAATCCTAACCCTAAACCAAACACTCACTCTAACCCTCATCCTCACCTTAACCTAAACATAACACTAACCCTAAACCTAACCCCTTACCCTAACCCTACCCTAAATTTAACTCAAGCCTATACCTAACTATAAACCTAACACCCAACACTAACTCTAACCCTAAACCTAACCATAACCCAACCCTAAACCTAATCCTAACCTTAAACCAAATACTCAGTCTAAATCTCACCCTTACCCCAACCCTATCCATAACCTTAACTCTAACCCTATCCCTTACGCATACCTAACGATAACCCTAAACTTAACCCTACCCCGTACCCTAACCCTAACACTACCCGTACTTTAACCTAACCTATCCCTAAATCTATGCCTAACCCCAACACTAACACTAACCCTAAAACACACACTCAGTCTGAACCTCAACCTAACCCTATATCTAACCCTAAACTAACACTAACCCTAAACGTAACCTATTATCCTAACCCTAAACCTAACCCTAATCTAAACTTAACCCTAACTCTAAACCTAACCTGATACCTATGTTAATGCTAACCCTAACTCCTTACTCTAACACTAACCGTAACCCTAACACTAACGCTAATGTAACCCTAAACCTGACCCTATTCCTAACCCTAACCCTAATATAACTGTATACTAACCCTAACCGAACCCTAAACCTAATGCTATCCCTAACGCTAATCCCCTTGAACCCGAACCATAACCCTAACCTAAAAGTTACCCTAACCCAAACTCTAACTGTAGCCCTATCTTAAAGCTAACACTAACTCTAAGGCTAACACTAATTTACACCTAAATCTAACCCAAAAAACTAACTCTATCCGTATCATTAAATCGAACCCTAACCCTAAACCTAAATCTAAAGCTAACCCTAACCCTCAATCTAACCCTAATTTTAACTCTAACCTTAACCCTAACCCCAATCCTAACCCTAACACTAACTCTAACATTACCAAACACTATACCTAATCTCAACACTAGTCCTAACCCTAACCAAACACTCTCTGAAAACCTCTCTCATCATAACACTAATCCAGAAAATGAACCTAATCCAAAGCCTAAATCTGAAACTAAAGCAAACCGTAACCCAAAGCATAACTCTAACCCCTTACCCTAACTCTAACATCTTATCCTACCCTATCCCTAACCATAAACCTAAAGCTAACCCTAAGACTAACCCTAATCCCTTCCCTAAACCAAACCCTAACCCTACGCCTATCCCTAACCCTAA
>NW_011889125.1:96568-99282 GCF_000151845.1 Pteropus vampyrus
CATATCCCTAATCCTAACCTTAAACCTCACCCTATCTTTAACTCTAACCCTAACACTAACCCTAGCATAACCCCATCCTCACCCTAACCTAACTCTAACACTAACCCTAAACCAAATGCTATCCCTAATCCTAATCCTAACCCCAAACCTAACCTAACCCTACCTAAACCTTACCCTAAAAAAATCTAACTTTAACCCTAATCTAATTGCAACCCCTAATTGTAACCCTAATTTAACCCTAACCCTAAACCTACCACTAATCCTAAACCTAACATTAGCCTAACCCTAACCATAACCCTAACCCTAAACCTAAAACTAAACCTAAAGCTAACGCTAAACTTAACCCTAACCCTAATCCAATCCCTTACTTTAAACCTCACCCTCACGCTAACCCTAACATTAACCCTAACACTAAACTTATCCTAACCCTAAACGTAACCCTAACCCTAATCCTAAATAAAAGCTAAACTCTACCCTAACCTAAACCTAAAATATTGCTATCGCTAACCCTAACACCAACCTAACCCTAACCTGTAACCCTAACCCTAACGTAAACCTAAACCTAACTGTAACCCTAATTCTAAACCTAAAGCTAACCTTTACCCTAACCCTACCCAAAACATAAACCTAACCTAAACATAACCGTAAACCTATCCCAAACCCCTAATCATAACCTTAACAGTAATGTAAACCCTAACCCTAACCCTAATTCTAACCCTAACCTAACCCTAATGCTAACCCTAACCTAACCCTAACCCTAAACCCGAAACAAACCCTAATTCTAACCCTAAGCCTAAGGCTATTCCAAACCCTAAATCTAACCATAACCCTAAATATAACCGTAATCCTAATCCTAACCCTAAATTTAACTGATGCCTATACCTAACAGTACAACTAACCCCGAACACTAACCCTAACCATAAAACGAAAACTTGCTCTAAAACTCAACCTCACACTAAAGATCACCCAAACACTAACCCTAACCCTAAACCTAACCCTAATTTATCCCTAAACCGAACCCTATCACTAACCCTAAACTTAACGCGACCCTAACCCATAACACTAAACTAAACCTAAACCTAACCCTAATCTTAACCCCTTACACTAATCCTCACAATGAACTTAACACAAACCTAAACCTCACCCTAACACCTAACCTAATCCTAAACCTAACTCTAACCATAATTCTAAACCTAAAGATAACTCTAGCAATAACACTTACCCCTTACTCTAAACCTAACCCTAACCTTTAACCTAATCCATAAAGCTAATCTTAACTGTAACACTAACCCTATCCCTAACCCCTTATCCCAAAACTAACCCTACACTTAACTCAAAACCTAATCCTAATTTTAACCATAATCCTAACCCTAACACTAAACCTAACTTTTAACCTAATACTAACTGTGCCCCTAACCCTAACAGTAATCTAACCATAAAAATAACACTTACCATACCCCTAAACTAACCCTAACACTAACCCTTACCCTAACCCTAAATCCACGGCTAAGGCTAACACTAACCATAACCCTAAACCTAAACCTAACCCTAACCCTAACACCTTACCCTAACCCATATCCTTAACCTAACACTAACCTAAACCTAACTCTAAAACCTCACCCTAATCCTAACACTAACTCTAACCTTAATTTTAACCCTAAACCTAACCCTAAACCCAACCCTAATCATAATGTGAAACGTAACCCTAACCCTAACCCTAACTCTAACCATAACCTAACCCTAACTTTAACTCTAATTCAAACATCTAACCATAACACTAACACTAACCTAAACCCTAACTCTAACTATAACTCTAATCGTAACCCTATCATAACTCTACCATTACCTAAACCTACCCCTTACGCTAACCCTAAAAGTAATCCTAACCCTAACTGTAACCATAAACCTAACCTTATACATAAACTGACCCTATTCCAACCCTAACCATACCCTAAAACTTACTTTAACCTTAACACTAAACCTAAACCTAAATTTAAATCTAACCCTAAGCCTAACCACAATCCTAATTCTAAACATAACCCTAAACCTAAATTTGACCCAACCCTATAGCTAAATGTATACCAAACCCCAAAACTAACCCTAACGTTAAAGCAATCCCTTACTCTAAACCTCAACTCACCCTAACCCTAACACTAACCCTATCCCTAACCTTATTCCTAAACCTAATACTAACACTAACTATAATACTCACCCCATTCCTAACCTTAATCCTAACCCTCACCTAGACTTAACACTAACCCTACCCTAACCTAACCCTAAACTTAACCCTAACCTATACCTAACCCAAACCCTATTCCTATGCTCTAATACTAACCTGAACCTAACCTTAACACTATCGCTTATCCTAACCCTAATCTAACTCTAAATCTAACTTCTAATTCTAACACTAACATAAACCATAACCATAACCATAATCCTAAAACTAAATCAAAACGTAACACTAAATCTAACAATAATTCTAACCAAAACCCTAATATGAACCATACCAGTAAGCAGTTACAAACCCTAACCATAACCGTAACCCAAAACTATTACCTTAGCCTTAACTCTAACGATAACCCCTAATCTTAAACCGAACCCTAACCCTAACTCTAACCATAACCCTAACCCTAACCCAAAATTGAACACAACTCTGTACATAACCGTAACCTAACTTCCAAAATTAACTCTAACCCTAAACCAAACACTTAGGT
>NW_011889125.1:100160-100583 GCF_000151845.1 Pteropus vampyrus
TGAACTTAACCCGAACCCTAACTCTAACCCTAAACCTAAACCTAACCCTAAACTTAACCCTAACCCTAACTTAACCCAACCTAACCCTAACCCTAACCCTAACCCAAACTCTAATCCTAACTCTAACCCCTTACCCTAATCTTAACCCTAACCCTATTCCTAAATTTTACACTAAGAATAACCATAAAACTAACCCTAACCATAAACCTAAACTCACCCTCACTCTAAATCCTAACCCTAACCCTAACCCTAACGTTACCACTAACCTTAACCCTAAAACTAAAGCATTCCCTAACTCTAAATCTAACCCTTAGTCTAACCCTAACCTTAACACTAACTCTAACGCTAATATTTACAATAACCCTAACCCTAACCGTAAACATTACCCTAAACACTTACGCTAACCCTAAACTTAACCCTAAC
>NW_011889125.1:101818-104421 GCF_000151845.1 Pteropus vampyrus
TAACACTAACTCTAACGCTAATATTTACAATAACCCTAACCCTAACCGTAAACATTACCCTAAACACTTACGCTAACCCTAAACTTAACCCTAACTCTAAACACTAAGTCTTCCCTAATCTTAACCTTACCGTTTAATTTAACTCAACCCTATACTTAACCGTATCCTAACTCTCAACTCTAACTTTAACCCTAAAACAAACACTTACTCCAACCTCACTCTCACAATAGGTTTGGTGAAACTTAACCTAACCATAACTCTTACCCTACCTAACACTAACCTAAAACTTACCCTAACTCTAACCCTAAGCTAACACTAAAGCTAAACCTAACCCTACCCATAACCCTATCCATAAACCTAACCTAAACTTAACCCAAACCATAACTCTAGTTCTAACCCGAAATCTAATTATAAACCCTTACTCTAACCCTCACCCTGAACCTAACACTAACCTAAGATTAATTCTAACCCCTAAACTTAACTTTAACACTTACCCTAAACCTAAACCTAAACCTAAATTTAACCCAAGCATATACTTAACCATATACCTAACCCCCAACACTAACCCAAACCGTAAACCAAACACTTGCTCTAAACAGCACCCTCACTCAAAACCTACCCTAATCTAAACCTAAACCTAAACTTATTCTAACAATAACCCTAACCCTAACACTAACGTATTCCTATCCTAACCCTAACCTAACCCTAACCCTAAACCTAAACCAATGCTAACCCTAACCCTAACCCGAACCCGAACCTTAATCTAAATCTTGCCCTAACTCTAATTCCAAAGGTAACTCTAAACTAATCCTAAAACCTAACCCTAACCCTAATTCTAAATGTAAACCTAAATCTAAATTTACCCAACCCTATACCTAACCGTATACCTATCCCAACACTAACCCTAACCCTAGAGCAATTTTTTACTCTAAATCTCACTCTCACCCTAACCCTAAACTAACTCTAACCCTAATCTTAATCCTAACCATAAACCTAACCCTAAACCTAACCTTAACCCTAAACCTAACCCTCACCCTGAACCTAACACTCACCTAACCCTATTTCTAACCCTTAACCGAAATCCTAGCCCTAAATCTAACCCTAATTCTAACCCTAACGCTAACCTTAACCCTAACAAAAACACCTAACCCTAACCTTAACTCTAAACTTAACCTAAATCGAAAGCTAAACCCAACTCTAACCCTAAACCTATCCATAAACCTTTAACCTAAACCAAATCCTATCCTTGACTTTAAACTTAACCCTAATATTTTAACCTAATGCTAACTCTATCCCTAACCTTAACACTAAAGCTCATCCTAACAATAAAACTAACCATTATTCCAAAGCTACCCTAACCATAACCCTATCGCTAATCTTAAATTCTTGCCCTGTCCCTAACCTTAACCCTAACTCTAATTTAACCCTATCGCTAATCCTAACCCTGACTCTAACCACTTACCCTAAACCTAACCCTAAAACTAACCGTAAAGTTAAACCTAAATCTAACCTAACCTTACTTCTAACCCAAACAAACCCTAACCCTCACTTTATGGCTAATCCTAACCCTAACCCTAATCCATATACAAATGCTAACCCTGAATCTAAACCTAACATAAGCCTTACCTAACTGTAGAGCTAACATCCAATGCTAACTCTAACCATGAATCAAATGTCCCTAACCTTAACCCTAACTCTAATTTAACCCTATCGCTAATCCTAACCCTGACTCTAACCACTTACCCTAAACCTAACCCTAAAACTAACCATAAAGTTAAACCTAAATCTAACCTAACCTTACTTCTAACGCAAACAAACCCTAACCCTCACTTTATGGCTAATCCTAACCCTAACCCTAATCCATATACAAATGCTAACCCTGAATCTAAACCTAACATAAGCCTATACCTAACTGTAGAGCTAACATCCAATGCTAACTCTAACCATGAATCAAATACTTGCTCTAAACCTCACCCTCACCCTAACCTAACCCTAACACTAACCCTAAAACTAACCCTAACCCTAAAATAAAACTAAGCCACACCTATGCCTAACATCTAACCCTATTCTAAACCTAACATTAATACTAACTTCTAACCCAAACCCTAACCTAAACTTAACCCTAACCTAAATTTAACCCTAAAACTATCCCTAACCAATACCCTAAGCCTAACATTAATGCTATCCATAACTCAAACCCTACCCCTAACCCTAACCCTGAACCTAACCCTAATATAAACCTAATCCTACCCATAACGATAACCTTAACATAACCCTACAATTACCTCAACCTAAGGCTAACCCTAACCCTAAACTTTACCCTAACCCTAACCCCAATTCTAATGCTAATCCTAACCCCAACACTAACCCCTTCCCTAACCTAACACTAAGCCTAACCCCTGTACCTAACCTTCAGCCTAACACTAATCCTAATTCTAATCCTGACGCTAACACTAACCCTGACATTAACCTAACCCTAACCCTAACCTAACCCTAACATAAACCTAACCCTAACCATAACCCTAAACTAAACCTAACACAAACCCTATCCCTAACCTTAACCCTAACCATAACGATAACCTTAAACTACCCTAATCCTAACC
>NW_011889125.1:106923-108700 GCF_000151845.1 Pteropus vampyrus
CTAACCCTAACCTAAACATAACTCTAAGCCTAACCCTAACCTTAACCAAAACACTAACAATAAGCCCTAACCCTAACCCTAACCATAACTCTAATTCTAACCCTAAATCGAACCCTTTACCTTAACAATAACTCTACCCCCAACTCCAAACCTAACCCTAAAACATAACACTAACCCTAAGGGTGATCCTAACCCTAAAACTAAATCGAATCCAAAAACTAATTCTATCCCTAACCCGAACACTAACTCTAACACTAAATTTTACACTAACAATAACTCTGTCCCTAAAACCTTAACCTAAACCTAACCCTAAACCTAAAGCTAGGCCTAACTCTAACACTAACAGTATCTCCAACCCTAACCCTAACCTAAATCTAAACCTAACCCTAACCGTAACCATAGTCCTAAACTAAACCTAAGTCTAACCCTCACAATAAAGCCTAACCGTAACCATAACTCTAAGCATAACTGTGATCCTAACCCTAAAACTAAAGCTAATCCTAACCTAAATTCGAACTTTTAACCTAACAATAACTCTTACCCTAAATTTTAAACTAACATTAACCCTAACCCTAACCCCTTACCCTAAATCGAACCCTAAACCTAATACTAACACTAGCACTAACCCTCATCGCAACTCTAAATCTCAATCTAATCCTAACTCTAATTCTAACACTAACACTAAATTTGACACTAAAAATAAACCAAACTCTAACCCCTTACCGTGATCCTAACCCTAAAACTAAGATTAACACTAACCTTAACACTAACCTTAACCCTAACCCTAACCCTAACAATAATCCTAACTCTACCCTCTTGCATTAAATCTGACCCTAACTGTAATCCTAACCCTAACCTCACCCTAACCCTAACTCTAAACCTAACCCTAATCCCTTTCCCTAAGCCTAATCCTAACCCTAATGTTAAATCCAAATCTAACCCTAACCTTAACCATAACCATAACATTAAACCTAACCCTGATTCTAATCATAAAACCAAAACTAAACGACACCCTAAATATAACCCTAACTGTAAAACTAACACTAAATCTGATCCTACTCTGAAACTAAAGCTAATCTTAACCCTAATTCTACACCAAACAAAAATTTTACACCAATAATAAACCAAATTCTAACCCCTTACTCTAACTTAAACCCTAAACCTGCCTTTAAACGAAAACTAACCCGAAACCTAATGAAAACCCTAACCATATCTCTAAACTGAACAACTTATTCAAACCCTAACCCTAACCCTAAACCTAACCCTAACCCTAACACTAAACCTAGCCCTAACCCTAACCCTAAACTTAATCCCTAACTCTAACCATAACCCTAAACCTAACCCTGATCCTAACCCTAAAACTAAAGCTAATACTAACTATAATTCTAACCCTAACCCTAACACTAGCCCTAAACCTAACATTAACTCGATCCCTAATCCTACCCCTAAAAATAAAGCTAATGCTAACCAGAATTCTAAACCTAACCAAAGCACTAAACATAACCCTGATCCTTACCCTAATAATAAAGCTTACGCTAACCCTCATTCTAACCAAAACCCTAAATTTTACACTAGCAATATCTCTAAAACTAACTCCTTACCCTAATCCTGAGAATAACCTTAAAACTAAAGCTAATAATAACCCTAATTCTTACCCTTACCCTAACACTAACCCTAACCCTGATTCTAACCTGAAAACTAAAGCTAATCCTAACCCTAAATCTAACCCAAACTCTAAATTTTACATTAAAATTAACCTTAAACCTAACTCCTTACC
>NW_011889125.1:108750-109089 GCF_000151845.1 Pteropus vampyrus
GATTCTAACCTGAAAACTAAAGCTAATCCTAACCCTAAATCTAACCCAAACTCTAAATTTTACATTAAAATTAACCTTAAACCTAACTCCTTACCCTAAACCGAACGCTAAACTTAAAGCTAACCCCAACCCTAACACGAACCGTAACCCTAACCCTGACCCGAACCCTAACCCTAATCTAAATCTAATACTAATCCTTACCCTAACCATAAACCTACCACTAAAAAACCCTTGCCCAAAATCTAACGGTAACCCTAACCCTAACCTAATCCTAACCCTAAACTAACCCTAACATGAACCATAATTCTAATCTGAAACCCTAAATGTAACCCTAACCCT
>NW_011889125.1:109139-114962 GCF_000151845.1 Pteropus vampyrus
GAACCATAATTCTAATCTGAAACCCTAAATGTAACCCTAACCCTAACAATTACCCTAACCCTGATCCTAACCCCCAAACTGAAACTAATCCTAACCCTTATTCTAACCCTACTCATAAATATTACACTAACAATAACCTAACCCTAACACCTTACCCTAACCCTAACTCTAAAACTAAAGCTAAACCAAAACCTAATAGTAACCCTAACCCTAAAACTAACCCTAAGTCTGATCTTAACCATAAAACTAAAGCTAAATATAACCCAATGCTTACCCTAACGCTAAATTTTACACTAAAACCCTAACATAACCCCTTACTATAAACCTAACCCTAAACCTAATGTTAACACTAAATTTAACACTATTCGTAACCCTAACCCTAACCTAAACCCAGCCCTAACTCTTGCCTTAATCTAACCTTAACCCTATCTCTACCGTAACACTAATCCTAAATCTAAACTCTTAACCCTAATCCTAACACTAACACTAACCAAATTTTAAAACTAACCCTAACCTGGCCTTAACCCTAACCTTACTCTAATCATCTCACTAAATCTAACACTAAATCTAGCTCTCACCTCTTATCCTAACCCTAAACCTAATCCTAACACTAACTCTGAAGCTTAAAGTAACACTAAGCCTAACCGAAACCCTAACCAAAAATTAACATGAACCCTAACCCTAAACTGACCCTAACCCTAACCCTAAACCTAACACTAATACTAACACTAACCTCTTATCCTAACCCTATCATAACCACACCCTAATCCTAACCCTAATAATAAGGCTAAACATAGCCCAAACACTAACCGTAAACCTAACGCAAACCTAACCCTCAAACTAAGTCTATCATTAACCCTAACTCCTAAACCTAACCGTAAATCTAACAGTAACTTTTACCCTAACAATAACCCTAACCCTAACAACAACCCTAACTCTAATCTAAACCTAACCCTAAACCTAACCAACCCTAAACATAACCCTAAACCTAACACTAATTCTAAATCTAACCCATTACCCTAACCCTAACCATAACCATAAAATTAACGTTACACCTCAACGTAACCCTAAACATTAACCTAATCTTAACCATAACCCCAACTCTAAACCTTACCCTAACCCTAATCCTTACTCTAACCCTAAATTTTACACTAACAAATATCATAACCCTAACTCCTTACCCTAACCCTAACCCTAACCTTAATTTAACTCTAAAATGAACTCTACCTAAACCCTAACCCTAAATCTAAACCTAAACTGAACCCTAACCCTAACACTAACTCTAATCCTGATTCTAACCCTAAAACTAAAGCTAATCCTAACCCTAATTATAACTCAAACCTCCATTTAACACTAACAATAAACCTAAATGTAACCCCTTATCTAACACTTACCTTAAACATAATGCTACCCATAAAGCTAAAACTAACCCGAACCGTAACCCTAAAATAAACCTAGCCCTAAACTAACTCTAACATTAATCCTAACTCTAAACTATTACCATAACCTAGCCCTAACCTAACCTTATCACTAACCTTACCCTGTTCATTTACCTAACCCTAACACTAATCCTAACTCTAATCACTTACACTAACCCTAACCCTAAACATAACCCTAACCCTAACCTTAAACTTAACACTAACCCTAATCCAAACCCTAATCTAAAATTGAGCCTAATCCTAACCCTAAAATAACCCTCACCCTAACGCTAATCCAAATCTAACCTCCTTTCCTAAACCTAACCGTACCATAACCATAACTCTAACCCTAATAATAACGATAAACATAGCCCATACTCCAAAACCTAACACTAACCTTAACCCTAACCATAATCCTAACCCAACCCTAACCCTAAACCTAACTAACACTAACCATAATCCTTTAAACCAAACCCTAAACGTAACGCTAAATTTTACTCTAACAATAATCCTAAAAATAAACCCATACTCTGAACATAACACTAATCTTAATTTAACACTAAAGCTAACTCCAACCCTAACCCTAACCCTAACTCTAAGCCTAACATTAACCCTAACCCTAACACTCACCCTAAAGCTGATCCTAAAACTAAAACTAAAGATAATCCTAAACCTAATTGAAACCCTAAACCTAACCCTAGCCCTAACCCTAATTTTACACTAAAAATAACCCTAAACCTAACCACTTACCTAACCTTAACATTAACCATATGCTAACCCTAATCCTAACCCTAACCCAAACGCTAACCATAAACCTGATCCTAACCGTAAAATTAATGCTAATCCTAACTTTAATTCTAACCCTACCCCTAAATTATACAATAACAATTATCTAACCCTAACTCCTTACCATAAACCTAACAATAAACCTAATGCTAACCCTAATCTTAACACTAATCCTAACCCTAACCCTAACCCTTACCCTAGATTTTAAACTAATAATAAAATTAACCCTAACCATAAACCTAGCACTAAACCTAACTCTAACCCTAAATCGAGCCTCAACCTATCCCTAACCTTAACACTAACTTAACCTTAAACTTTACCATAATCCTAACTATAACCCTAACTAAACCTATCTTTAACTCTAATCCTAAAATAAGCCTAAACTTCTCTCTAACCCCAACACTAATCCTAACTCAAACTTTACCCTAATCCTAACCCGATACCTAACCCTAACCTTAACCCTAAAGATAAATCTAACCAAATGCTAACCATAACCTGAACCCTAACACTAACAAATAATCATAAACCTAACCTTAACCCTAACCCTAACCCTAAACATAACACCTTCCCTGAACATAACAGTAAACTGAACCCTATATTTTACACTAACAATAACCCTAAACCTAACCCAGTCCACTAAACTAACCCTAACCCTAATTTATATCTAAAACTAACTCTAAACCTAACCCTAAACCTAATCCTAACTCTAACCTTAACCCTGATTGTAATCCTAAAACTAAAGCTAATCCTAACTTTATTCTAACCTTAACTATAATTTTAGAAACTAAAGCTAATCCTAACTTTATTCTAACCTTAACTATAATTTTAGTCTAATAATTACCCTAACCCTAACCTCTTACCCTAATCCTAACCCTAACCCTAACCCTAACATTAACCCTAATCATGATACTAACCTTAAAACTAAATGCTAATCCTAATCCTAATTGTACCCCTAACCCTATAACTAATCATAACCCTGATTCTAAACCTAAAATTAAAGCTTATCCGAATATAATTCTAAACCAATGCCGGAATTTTACTTAACAATAACTCTAACTCTAACCCATTACGCTAACCATTACCATAAACATAAAGTCAACCCTAACCGAACACTAACCCTATCCCTAACCCTAACCCTAACACTAACCATAAACCTACCGATAAACTAAACCTAATCCGAACCCTAAACGTAACCCTAAACATAACATAAACCTAACACAACCCTAAACCTAACACTAATCCTATCTCTAACCTTTAATCCTAAACCTAACCCAATCTTAACCCTGAACATAGCCCTAACCTTAACCATAACTCTAACCCCTAAACCTAACCTTAACTAAAACCCTAAATTTTACCTTAATTATAGTCCTAACCATAAACCTACCGATAAACTAAACCTAATCCGAACCCTAAACGTAACCCTAAACATAACATAAACCTAACACAACCCTAAACCTAACACTAATCCTATCTCTAACCTTTAATCCTAAACCTAACCCAATCTTAACCCTGAACATAGCCCTAACCTTAACCATAACTCTAACCCCTTAACCTAACCTTAACTAAAACCCTAAATTTTACCTTAACTATAGTCCTAACCCTAACCCCTAATTTAAAACCTAACCCCAGCACTTATTTAACTCTAAAACTAACTATAACCCTAATCCAACCCTAAAACTAACACTAATCCTAACTCTAACGTCTTACCATAACACTAACCCTAAACCTAATCCCAACTCTAATCCTCACCTAAACTTAACCCTAAACCGAAACATAACCATTAACCTAGCCGTGAACTAAACCTAACGTAAAACCTAACCTTAAGCCTAAACCTAAAACTAATCCTAATCCTGATCCTAGCCATAAAACTAAAGCTAATTTAACCCTAATTCTAACTCTGACCCTAAATTTCACATTATCAATAACTCTAACCATAAATCCAACCCTAACTCAAATCTAAACCTAATGCTAACCCTAACCTTAACACTAACCTCAATACTAATCCCAAATCTTACCTATTACCCTAAAGTTAACTCTAACCCTAAACCTAGTGCTAACCCTAACACTAACAATGCCTACCCCTAACTCTAACCCTAATCCTAACCCTAACCCTAATACTAAACCTACCCTAAACCTAACCCTAACCCTAACCCTAACCCTAAAGCCAAACCCTAACCCTAACCCAAACCGTAACCTTGAACCTACCCTTAAAACTAAAATTAATCCTAACCCTAAGACTAACCCTCTCTTTAACTCTAAAACAAACCCTAACCCTAACATTATTCCTAACAATAAGTCTAAATCTGATCCTAACCGTAAGCTAAACCTAACTCTACCCATAACACTAATCAAAACCTAACCTTAACCCTAACCTAAACCTTAACCCTAATTCTAACCCGAAACCTAACCCTAACACTTTACCCTAACCCTAACCCTAACCTACCCTAAAGCTAAATCTAACACTACCCATAACCCTAATATAACCGTAACAATAACCCTAACCCTAAACCTAACCCCAAAAACTAACCCTAACCCCTACCCTAACCCTAACAGTAATTTTATGGTAATGCTAACCCTAACCACAATCTTAAATTTAACCCAAGCTTATATCTAATTGTATACCTAACCCCCAAAATTAACACAAACTGTAAACCAAACAGTTGCTCTAAACCACATCCTCGCCCTAAACCTAATGCTAACCCTAACCCTAACGCTAACACCTAACCCTAACCCTAACCCTAACCATAACCCTAACATAAACCTAACATGAACTGTGACCCTACCTATAACCCTAAACTAAACCTAACCCTAACTTAAACCTAACCCGAACCTTAATCATAATTCCCAACACTAACCCTAATATTAATCTAAACTGAACCCTAAACCTAATAATAAAGCTAACACTAACCCTAAACCTAAACCAAATCCTAACCTAAAGTTAACACTAACCCTAACCATAACCCTAATTGTAACCGTACCACAATCCCTAACCCCTAACCCAAACCCTAACTCTAACCCTAAAACTAAATTTTACAGAACCCTATACCTGACCATATACTAAACCCCAATACTAACCCTAACCCAAAACCAAACAATTAAACTAAACCTCAATGTCACCCTAACACTAATCCTAACCCTAACCCTAGTCGTCACTTATCTTTAAAGTTAACCGTAACCGTAACCCTAACTCTATCCTAAAACCTATCCTAACCATAACTCTAACTTTAACCTAACCCTAAACCTCACACTCATCCACACTCTAACCCTAACCCTATCCCTCACCTTAGCCTAACCATAACCTAACCTTAAAGTTTACCCTAACCTTAACACTAACCCTAACCTTAACCTTAACGCCTTACCCTAACCCTAACCCTACCATTAACCCTAAAACTTAACCTAATAATACCTTAACCCTAACCATAACTCTAACATTTAATACTAACGCGAACTCTAACACTAATTCTAACACTTAAGCTAATCCTGACACTAACCATAATCATAACCATAAAGCTAAAGCTAACCATAACCCTAACACTAAACTTAACTACTTACCCTAACCTTAACATTACCCCTAACATGAATTCTAAACCTAACGCTATGCCTATACCTAACCCTAACC
>NW_011889125.1:115664-126144 GCF_000151845.1 Pteropus vampyrus
CTAAAACTAACCTTTAACTAATCCTAAACCCAATTCTATCCCTAAAATTTAACCCTAACTTAAACCTAACCTTAACCCTATCGCGAAATGTAACCCTAAACTAATTCTACACAAACTTCAAGCTCTAACACTAACCTAAACCTATCCCTAAACGTAATCCTAACCCTAAACATTAAGGTGACCCTAAGACTTACCCTAACCCTAACCCTAATGCTAACACTAACCAAACACTATCCTATCCCTAACCCCTTCACCTAACACTAACCTTACATTTAAACCCTAAACCTAATCCTAAATCTAATGTTAATCCTAATACTAACCACGAATCTAAAATTTACCCTAACGCAAACTCTAACCCTAACTCTAACAGTAAAGCTTCCACTAATTATAACCCTTACCATAACTCTAAAGCTAACCCTAACCCTAACCCACCATAACCCCTAACCCTAACCCTAATCCTAATCCTAGGTTTTACCCCAACCTATAACAAACCATATATCTAACTCCCAACACTAAAACTAACTCTAAACCAATCACTCTAAATTACCACCTCACTCTAACCCTAAACCTAAGCCTAACCCTTACCCTAATCCTTACCCTAACCAAAACTCTAACCCTACCCTAACCCTAACCTAACCCTAACATTATCCCTAAATTTAACCCTAACTCTAACCTAACCCTAACCTAAACTTAACTCTAACCTTACTCCTAACCACTAACCAAAACCCAACACTAACCCTAGACCTAACTCAAAACCTAACCCTAAACTTAACCCTAAACCTAACCCTAACATAAACCTAACATTAACCGTATCCCTAACCATAAACATAAAAGTAACCCGAAAACTAACCCTAACCCTAACACTAACCGTAACTCTAACCCTAAATTTAACCCAACCCTATATATAACTGTAACCTAACTACCAAAACTAACTGTAACACTAAGCCAAAAACTTACTCTAAACCTCAGTCTCATCGTAACACTAACCCAAACCTAATCATAACTCTTACCCAAACCCTAAGCCTAACCTAAACCTCATCCTAATCCTAATCCTAACCTAATGCTAAACCTAACAGTAACTAACCCATAAAATTAATCTAACTCTGAACCAAACCCTAACCCTAACCCCTTACCCTAACTGTCACCCTGAACCTAACATTAAACTAACGGTAATCCTAACCCCTAATCCTATTCGGAAGCCTAATTCTAACCCTAATTCAAACCCTAGCACTAACCTTAACCCTAACACTAACCCCTTACCATAACTCTCACCCTGAACTTAACGATAACCTAACACACACCCAACCATAATCACAACCATAACCCTAACACTAATTCACCCTAACACTAACACTAACCCTAACCCTAACACTAACCATAATTGTAAGCATAAACGTAACCTTAACCATAAACTTCACACTAACCTAACCCTAAAGGTGACCCTAAACATACCCGTAACTGTAACCGTAAACCTAAAACAAACATAAACCTAACCTAAACCTAACTTTAACATTATTTCTAAACTCTAACCCTAACACTAACACTGACCTTAACCCTAATGTTAACGCTAATCCTAACACTAACCTAAAATAACCTAAACTTAACCTACAAATAACACTAACTCTAAGCCTAACTCTAACCCTAATCCTAAGCCTAACAATTATCCTAAATGTCAAACTCACAGTAATCAACACCCTAGCCTAAACATAGCCCTTACTATAACCTAACCCTCACCTAAAACTTATCATAACCCTACCCTAACCTAACCCTAAAGCTAAACCGAACCCTAACCATAACCCTAATATAACACTAATCTTAACCCTAACCCAAACCCTAACTCTAATCCTAACCCTAACCCTAACCCTAACCCGTCACTGTAATGCTCACCCTGAATCTAATACTAACCTAACTCTAACACTAACTCCTAACCCTAAATTTAACCCAAGCCTATAACTAACCATAAACCTAACCAGAAAACTAACAGAAACCGTAAACCAAACAATTGCTCTAAACCACACCTTTACCCTAAACCTAACCATAATCTAACCCTAAATCTAATCCTATCCCTAACTCAAACCCTAACCATAAACCTAACCATAACCCTAACATAACCCTATTCTAACTCTAACTTAACCCTAACCCTAAACTAAACAAATGCTAACCCTAACCATAACACAAATCCGATCCCTAACCCTAACCTGAACCTTTCCCTAACCCTACCTCTAAACGTAACCCTAACCTAAATCTAGCCCTAAACCTATCACTACACTAATATAACCGTAACCCTAACACTTACACCGAACCCAAATCCTAACATTAACCGTAACCCTAACCCTGACCCTAAACTAAAAGCTAACCTTAACCCTAATCTTAACCTTAACTCTAAACGTAACCCTAAACCTAAATTTCACCCATCCCTATACTACACCGAATATCTAAACTCAACACTAACGCTAACCCTAAAACAATCTTTACTCAAAAGCTCACACTCACCCTAACCCTAATACGAACACTACCGTAAACCTAACCTTAATCCTAACACTAAATTAACACTCATGCTGAACCTAACATTAACCTAAACCTATCCCTAACTACTAACCCTAACCCTAACCCTAAACCTAATTTTAACCTTAACCCTAACACTAACCTGAACCCCTTACCGTAACCGTAACACTAACCTTAAACTAAACCTAAAACTAAAACTAACTTAAACCCCAAAAGTATACCTAACAGCTTACTGTAACCCTAATCCTATCATTAACCCTAAACCTAATCCTAATTCTAACCTTAAACCTAACCCAAAACCTAAGCCTAAACTTTTACCCTAACTCCAACCTTAACCCTAACACTAACACTAAAGCTATCTCTAAACATAATCCTAACCATTACTCTAAAGCTAACCCTAAACCTAACCCTATCCCTAACCTTAAATTCTTACCCAAAAGCTAACCTTAACCCTAACCCGAATGTAATCCAATTGCTAACCCTAACCATGACCCTAACCACTTAATCTAATCCTAGCACTAGCGCTAAACCTAATTCTAAATTAAATCTAACCCTAACCTAACTCTAATACTAACTGACCCTAACCATAACCCTTACACTAACCTAACACTAAACATAACCATAACTCCTAACCTTAAATGTAACCCTAACCCTAACTTAATTACCCAAAAGCTAACCTTAACCCTAACCCGAATGTAATCCAATTGCTAACCCTAACCATGACCCTAACCACTTAATCTAATCCTAGCACTAGCGCTAAACCTAATTCTAAATTAAATCTAACCCTAACCTAACTCTAATACTAACTGACCCTAACCATAACCCTTACACTAACCTAACACTAAACATAACCATAACTCCTAACCTTAAATGTAACCCTAACCCTAACTTAATCCTAAACATATTGCAAACCCTAACCTTGACCTAACCCTAAACTTAACCTCTAACCCTAACCGTAACCGACAGGCAACTCTAACCAGAACCCTAACCCTAAACATAAAGCTAACCCTTACCCTTAAGCTAACACTAACGCTAAACCTAAACCTAACCGTAACCTTATCCACAAACTCTAACCCTAACCCTAACCCTAATCCTAACAATAAAGCTAATCCAAAATCTAACCCTAACCCTAATCTTAATCATAACACTAACTTAAACCTAACCCGACCCTAACCTTAATCTAACCCTAACACTAACCCTAACCATAAATGTAATCCTAACCTTAACCCTAACCGTAAACCTAACCCTAAGCATAACCTAATACTAACCATAAGCTAACCACTAACCCTAATTCTAACATTAACCTTAAACCTAACCATAACACTAACGTAATGCTAACCCTAACCCTAACTGCAACCTTACCTAAACTAACCTGAAACCTAACCCTAAACCTAAATTTAATGTAAACCTAACCCTAACCCTAACCCTAACCCTACATTGACAGTAACTCTAACCCTAAACGTAAAGCTAACTATAATTCTAAACCTAATTCTAATTCTAATCCTAAAACTATCCTTAACTCTAATTTTTACACTAAACCTAACCCTAAACCTAACCTAACCCTAATGTTAACCCTAACCTAACCATAGCATTAAACCTAACCTAACCATAATTCTAAGACAAGGATATACAAAACCATAAACCTAATCCCCAACACTAACCCTAACTGTAAACCAAACACTTGCTCTAAAACTCACCCTCACCCTCACCCTAAACCAAAACCTAACACTAACCTTAACCCTAACTCTAACACTAACCTTAACCCTAATTCTAACACTAATCCTAAACCCAACCCTAAACTAAACCTGACCCAAAGCCTATCCCTAATCTCTACCCCTAACTTAAACCTAATGCTAACTCTATCACTAACCCTAACACTAACTTAACCATAACAGTAATTTCTAACCCTAACCGTAACCTAAACCTAATTCTTACCCTATAGTTAAACATAACCCTAACCCTAACCTTAACCCCTAAACCTAACCCTAATCCTGATCCTAATCCTAATTCACCCTAAATTTAACCCCACTGTATACATAACCATACCCTATTAACCCAAACTAACCCTAAAACAAAAGAAAACACTTACACTAAACCTTACCCTTATCATAACATTTACTCTAACCTAATCATAACCCTTCACCTAACCATAAACCAAACCTAACCTTTACCCTAACAATAGACCTAACCTAATTCTAAAGGTAACTGTAACCCTACTGATAACACTAATCTATCCCTAACCCTAATCCTAACCCCTTACCGTAAGTAAAGCTCACCCTGAACTAACACTATCGTAACCCGAAATCAAACCTCTAATCGAAATCCGAACACTAACGCTAATCCTAACCTATCCCTACTTCTAACCCTAATGCTAACAATAACCCTAACACTAAACCCTTACCATAACCCTAACACTAAAATAACCCTAACCCTAACACTAATCTTAACATAAACCTTACCCTAACCCTAACCTTAACACTAATCCTAACTCTAAACTCTTAAACTAACCCTAAACTTAATCTTAACCCTAACAGTAACCCTAACCCCAACTCTAACCCTAACCCTAACCCTAACCCTAATTTTACCTTTAACCTAACCCTAACGTTAACCCTAACCTAATCCTAAGCATAAACCTAAACCTAACAGTAATTTTAACCCTAAAAAAACAGCAACCCTAACGACTTACCCTAACCCTAAACTTAACCCTATCCCTAAGTTTGACCCAACCCAATACCTAACTGTATAACTAAAACCCTACACTAATTCTGACCCTAAATCAAACCCTTACACTAAATTCACTGTCACAATAACACTAACTCGTACCCTAACCCTAACCCTAACTTAACTCTAAAGCGAACCGTAATTCTAATCCTAGCCTAATCCTAACCCTAAACAAAAATTAACCAGATCCCTAACCCTTACCTTTACCATAACCTAACCCTAAGCCAAACCTTATACTTAAACCAAACACTCATTGTAAAACTCACCCTCACCCTAACACTAAACGTAACCCTAACCCTAACCCTAACCCTATCCCTTACCTAAATCTAACCCTAACCCTAATCAAAACACAAGCCTCTAACCCTTACCCTAACCCGAACCAGAACTTTAACTGAACCCTATTCTTAACACCTTACATAACCCCAACACTAATCCTAACCCTTAACCAACACTCAGTCAGAACCTCACTCTCACTCTACCAAAACCTAGAAGTTAACCTAACACTAACCCTAACCTAACCCTACACTTAACCGTAACCTAATGTGTAATGCTAATCCTAAAAGTAAACATAACCCTAAACTAACCCTCACCCTAACGCTAAGTTTAACACTGATCTAACACAATCCTAACCCCAACCTAAACCTAAACCTAACCCTAAACCATAATAAAACCCTAACTCAAATTTTACCACTAACCCTAACCCAAACCATAACCCCTTACCCTAAACTACATCCTAAATGAAACACTAACCTAACCATAACCCTAACACCACACCTTAACCCTAAACAAACAGTAAAGTTAACCGTAGACATATCTCTATTTCTACCTTAACGCTAACTCTAACTCTAAACATGACAATAACCTAAAGGTAATACTAACCCTATTCCTAACCTCTAACTCTAACCCTAACACTAACCTGAACCCTAATGCTAACCCTATTCTAACTCTAAAGATAACCCTAATCCTAACTCTAACCTAAACTTAACACTAACCTAAAGCTAACCATACCCTAAATTTAACCTAACCCTACCTAACTCTTAATGTAATCCTAACCATAAAATTAACTCTAAACCTAACACTATCCATAACCTAACCCTAAACCTAACCCTATTTCTTAACCATAACCTACAGCTAAGCTTAACTCTAACCTAAACATAACCTGAACCTGAACCCTAACCCTAATCTAACCTAAATCTAACCCTAAAACTAACCCTATTCTAAACATAACCTAACACTAACCCTAATCCTAAACCCTAACGCTAACCCTAACTAACTGTAACTCTAAACCAAACCCTTAGTCTAAACCACACCTTCACCTTAACACTGACTCTAAACTAACATAACCCTAACCCTAATCCTAACCCTAGCCCTAACCCTAATTCTAACCCAAATCCTAACCCTAAACATAAAGTTAACCTTAACTCTACCGTAACTACTTACCCTAACACTACTCCTAACGCTAACCCTAACCTAAGCCTAACCCTAACCCATTACACTAACTCTAACCCTAACCCTAACCAGGACCATACACCTAAACCTTACTCTAAAGCAAGTCTTAACCCTAAAGTTAACACAAACCTAATCATAACTCTAATTCTAACCGTAACCCTAGCCATAACCCCTAATCCTAAACCTAATCGATACCCTAACTTTAAATTTTACCAAAACGTATACTTAACCGTATAACTAACCCAAAAATCTAATGCTAACACTAAACCAAACACAGTAACTTAACCGAAATTCTAACTTAACATGAAACCTAACCCTAACTTAACCGTACCCCTAACCCTAACCCTAAACCTATCCCTAAAAATAAACCTAACCCAAACCTTAACCAACCACAACTATAACCTTAACCCTGATTTGTAAGCCTAACCCAACTCTAACCAAAACCTGAAACCTTAAGCTAACCTAACCTAACACAAACCCTATCACTAACCTCTAACCCTAAACTAATCATAACCCTAACTCTAACATAACCATATTCTAACCCTAACCCTAAACCTAAACCTAATGCTAATCCTAACCCTAACTCTACCGCGAATCCTAAATCGAACTATAACCTAAACCTTGCCCTATCCCTAACACTAACTGTAACCAAAACCTAAAGCTAACATTAACCCTAAAATTAACCGTGAATCTAAACGTAACCCTAAAACTAAACTTAACCCAAAACTATACCTAACCCCCAGTAATAAACAACTCTAAACCAATCACTTACTCTAAACGTCACCCTCAAAATAACTCTAACAGTAACCATAACTCTAACACTAAACTAACCCTAAAACTAACCCTAAACTAAACACAAACCATATCACTAACTTCTAACCCTAACCTAACCCTAACCCTAAAATAATCATACCTTAATACTAACCTAACCCTAACTTTAACTCTAACCAAAACCTTACCCTAACCCTGATCCTAACGGTAATCCTAAACTAAACCTAACCCTAACCCTAACCATATTTTAACCCTAACCCAAAACTTAACCCCAATCCTAACCGTAACTTTAACCCAAACCCTAACACTAAAACTAAACCTAAATTTAACCCTAACCGTGACCGTAACACTAACCCTAACTCTACCTAACCTTAATCCTAACGTAACCCTAAATATCCCCCTCACCCTCACTCTAACTCTAACCCTAACTCTAACTCTAACCCTAAACCGAGCCCTAACCCTAAACTTAACCCTATAACTATCCCTAAACCTAACCCTAATCCTACACAGAATCCTCACAATAATTCTTACTCTCACCCTCATTCTAAATCTCTACCTCATGCTACCCCTAACCTTACACATAACACTATTGCTAATGCTAACACTAAACCTGAACCATAATCTTAAACTTAAACCTAACCCTAACCCTAACCCTATCAATAACCCTAATCTTAATGCTATACGTAACCGTAATCTTAACCCTAACCCTAAAGCAAATTCTCACTATCACCCTCATCCTTATTCTCACCCTCACCCTCATACTAAATCTTGCCCTAAACCTTAACCTCACCTTATTTTCAACCCTAACCCTAACCCTAATGCTAAGCCTAAACATAATTCTAACACTATTCCTAGCCCTATACCTAGCCCCAACACTAACTATAAACCTAACACTAAAGAAAAACCTCAGACTAACCCTCACTTTCACCCTAATGTTAACCCTAAATCTTACCCTAACACTTACCCTAAACCTATACTAACACTAACCCTAAACCTATACTTAACCCCAAAACTAACCTTAAACCTAAAACAAAGCCTCACACTAACTTTCACACTCACCCTCACCCTAACTCCAAATGTAACTCTAACCATAACCCTAACACTAACCGTAACCATAACTCTATCTCTAAACATATTCTGAACCCTAAACCTAAACCTAAATCTATACATAACTGAACCCTACACGAACAATAGCAAACTCTCATCTTCACTTATCCTCAATGGGACCTAAACTAAACACAAACCATAACACTAACTTCTAACCCTAACCTAACCCTAACCCTAAAATAATCATACCTTAATACTAACCTAACCCTAACTTTAACTCTAACCAAAACCTTACCCTAACCCTGATCCTAACGGTAATCCTAAACTAAACCTAATCCTAACCCTAACCATATTTTAACCCTAACCCAAAACTTAACCCCAATCCTAACCGTAACTTTAACCCAAACCCTAACACTAAAACTAAACCTAAATTTAACCCTAACCGTGACCGTAACACTAACCCTAACATTAACCTGTACTCTGACCCTAATCCTAAACTAACAATAACAATATCCCTAACCTGTAACCTTAACACTTACTATAACCCATGCAGTAAACTAACAGTAACCATAACCTTAATCCTACCAATACCCTTAACTAACCCAAACCCATTAAACGAACCCTATCCCAAACCCTAAACCTCAAGCTAAACCTAACCTTAACCCTAACCCTAAATCAAACCCTAACCTAACCATAACCATAAACAAACCCTAAGCCTAACAGGAACACCTAACCTTAACCCTAATATTAACCCTAAAGCTAACATTAACTCTAATGAAACACTAACCCTATCCCTAACCATAATTCTAACCCTAACCTAATCTCTACCCCAATCCTAACCATAACCCCTAACCCTAACTCTAACACTAATCCAAAATTTAAGCCAACCCTATAATTTTCCTTTTACCTAATCAAAACACTAACCCTAACTGTAAACAAAACACTCGGTCTGAACCCTACCCTCATCCTAACCCAAACCGTAACAGTAAACCTAACTCTAACCTTAACCCTAAACATAACCTTAAGCCTTACCCTAACTTTATCTAACCCTATGCCTAACCCAAGCATTAATCCTAACCCTGAACCTAACATTTTCTCTAAACCTCACCCTCACCATAACCCTAACCCTGAATATAAACCTAAACTAAACCTTAACCCTAAAACTAACCGTAACCCTAAGCCTAACCCTAATCCCATTGCTTAACTTTAACATCTTATCCTAACCCAATTCTTAATTCTAACCTATCCCTAACCAAACACTAACCCTAACCCTAATCTTAAACCTATTTCTAACCCCAACGCTAAACCTAACTATAACCCTAATCCCTACCTTAAACTTACTATAACACTAAACTAAAGCTAAACCTATCTCTAATCCTAAACCTAAACCTAACCCAAACCCTAACGCTAACACCAAACCTATCTAAACCTACCCTATATTAACCATAACCTTAATCATAAGCCTAACCCTAAATCTAACCCTAAACCTAACCCTAAACATAAACCTAACCATAAAGTTAACACTACCCCTAAGCATAACAATAATTCTAACCATAACTCTAACATTAATCCTAACACTAACCCTAACCCGAACCTTATCTAACCATAATTCTAACCTAACCCTAAACCTCAATCTCACCCTCACTCTAACCCTAACTCTAACTCTAACCCTAACATTAAACCTAACCTTAACCTAAAACTACATCTCACATTCACCCTCACTCTAACCCCAAGCCTAAACCTAACCCTAACCCATACTTTTACCTAACCCTAACACTATCCCTAACAAACAATAACACTAACTCTAACCCTAATTCTAACCCGAATCCTAAAACTAACCCTAACCCTAAGCCCTAACTCTAACCCTACCCTAACTCTAAACCTAACCTGACCCTAAACTCTAACCCTAACACTAAACCTAAATTTAACACAACTCTATACCCAACTGTATACCTTACCCCAACACTAACCATAACCCTAAACCAAT